>NW_027468598.1:4517500-4950000 GCF_046254945.1 Alosa pseudoharengus | reverse complement strand
TTAAGACTGGGTACTGGGGAGGGGAAAAATCCTAGACGTAGCTCAATGTCATGAAGGAGGAAAAAAAGAAACTGTTGCCATGGAGATTGGTTGGCAGCCATGCTGCAGAGGGCGCCGGGGAGGCAGTGGTCTACCTGGGCGAGAGGGGGGCGTGTCTGCTGCCACCCAGGAAGAGCAGTGAGCAAATTAGCAGGGTCAGACGCTGCCACCACCGCTTCGTTAGCACAGACATCTCCTCAATCTCCTCATTAGCCGCTGTCCAGCATGTGAAAGCCCATGCATACATGTGCATACTTACAAACATACATACATACAATAATACAGTACATACATGCAAATAAATACATACAGAGTATCGATTAAATACATAATGATTTGGTTTCATGTATTAGCCATGCCATCCTTATTTAATACTATTTCATCACAAGGAAAGAAAATGAATTGCTCAAACCGAGTGTTGTGCCTGTTCTTAACAGAGTGTTTTGTCTGCTGTTCCATGTATTTACAAGGCTCTGGCAATCCCCAAAGAAAGCAATTTGATTTGAGTTGGAGGAGAAAGAGGGGAGAGAAAGAGGGAGTGAGAGACTGATGCAAATGGCAAAGGGGAGAAAGTGCTCAGGTGACTGTCTGGTCCCCTGCCGCAGTGTCTGAAAACCCAGACATCAGCCACTTCTCTTTCTGTGTGTGTGTGTGTGTGTGTGTGTGTGTGTGTGTGTGTGTTCACGTGCATGTGCATACATTTTCTATTAGCAAACCTCCCTCTGTTTCCTTATCTTTCTCAATAAGAAAGCTGCCAAATCCCTTATTGACAGCACATTCAATTACAAATTTGAGATAATGAGTTCTTTTCTTTTGCACTACATCAGGCATGCTGGCAGAGTCATCTGTCTAGATATTAAACAGATAGGCAGCTTTTGTTCCATTGGCCTTGATGGTTAAACACATGAAAGTACGCTGCCACAGATTAAACCCAAACATGTGGAAATGGAAACGGCTGTGCTATTGACCATGTTAGCATCGTTGTGCCTCTGTTTTAGAATGGTGCATTATATTACATGGATTATATACATTTCTATGCAATGCTATGATCAGGTGATGCACAAGATGTGGAAATATTGCCCACAAGTTCAATTTCTACATTGATGAGATATGGAATTCTCTTTGTTGTACTACTTGATAAAACAAAGTGCTTTTTTTGTGATGAGAAGAAAATAAGAGGGATGCCACATGTAATTGTACAGGCATGTCTGCAACTGGCTTAGCACTTTCCACAGGTACTTCAAACCCTGGTCCCATTTGTAACAGTAAACTGCAATCACAGGTCACCCTGAGTCGGTGGACGTGAGATCCAAGCCCAGTGCTGGATTAGCTGTCATTCTTTGCTTAGTGGCGAGTGTTGGGAGGCAGACCTGATAAGTTGCTCACATGGCATGCATAGCCCACCATTGTCTCATCACTCACTCACTCACTCTGCTCTGCCTGGCTCTTTGGTATTCATGGAGGATGCCTATTGCTTTACTGTTGCTGGGGGCTTTGAGGAACAACCCACTATTAGCTGAAAACCACCACCACTGAGAGTGAAGATTAAAAATAAATAAATATCTACGTGCAATGCATAATGAGACAGTGTGAGCCAATGGGGGGGAGGGGGGGTATTTTGTTGAGGCTGCATTTTATGCCACAGTTCCTTTTTTAGCACAGGTAAAAAAAAAACAATCAGTTTGGGACAGAAAAAAGACTCCAGAACAATCATATTTCAGTCAGCTCATCAATTCTGACATTGAGAGGAATTGTGTTTACTGAATGAATCCAGCACAAATGCATGGGAACATACCCTCCCTTGAAGAGAGAAAAGAAATGTCAGGAAAGGAAATCAGGAAATATTCCAACTTTGTAATAGATGGAGCATGGACTTCAAAGTTGTTTAATTTCATAAAAGCAATATGAAGTTTAGAAAGCTCTGTCTCAAATGTTTGGACTCTTTTGATTAACAAACCTTTAGGGAAACATCTGGCTGACAGACCTGATTCATATTGGATGTTCTCGATGATCTAAAAATCTTGTTCATTTTAGAGCATTTCACAGTCTATTCCATTTCATTATAAGTATGTAGTACAGTTTAAATATAATATAAAAAATAACTTAACTTGTTTCCCACACAGGATTTACATATTTAAAATAAAACAATTTATTTTAATTAGTTAGCAATGGTCTCACAGCTAAGGAATTTCTGTTTGAAAAATACATAATATACTTGACCCAATGTGATCTGTAGAAAGAGTTTTTATTTAAAAAAAGTTTTTTAACACAATGTGGGGGTATCAGATCAATTTCATTCAAGCAGCGTCAGAGAGGCTATAAGACCTCTTTGTAAAATATACAAATATTTACTAATATGTCAGACCATGACTTCTCATTGTCGGCGCACATGAAACGTCAGACAGGAATAAAATTGGATTTGAATTTGAAAGAATAAATTCTGATTGCATAAAGGTTAACATTTAAATATTGATTAGGTTCTGCCCATAATTCACTAATTGTGTGCTAAAAGAAAAAGAGCCCAACGCTACTTTAATTACTATGCTGCTGACATTTCCTACAAAAGTATCTCTCCTGCATTCACAGTCTGGCAATACAACACTAATAGCAACCAGATGCCTTGGCAGCTAGCAAAGTCAATGTATTACATTCATATTACATTTGCTATAAATTCTTCTGTTGATACACTTTATAATGCATTCACCACGCTTGTGACAAGCCTAGAGGGCACTACTTGAATTGAAAAAAGGAATAGTATTTTCTATAAACATGTTCATTAGGTTTGTGTGTGTGTGTGTGTGTGTGTGTGTGTGTGTGTGTGTGTGTGTGTGTGTGTGTGTGTGTGTGACTTCTAAGAAGGGTATAGCTTACAGTATAATCACATTTAATATCTAATAGACTGATTGACTGATCTTTCAAAGTCAGAACTTTGTTTCTTTGTTCTTCCAAATGCTATAATAGAATTCTCATTTTCCTTTGGAGCCTAGAGACTATTCTTCTTCCAAATGTTTAGTCCAGCTAAGAGTAGAATGTATCGTAAATGTCTCCTCTGAGTAACTCGGTGATGGACTCCACATTTGTGGAATAAAGAAAAAACTTCTGTGGGACATAGGGCCAATCTGCCGGGCCAAAACACAAGGAACGCAAAACAAGTCTCTCAACAACATCAGCCAAGCCACACACGCCCGTGCTGTTGATCTTAGGAGCTGAGCCGCCGACTCCTCTCTGCTCAGGGGGGCTGGATGTGTCCAGAGCTGCTTGTGCCCTCCACCCAGGTCCCAAGAGCCTGACCCGTGATCTTTTGTAGCCAACAACCTCACGAGTTAGGGTCTCAGGGAACGGGAGGAGTGCGGCTGCCGGCAGACGTCCAGACACATACACACACATGCACACGCACACACACACACACGCACACACACGCACATACACACTCACACACTCACACAAACGGTCCAATTCCTGCAGAACTGAACCGGCGACACATTCGAGACAAGACTAACTCGCCCTGCCCTGTCAAAGCGGCACAATGGAGATCAGCGGCTCGCGCTCCTTCTCCTGGAACCCACAGCAGTGCGGCTCGCCCAGTAGCCTGCGCTTGTGTCTGCCTGGCACAGGAGGATGCTGAAGCAGGATGCCTGTCTGCTTCACATGGGCCACGCATCGGCTCCGTCTCCCTGTCCCTGTCCTACCTCTCACCCTGTGCAGAGAGCAAGCGAGGGGGGGAGGGAGGGAGGGAGGGAGGGAGAAAGGTAGGGAGGGGAAAGAGAGCGAACGCAAGAGAAAGACAGAAACAGAAGAGCAGCAAGTCTCTGGTTTCGTTTCCCTCCTTTCACTCAGAAACGGCCAAGGTAGCGTCCCGACTGATTCCGTGCCAGGCTGGGGCCAGACGCGGTGCGGAGTCCGGCGTGAGGTGGCTGATGTTGGTCCCGGCAGACAGAGCGGCTCAGTGCCCAGTCACAGAGAGCCAGAGAGCCCACATCGGAGACGCAGCACTGCTTCAAATCACTGCGCACAATGATGCAAAAAAGAGAAAGGAACCCCAGAAAAAAAGAGAGCGTGGTAGGAGGGAGGGAGGGAAGAAAAAGGGAGACGGCATGGTGATGACAAGGCTTAATAGCGGAGTCTCGCACGACTTTTGATTTCTCTTCTCTTCTTTTCAAATGGCGCTAGAGAGGATGAAGTCTGGAGCAGAGACGGCATCTTGCTCGACTGTAATAAGGCTTTGTGTGCCTGGAGGAACAATCCAGCCCTCCCCACCACCCCCTCGCCCACAAGCCAGACAGTCATTCCTTCCTCTTTGTCCGCACTGCAAAATGCAGGTCATCAGTCCACATCTCTCACACACTTGCTGACCCACACCTCCCCCTAACGCCATCGGACCCCCCAGCACGCTGATGTTGGGATTGCAGAGGGCAGTGCTGTCCCTCCAACCCTAACACAATGATCAGTCTACACACTACAGGATTGGAAAAGCCATGTCGCTACGCAATTTTTATATGATAATACACTACAGCTGTTAATTCCCTGTGTTGTACTGCAGGCAAACAGGGTTGACGGTGAAAAAAGAAACTACTTAGACAATAATTCAACCAGACCACCATGAGGACTCCACCCCTTACGCACCAAACTCCCCATCTCCCTCCTACTGACAACACAGACACGCCGACACGCCAAACACCCACACAGTGGGACAGAGTGAGTTGTCAATTCTAGGTGGATGAGACTGCTAGTATAGAGAATGCCATCTGCTTTTATTTGTCTCCTTAATACACATATCAGACGAGTGAAAACCCCCTGAGAAATCACCTACAACCAACCACTTGACAATTCACCAGTTCATTGGTACTCCTACTATTATATTTGTATTATTGAGCCCCCTCTGATGGAAAACAAGTCACTTGTCATCAGGCAAGAATATAAATGATATTGGTCCATCAGCCTCTCCCGCTCCGCACCCCTCCCCCCCACATCACCATGTCCAGACCTCCTCAGGCCCTCCCTGCTCCCATGAGGGTGGTGGACTGAGGGGTGAAAGGTGACGGAGGTTGAGGAAAGGGAGGAAAGAGGGACGCAAATGATTTGATAGAATCCCAGACCAGATGATAATCAGATGATAATCAGGGCTTCGTCATTTACCTCCGACTATTCCAAAAGCCTACAACTCTGCAATCAGCCCAGCCGCCGCCATCATTTACCACCATCAGTAGCCATCTTAGAGGGGAAGGAAGTGGCGGCCGCTGAATCAGAGGGAGACTGAGATGGAGGAGGAGGGACGGGGCGGGGCGGAGGCAAATTAAGGGAATGAGGGAGCAGGTGGGGTGAATGCAGGTGCTCCCTCATTCGCTCTCCGCCCGTGATTGGATTGCTGGTCACGTCCATCATCTTATCTCCATGGTAGCCAAACAGGGGAGTCTGGGGGTGGAGAGGGAGTTGGCGACACTGCGTCGCGCCAGAGACAGAAGTGCTGCCACTGACACAAACAATGACGGTAAGACATAAATGAGTGTAATAGACCAAATTGCCGAAAGCAAGAGAAGAAAGAATGATCCTACCGCAGAAGGGGGTAGTTCTGGCTAGCCACTTCCAGGCTGGGTGCTGTGAGCGACCCAATGCTGCTGTAGTGAGCGGAGTTTCAGACAGTGGAAGACGGCACTGCGGCACCAGCCCTCCACTTTCCACTCCTCCCTAACCTCACCTCACTTTGCTGCTCTCTCTCTCTCTGTGTCTCTCTCTCTCTCTCTGTCTCTCTCTCAATCTCTCCGCACCTCTCTTTTCCTTTAGCTCTCTCTTTCTGTGTCCACACAGCTCCCACTGACCCTTCAACAATCAATGGTTTCGTCTCACGAGGAGAACAAAGCTCCTTTGCCTCACTTGACGGAAGGCAGGGATAGTCACATGTCACAGGAGCACAGCTTGACTGGATATGCTTTGTTTACTCCCATCCCCGACATTCTACACAAACAATGCAAAAGATTTAGTAGAGAGAAGGAAGGATGTGGAGCAATGATGAAAATGTAATATCAGTATGACAGAAGGCTGATTTGTATTTATTTAGCTGTGTAATTACATTGTAACAAAACTTGTAATTACTCATTGTTGAGCCATACTAACTATTTCACAAATGCAATTCAGTTTTAAACATTACCAAATAATGTAAACAAGCTCAGCCCACAGTAAATCAATACATACAATACTCGTGAATGCATGTTCAAGTCCATCTGCTCTGTGCTATAATATATATATATCTGAAACCCTTTCTGAGACGTTTATTTTGCGAAGCCAAATAAGGAGGAGTCATTTCTGCATGAGCTTGTGTTTCAAGTCCAAGTCCATTTGTGCTTGGGCGGCGAAAGGCTCGGGGAGCACAGGAATATTAAAGCAAATGAAATCAATAGAGGCCTTAAACTGGCGGCTGTAATCAATCAACTCTATTACCACCACCGCAGAGTATAGGCTCCAACTGTGATCCCCTTTCACCTCCACATATTTATATGCTGCTGCTTTTTTTTTCTTTTCTTTTATATTATATATATATATATATATCTATATATATGTAAATATTTGTCCTTGTTCTCCTTATATGTCATCAGTGTGCTTCAGGTACACAGCTGGAGTGAGTACAAGAAATTGGATAGGGACGGGACAGTATGAATTTCACCATATTTTCTCATCTAGAGTATGGTCCGCATGTTAGAAGAACATTTGTCAAACCCAGTGTGCCTATTACCCTTATGACAGCACTGACAACGAATCTACAAAAACAATGGACAAAGCTGAGTAGGTAAAGCTGAAATGAAGAAAAAAAATGAATTAAAATATAATTTTGTTCCAGTGTCTCGCCTAGCCCCAAAATGAGCTTCTGAGGCTCTGAATGTAGAAACTGCAGTGCAGATGATTAGAGCTCTACATATAATACCACTGGAGCACTTTTATAGGTCATTAGAAGCACCATCCAGACGGTGTCTGTGTGTGAGAGTATTAATAACCATCATGTTTTGTCACACCAGACAACGGTCAAGGGCCATTTTGTTGATGCTGGCCCGCCGTTCAATGTCATCGATTTCTCCAGGGGGGTCAGAGGTCATGGCTGCATTGATTGGAGAAAGTGCTTGACACAGCGCAGGGAGGACCAGGTCCAGACAAATCAATGTCACCTCAGTCCAGCATGTATATATTATCGTTATTTATTGGGTATAAAACAGCATGCTGTTAGGCAGTTTGTTACTTTCTCTCCCCATAGCAAAGGTAAAGCTGCAGGAAGTTGAAGGTATGCACCACTATCAGGTCGTCTACATGTGCCCTTTCCTCTACGTCCACTCTGGCCCGAGCTCACAGGGAATGTGTCAGGTTGCATGAGGGATGTGTCTGGGAGGGGTGAAGGTCAATGACGTCCACACAGCTTCGAGAAGATAAATGAGCTGATAAAGAACTGGACACAGTTTGAATGCGGTGGACCTTGCAGACAAATCCAGCAACATCCACAAAACCGACGGATAAGACTTGAATAGTGTCACAGATTAGATGTAACATAAAGTAGAGGTTCTATGATCGATTCTGACAGGGCAGTGAAGTTAAATAAAATATCGTTATTCAATAATTCAATGAAATATGTATCCAACTGAATAAAATGTATTGAACTTTATTAAATTGAAAAAGTCTGAAAAAGACTTTTATCCTAACAGAGAGCTAAAATAGCAACCGCCTCCATGAATACAACACAAAGCACCTTGTAGTATTGAAGCATTGAAAATGTTCAAAAAAGTCCTTTAGCTTTTGAACTAGTCATATTATAATGAAGACCTTTCATTACAAAGGTTTTTTTCCATGTTTTTACCATTTTTGTTTCCTAAAAGCATTCATTAGGGCTTGGTTGCCTCCAAAGGTAACAATGAAAATGACTATAAACAGTTAAGTTAGTCTGGGTCATGACAATTAGGCAAGGTGGCAAGACAACTTACAAAGAGAATGAACTTGACACTGCATGACCAAGTTAACAATACCAGAGCAGAGATTATAGAAGGGATGGAAATCAAAGTCATGCTACATCATACTATCTCTGAGAACTCAATGGGGGCCTTTAATCGTTCAGCTTGCTTGTAAGAATCCAACACCATGACACAGTTCTAACACCTGCTAAGCCCCAGTATCCATAGCCCTATGCCAAAGAGGAAAACTATGCAAACACATAACAATTTCTTAAAAAGGCTCATGTGAAATTCAAAGACTAAATCTACCATGGTCTTACCAGATTAGCCAGAGAAGCTACACAACATCTCTCCACAGCAGCTGACCCTGCATCAGTTCTCTCCCTGGTCTATTGTGACCAATGTGTGTGAATCTGGACGTCCAGCTCAGGGACAGATCTGTTCTAGAGTCAGCAACTACTTCACATTTCTGTTGATACAATCCTCTACTGACTCCGACAAACTAAAACGAAGACAGAGAGTCATATGTATGGATTCAGTTGCTGAAGTGGTACTCCTAGTGTCTCCCCTGAAGGAGCCCAGGTATATTCACGTGGAATGGACTTTTCAAGTGCCCTTTTCTTTGCCAATGATTGCCTGCTCTGCCTGCGGATGGCACGTCCCTGCATCGGGGTCAAGGCCAATGAGAGACCAATGCCTGTAGGGTGTATGCTGTGTTTAATTGATCCTTGGGGTTGATTCATTTAAGCCATTACTTGGGTTGAGGGTTGTGTGTTTTGTGGTGTGAATGAGATGGTAATTGGACAGCACCTCAATCAGAAGCTGGCTCAGAACACGAGAATGCCCCTCTTCCTAATTAACAGCGTTAATGAATTGATTAGATGCAAAGGAAGTGGTAAATCAGTAGACAGTGTGTGCCTTGAGAAAACTGGACCGACAGACTCCTGACAAAGAGCTAGAGGCCCTCTGTGGGCATCCTGTTTGGTTGTGATCATGTCTGGAGCTGACAAATGAAACAACCCTTGAATATGTTGTACTTATGCACTTCATTTGCTTCCCATGTTTACATAACAGTAATTCCTGGGACCAAATTGTATTACTTAGGGGTTAGTGTTCATTTCAGTAAAAAGAACACAAAAGAAAAAAATGTGAACTTGACTAAACTGAACCTCAAGGCCGAAATCCTTTTGAATTC
The DNA here is from genome assembly GCF_046254945.1 of Alosa pseudoharengus. NCBI lineage: Eukaryota > Metazoa > Chordata > Actinopteri > Clupeiformes > Clupeidae > Alosa > Alosa pseudoharengus. The sequence continues at coordinate 4,940,841 of NW_027468598.1, read as the reverse complement.
CCAGTTGTATTGATTAGCTGAGATCTTATCCTGGTTTGACCGTTGCTGGATGAGTTAGGTGAGTTCCAGGGAAAGCTAGAAGGTTGTACAGTTAACTCCCAGGGTGTAATTCTAAACCATACAACCTACTACCTCAACCCGGATACACACAATTTCTCATTAAGATTGTGGTTTGTCTTGCTGTTGAAATATAATAAATACAAATGAAACGGTTTCATTAGAACTCTGCTTGTCTCATTACATTTAAAGTAACAACCGGGCCACATTTCCATTCAATGGGTTTTCAAATATGTGAGGTTTTGCAAAAGAAATACAGCCAAAAGCTCTGTAGTAATTCTAAGTAAGTATAAACCCTGCATCACTCAGTCCCACTGGAATCGCATCAATGAGAAATGACAAAAGCAAACACATCCACAAAACATCTGGCTCAATGGGTTGAGATGGTATCTGCTCTACGAGCAGAAGAATTTCTTGACCCATACTCTTCACTTAAATGCCTCTTAAAACAGTGTTCCAGAGAGATGCTGGAAAATCCTCCCTAATACTCTTACAAAGATGCCAAAAACAGACTTACTCATGACTCTGCCTAGATGATATCACATTACCTGGAAAACTGCAAAGGTTTGAATGAATTAGCGGTGGCCTGACAGAATCAGAGGAGCTTTCATTGCCATCAAGGATGTATGACACACCACAGAGACAGAGACCCAGAGACACGAGCTTGTGCTGTGGAAATTACCACAAGTTCGGATCTACGGGTTTATGACAAGTGGCTCATCCATGACGTTGGCAGGACTAGCAAAAAAACTACACCGCAGTGCTTCTGCTTCAGTTGAAACACACTCTTCTACTGGTCCAAGCATTGTCTTAGAAGTAAAGAGAAAACACCTTACCTAGAAATGTCTTGTCTTGTCTTTCATGTATGGACTTGATAGAACTGGAATGATAAAAAGAAAAACAAACAGCAAAATCAATCAAGTGAATAATGTTAAACAGAGTACAGTGCCAAAAACATGCAAAAGTCATATTTTCTGTTTTTCTTTTTTGAAAAGCCACAATAGCTTGTTGTGCCATAGTTACATGTATGCAATCTGGTCACGCTTCCAAAAGTACAATTAGACCCCATCCATCTTTTTAAGTAAAGAAAGTTCAAAGGAGACCATTCACTGAGCACTACTGAAAGGTAAAAAAAGATACACAATAGATAAATGAAGCACATAAATTACAATAGATAACAGATGCACAGGTCCATAGTTGAACGAGAGAGTTCAGTTTCTCTTTCTTTCTCTCTATGAGTAGTATCATACAACATGCAGCCACAAGGTCACATGCATGCCCCCACAAGAGCTCTCCAGAAGACCCCAGGCCTGCCTTCAGCTTGCACCCACAAGAGCTCTCCAGAAGACCCCAGGCCTGCCTTCAGCTTGCTTGGCATGGTGAAAAGAAGTAAAATAATGAATTAAATCAAGCAAGCATAGCACCTCAGGTGGCTGGGGGTCGTACGTTATGGGAGCCATGGAAACGTCCATCTGGCCGGCCGCCTGTTTCCCCTGGCCATCAGGACAGATGAAATTGCACTGGCTAATGTGGTGATGATCAGGAATGCCTACTGTATCCAAAGTAAATACGATGCTCATGTTGCATGCCTCCACTTGCCTCGGAGACAGAGCTCCCTTTCATGTAGGGGTCATCAGGGGCAGGCTGAGCACATACTCCGAGAGCAGCTGACCCTTACCCAGCGTGGGTCTCAACCAGACCAAGGGCTATCAGCAAAACTGCTCTCTCTCTCTCTCTCTCTCTCTCTCTCCCTCTCTCTCTCTCTCCCTCTCTCTTTCTGTTTTGGAATTGGTGTGCTCCTTAGGGGGGCATTGTAAAAGTAAAATTGTCCTCACACAATGCAGCAATGCCAGTAATGCACCAAGGATCTTTGGGCGAGGACAAATTTGAACACTTGCAGTGAGGGCCGAATGGAGAGGCATTGGGCATTGCTGACATATTTGTCGGGCTCTCTCTCCCTCTGAGTACTCACTTCCATTAACTCTAATGACCAGCAAATTGTGACTGAAGTCATGCCAGATTTCTGAGAGCATAGCCAGGCTAAGGTTAAATGTTTGCCCGAGGGAGCCTCAGACATTCCAGAAGGGACTGGGCAGCGTACAGAGGTAAATCAGGAGATGGATCAGTGGTTTTGCTTACAAAACCCACAAAGCATATCTCAGCTCCACATATCAGCTTATGTTTGTGCATGCCGCACATATACATAAGAAGGTGAATGGGTGGTGAACGTATTCATTACCAAACTAGAAATGACTTATTATCCTCATCAGTAATCATGACAAACACTGGCAGTAAAAACACACGAGAAAAAAAATCAACATGCTTATAAAGGAATGAAAACAGCTGTCATGGTAATAAGGGTGCACTATATCAGTCAATCAAAACAAGTGTCAGTAGAAGCTTGAGATCTACAGGTTGGGCTGAATGAGTTAGACTTCATCATTACAGATACATCCACACATTACGTGCTTTAGCTTCAGAATACTAATGCTGGGCTTCATAAACTCTTAGCAGCTGCAGTTCAAACTGACAGTTTTGGAGGGATTGTTTACATTTTTGAACCTTCCATTTTTAAGAAAAAATAGAGCAAAAATGTGCACCTCACAGTAAGCTGCTTGTTTTGGCTCATAAATGTTAAGTGTCTGACAAAAGCTCAGATATACCTGTGTCTGTTTACCTCAGCGAAAATGACAGTTTTTCCCAGTCAGTTTTTGCAGAGAACCACCATCCTGTAGTTACTAGTGTAGTGTAGTGTCAGATAACAGGAGTGGCTAGTCTGTCAGCTAGCTCAAATGTTCAAGTGTATGGAATTATAGGACTGCCATAACACCACAAAGTTGTTTTAGAAATACCCTAATTTTTTAATTTTACAAATACAAAATATTTCAAATAAAAATTATACTTGCAAATAAATAAAGGACAGGTCCCAGAACATTAAAGAAAAATGGAAATAATTAAAAGATAATTTGCATGTCTCGTCGGTTTTACAAATGCACCTAATTTTTTCTACAACTACACAGCAACCACATTATTTGTGAATCATGGCTTTTGGCACTATTATTCCATTTGCCCAAGTTGCAAATGTAAAGGCTTGTAAAACAAATGCACTAAAACAGGTCATGCTACAGCTTGGTAAAAAGGTGTCATATTATTGGAGAAGACTCTAAAATGTAAGTCTGCCTCAGTTCATCTGATAAAAAAAACAGATGTAGTCTAAACATGTTCACAGCATTTTCCAGGTAAATTCTAAACAAGAGTCACCTGCAACTTTGCGATCAAGAAAGCCAGGCTTTGACTTGATTTGTGTTAGTCAACAGTCAAGAAAACAACCTCCGTCATATTTTTGGTTCTGGATTTTTTTTTCTGAAGCCATTACCGAGACTGAATTATGGGATATTCAGACAGTGCCAGCCGACCATATCAGCAGCAGAGAGCCGAACTCTTCATGCTGCGTCACCATTTGACATGAGGGGGCTTTTGACAGACTGCAAAGCCGAGGCGAACCATGTAAACAGTCTCCTCACATTTCACACACATGTGATAGTCAACAGAAACTCAATCATACAGTAAATGTACACAGAGCTGAGACACCACAACACACAGAGCCAGCGGAGGAGAGAGAGAGAGGAAATCAGATTACAGCACGACTATGGATGTGTATTGTGTACATGTAAAAAAGCACCGACAGGACAGTTCCCATAACTCAAGCTGAATGGACAGGAACAAACAGTAGAGGTTGGGGTGGGTGGGGGGGGGGGGTGTTCAATGTGTTTGTCTGTCTGCATATGTGTTTGTGAATAAGACACTCAAATACATAGGTGAGGGAGGGAGACAATGTGAAAGAGAGACCGAGAAATAGAAACAGAGGGAGAGAGAGAGAGAGAGAGAGAGAGAGAGAGAGAGAGAGCAGCAGTGCTCACGTGCCACTTGGCCACAAGGCAGCATTACATGCATGGGGGAGTCAGTCGGTTCATAGCAATTACTCAAACATATGACAGAACTCATGACTCACGCACAGGGCTGCATTTTGCCCTGCCAAAATAAGACTCCTAGTCTGAATTCTATTAAAGGCACACACACACACACACACACACACACACACACACACACACACACACACACACACACACACACACACACACACACACACACACGCGAGCAAAACCCTACTCCTTCTGACAGATGTGCTTCCCCTCCTCCCAGCTTTCTGCTCTCAGCTCTGCAGAGCCATGTTTATGTAACCAAACCTGCAAAATTCCTCGCCTCAGATCCTTCCCCTCCAAGAATAATAAAACAAGATCAGAATAACAATAATAACAAAAACAGCAGTGCGGATCACAGCCATCAACGTTTATTCCATGTACCATATCCTGTCTCCAAAACATTTGCGAGATTTCACTGTCTTTTTGTAGGAGAAAAAAAAATGAACTGAGTCAACTGTGCTGTTGATCGCTTTCAACAGAATTCTACAATGCCATGAAGGAATTATCCCTTACTCACAGTAGGCCTTATCATGAGCTAAAAGGTATAGCAACATTTGTATTAACAGGAATAAAAGAGGATTATATATATATATATATATATATATATATATATTTATTCTGATGCCTTTATCTAATGTTATTGAAGACTAAGAGCACAATCTAATAAGCTAGACCACAATACAAAATGCTCTGAGCTGAGAATCAGCATCAGAAGGCTGAAGTTATTAGATCGATCACACTTGCCCTTCCAGCCACCAAATCCCAGCCCCCTTTTCCCCATGGGTTTCATATCTAAGGAGACAGCAGACTGAGGTCAAAGTTCACAAGAGCTTGACCGAGACTGAACAAATGGTAAGGGAACGTTGCTTACTGATGGGGCTGCTGGATCAGCCATCTGCGTGGTAATGACAATAACTTCAAACACATTGCAGAATGCCTTCAACAACACATACGTATGCCAAAAAGTTTTTAAAAAACAGTGTCTCGCAAAAATTGTATCAGTATAACAGTTAACTGCTAACACACACAAGCCTTTAGCCTGCGGAAGTCTTGAGACATTTGGACACAGTGGTGGTTTCATTTGGAGCTGTTTGAGGAGTGTGAGCCACCTCTGTGTGTGTTGCAGGCGCTGGAGAGAGTGGGATCCTGTGCCATGCAGAGCACACACACAACCAATTGGCTTCTCCTCACTTTTCCAGATGTAAACCTGTCAGAGGCCAAAGCCCCTCTGGCGCTTGATAAATAGCTACATCTCTGCTGCTAACGTCATGCTCACAGCAACAGGAGGCTTCTACTTCCCCGCTCTTAGGGCCATACTTCAGAATTCAGCGCAATAGCTGTATATTTCTGTCTCTCTGTCTTCTCTCAGTTTATCCCCATGCGCTGAGTTTTAGCAGTTATTACATTGATGTATGTGGCTCTGAACTCCAGGGGGGAAACCCTGTAGCTAAGGTTGTGTGTGTGTGTGTGTGTGTGTGTGTGTGTGTGTGTGTGGAGGGTGGGGGGTTCAGTTCTGTTTTGTTTTGGTTCTAGTCAGGGCTTCGGTGGAGGAAGGGGGCTTTGCTTGATACCACCAGTAAAATGCACATGAAGATTTGCTGGGAAATGGGCCAATGAAATGACTTTGTTTGACCCATCTGCCAATCACTGGCAGTGCTCAGTGCCAGACTAAACACGGACACCATTTTAGTGGGACTTATTGGCGGCAGCTGCAGGATCTGCAGCCGCAAACGGGAAGGTGGAGAGCAAAGACCAGGGGAACTGCTGGAGACAAAAGCTAACTCACTCAGAGCCATCTCAAACAAACCCTGAAAAACATCGCATTTGAATTAAAAGCGCATGCGCGCGCACACACACACACACACACACACACACACACACACACACACACACACACACACACACACACACACACACACACACACACACACACACACACACACACAGTATCATTGTTTCCTGATTCTCCCTTAAAGACATCTCCTCATTCTGTTGGTGGACTAGAACAGAGAAAATTATGGTTGGCGCCGAGGTCACTAAAAGTCAATCAGCACAAGCAAATGCTCACCAAAAACCTCAATATGATGGATATTTAGTAAGGATCCAAGCCACTCCATGTTTTAGGTTAAGAGTCTCCAGGATAAATAGTTAGTGCTGGCCCTGCTTTTATCGAAGCCTTCAAGTCCACATACAGATACATTTGCTATCTGAGAAGTGACAAAGAAAATACTGTGATGATGAAAAAGAAAATTGCACAAAAATATGTCCCATTTGCCAAGATAAACCTCCTCTGACAGATTGAACTAAAACAAATGTGCAGCTAAATGAGAGCCAGGCAAATAGTAATTGCTCTTGACTGGCATGCCTGCTGAGACCAAGTTTTTCTATAGTGGAGAAGAAACCTTCACACGATCAGTATACTGGGTCTGTGGCTTAAAGGCACTGCGTTCCTCTAGATGGAAGAACTGCCCAGAGGACTGAACTACTTCAAGTTCACAAAGTACAGCTGAGAGTCAGACAACCTCACCCTGTGTGTGACTCCATCAGCTCTATAGATTGTGTTAATGCGTGGCAAATAGTATGTGTATGACCTGGATACTCCACATATGCATAACTAGAATGTAAATATACAATCTACAAACTGAAGTGTGTTATTTCTTGTGAAGTGGAAATTCCAGGTGCACTGCGGCAATTCCCATCAGCTGTGTGGTGGCTATTTACTGACCAAACTTACTTGGACCACAGTTTACCATAAGACAAACCAGATAATAGACACACAGCTTTGACTACATTATTCTAGACAAAACATAATTATCCTGTCAACATTGTAGCTTTTCGATGAGTAAATAGAGAACAGCAGAAGAATACGATCCCATTTACACAATCCCTTTTGGTGTCCAACAATGTTCATGTATATTTCTTTTAGTTTTTCTTTTTTTTCACCTTGTGTATATGTGGCTTCTTTAGCTTTGAAGTGAAAATAAATAGCAGCATGACCATCCAGAAACAGGCCCAGGCAACTTTTTTGACTCTCACAAACACACAAACACACACACACACACACACACACACACACACACACACACACACACACACACACACACGAAAGAGTCAGAACCAAGAACGAGTCTGTCTACCCCAATCTCACTATGTAAGCAATAATGTGAGAAAATATGAAATACTGTAGGTTAAAATATTTGTCATATCTCCATGTTGTCTTCTTTCTTAATATGCTTGCAAAGCACACAGGTGCACTATTGTTGGTTTTTGAGTGATTCCCTTTCTTTAGACTTACAAGTTGGTTTGAAAATGACTAAATCTTCAGTGAGATTCACAACATCGGACTATTACCCTCTGTCTACAGTAGGATCATGTCACACTTGTATAGTCACAAATAAGGGACAGCACACTCATAATGGCAGATTTCAATGGAAACTGAAGTCTACCAGCAATGCAGTAATCTTTGAGGAGCATGTATTGATGAACTGCCATAACCGCCAAAGGAGAGACTGCTACCTAGCGTGCTAGTTTGGCTTTAGAGAGAAAGAAAAAAAATCAATATTTTATGAATTTCAAGATCAAGTCTACAAAATAAACATAACCCTCCATGTGACTAAATAAGGCATTATGCCAGGATCGATGCTTATGGCATTTCACAAGGCGAGTGAACACATTCTCTTGATTGGCTTTCTGAAAGCATTTCACATGAATTCAAATGACATTTTAGCTTAATTACTTTTCTTGTTTCTGACCATGCAGCCAATATTGTAGAGAATGACAAATCATTCACAAAGGTCCTTCAACATTTCAGTATGTAATGAATTAGAGCTAGGTGTTTCGTCACAGCATGGAGATGGTCAAAACTGTCCATTACAATTTCTATGCATCTACCCAGTGTGTTGATCTATGTCTAGGAATGGTTGGTAAGAGCCCTGTGAACTGAAATTGACTCTTCTGTGAACACACAAAAAATGGGTCATCTAAACCTATATTCATCTGAAAACTGGAGGGAATTAAAAAAAGAAAAGAAAAACAGTATGTTTGAGAAGCTTGTCACTATTCTCATTCAATACTTATTCACATGGTTGCACAATCAGAGAAACACTTCAAATTACACTAATGAATTCTTAATGTCCTAGATATATTAGCAACCTGTGTATAAATGCTGCTATCAAACATCATTATGCCTCCCACAGAAGTCATTCGTTTTGAAAAATAGAATTGCAGGCATGACTTACTGTTAACAGATTGCATTTTATACAGTGGACAATGGTGCGGTATTGGGTTTAGAACATATTGGGTTTAGGTCATATATTTAGCGAATGATTATGAATTTAAAATGTTGCATTGCGGTTGTTTCCAAACCAAGCCCAAGTCTCAACAGTGTTTGCCAAGTAACAGTTGTTTCCTGACCTGACTGTCATTTAAAACGGTGCTAGGCTTACAAGCCCTGCTATACGGCAACAGAGCCAAGCACAGAGGTCATGGGACAATTTTACCAAGAATTGCCTGATAATAAACAGAATAGAAACGGGGCGGTCCTCCAACGACACAACAAAAAACAGTGAAAGAAAAGGAAAAGCCAGTCCCGGGAGCAGCAGATGCCAGACGAGTTGACGGACTCCCCGAGGACAGAGCGACACAAAAGGCAGCATGAAACTGATAACCCAATCTTGATGGCTGAGGCCACCATTCACTGCCATTACCACAAGTCCTATTACTGGTGAAGGCAATTTTGTGTTTTTAAATGGGGGAAGCAAGAGAAAGTGAATGCCATTATCACCTTTTACAAGAGATTGCATTTAAAGAATCCTTAATTTACTATTTATTTCAGGATCTGATTATATGCACAAACTGTATATAGTGTAATTCAAACTCAAGGTTGTCTTACATAGAATTGACATGAAATACAGCTCTGGGAAAAATTAAGAGAACACTGCACATTTTTCTGATGTCATCCTACGGTTGCTGAGTGACTTTCGATGAGTCATATTCAAGATTAAGAGACCACTGCAAATTTGAATATGACTGTTAATTCATTCCAATGTCACTCAGCAACCATAGGATGACATCAGAAAAATTTGCAATTTTTTTCCAGAGCTGTATGAGAATGGCCTTTGCATAATGAAATCAATTCTAAATTTAACAATTATTTAAATTCAATGTATGTGTAAATGAAATGTAAACGTGTTGCAATTAACTACAATATTATAACTGCAATTAATAATATATTGACTATTATATTCAATAATATAATATTCATAACATGTCATGCAGAGTGTAAGACACAGACTCCAGACTGAATGACTCTCACAGAATAAATCTGAGAGATCCAAAACTAGATGTTCTGGCAAATAAATCCCACAGAGGGGCACTCACAGTGGCAGTTAAATAATACAAAGCAACTATGAAATGTCTGACAGTGCAGACAGTGTGGGGACAGACTCATAAACTGACGAAAGAATGAGCAGACTGCTGTGACGAGGCATTTTCACAGTAGACTGTCCATAAAACTAATCGTCATAAATACAAGAAAGAACAGCTTAGATAAGGATGACATGGAAGACAATAAGAATACAAACAACGTAGAAAGACCTCAGTCTATGGCTGAAGTTCAACATTTCTTGAAGTACATACTTCATCTAATATGATTTTTTAATTTTTGCTCTGCAGACAACATAAAGGTCTAGCAACAGCATAATTTTATAATAAAAAATATAGAAGAAGACCTATTCTGCCCATAAAAATGTCCTGAGTACAATATCATGAAATCTTAGTGCTAATGCTTGGGTCTGATGGCCCATTTCAAGTGGTTATGTATAAAGACAGGCAGACAGATATTGTCTGATAGAAACTAGCATACTTGAATTTGCATCTAGCATAAAACTGTTAATTTATCTCTGTCATTTCATATGAGGCAATACAGAAGTAATTCAATTTATATTTCGGAAGCACTGAAAAAGTCCATCTATTCTGCCTATATTCTGGACTATCCCCTCATTAGAGAGGCAGCTAATCTTATTGTTATTCTTTAGTGAATTGCTGTGATAAGCTTGGCTACACAATTGGTGCAAATGCAGAGCTGTATAAAATCATAGCAGAGATTTCCATCATCTTGAGATTATTCACAAAAGGTCAAAGGAGATCATTAATAATGTGTTTATGGTTGTCTGTTTTCTGCACAACTGAAAACACTCTGATAGGGCATTAATAACTCAAAATGCAGTGATATTAGTGAATGAAAGCAAACATCAAAATATCATCAAAAGACCCTCCCAAGAGCAGTATCTGAATAATAAAACAATTGTATTAATACAGGGGAATACTTTGGGGTAAACTACATCAAAATGAGGTTTTAATTTGGGGACAAAGGATCTTGATCATAAAAAGTTACCATCAATGATTTACTTTGCATCTAGCAGCCATTTGAAAGTATACTATTTGCATATACTTGACAGGGGACTAAACCTGCGTATCCAGCTCCGTCTGAGAGCAAGCAAGCAAATCTCCATCATGAATACAAAATATAGACCAACACTGAAAGCTGCAATTCTCCAGTGTGTATTGAAAATGATCAGGATCCCCTTCTGTCAAACCAACTGCACGAGTTGCTGTTCAAATTGCATTGCCTTTTTTTCCTGAATTTTATCTGAGAGAAAATCAAACTAGAGAGACACTCAGACTGCAGACCTCTGCCATTGCCATATGTCCTCTCACAATGTTAAAAAGTGAAACAAAAAAGAAAATCCTCCATCCTCCCCTAGATGCACACCAGTTCTAAAATAGAACATGTTCTTCCTTTGCTCATCCACTGTCCTTACACCAGTTTTGTGGTTTTGGAATCAAAAATGTAACATCCTAGTGACCTACTCAATATTTTTTTAGGTGGCAATAAGTGCAATGTATACATTTCAAGTGTGACATTTGTTTTAACACACCACAGTTCAAGGCCAGAGCTCTGTCAAGGCAACTTCAAACAGTGATAACACAACAAGGACAATTCAGCCTTTCAATTTACATCCCATTTAAGAGCTCGCCCAGCATGACAACAAAAGGATGGCCTCAACTGTCCAACTGTTTACATTTATCTAAAAACAGCTACACAACAATTTAACAATAAACAAGTAACAAATAAATTGGTTGGTCCTGATGGAATTAATATAATTAACACAACACAACACAACACTCACACACACTACTACTACATCCTTATATATTTAAAATGTATCAAATGAGCACTGGTTGGTGGGGCCAAGTGGAAGGCATGGGGCAGGAGAGTGGAGGGCGAGTGCAGACAGAGAGGGTTTCCAGTGGGCTGCTCCTGCTGGGCTGCATCCCCAGAGCTCCTTTTGTGTGGTGTTAACCCATTAAATCCCACCTAAGTGGCCATTCAGTGTAGTGTCATCTACCCCAGGGGGTATTGTGACTGTGCTTTGTTTGGAATAATAGTCCTAAAGGGGTTAGACATCAATAGCACTTCCCAGCACCTCCAGGCTTCCTCTTGGTTCCCCCACTCTTGGCCATGCGGGTTTTAACAAAGAGGTGGAGCTCGGTGCTCTGCACCACCTTGGAAGCGGCTGCACAAGCATCTCTCTGAGTCCATCATGGAGGCAATATAAACCTAGAAAGCTCATCAGAGCTCTGAGGCTCATGGACAGTGAATGGAACTTGGAGGTGAGGCACGTTCAGCTGTGTCCTTCAGTTTCCTTCAGTACTGACCTCATGCTGGAGATGAGAGGAACTTGTTTGGACACACAGCCCACCACCCATCTGTATTTGAGAGTTGCCCATTGTCCAAGAGAGCTGGCTATCTGCTGTTATTTCACCTTGTCATGACAAGGCAGCGCCCTGTTGTTTCTTTTAATGGCGTTCTCTATATCTAGCCTGCTTAGTCATATCAATGGAAGTTTCCACCAACACTGAAAGCAACTTCAGCGGTTAAATTGTAAGCAACCTCCTCCCTAAAAAGGCAGGAAATGTTAAAGGAAAACGCCAAAATATGGTGGAGAATTAGAAATAAAAAATAAGCTGTTAAATGAAGCCTGAAATGATATTTACAGTGCTATAATATATGTATAATAACATTTCCCTGCTTCAGTCTTCCTGCATTGTTTTCTTATTCTCCTTTGAACCTTTGCAGGGAGGCACTGAATCTACAGGTGATGAGGAAAATAAAACCTGAGGAAAATAAAAATGACACAACAGGGTGCATGCATTTCTGTATTCTTAATGTCAACAAAAATAGGTAAGACAATTCGTTTAAGCTCCACAGGTCAAGATAAAATGTATATGGGGCTTATGTGGTGGTCAAACAGTAAAAATAATAGTCCCCTGCCACTAAAATCTCTGAATTGTTATAAAATCAAGAAAATGTGATGTCCTAGCTAAATGCAAATGGAACTAAACAGAGGATGGTTTAATGTATGAAACCCCCCCCACAAATAACTGAGTTAATAATAACCAGATTCACTGTCACTGCAAAAAGACACTAGCACATTTATAGACAAAGCTACATTTACAGTTCTTTGCGGTCTAATTCTAATGAATGTTGTGAAAATGTTAGCTCTGCTGTGGGATGGTAATTTCTCTTCAGAAGCAAGTGCTCCTACTGTGAGTGAGACTTGTTCCCATTTTCTTTCATTTCTTTTTTTTAGTCCTCTGCTTTGCTCTGGTCATTCTAAACTTCTCTATTCAGCACGGGTCACTGCTTGTCAAACGCTGCTTCAATTCTGGCCTTTCTGGTAGCAGGTGAACTGAGCTGAAGACTTTCCCACGCTCCTAAGCTAAACCTCCAACACTGACCCTTCCTGCGTGACGGCCATCTGTCTGTGTGAGGAGGAGACAGAGGGGAATGTGTATGTGTGTTGGGAGGAGACAGCGTCAGCTGCGCCACACACACAGACATGCACCCACACACACACACACACACACACACACACACACACACACCAGCTTAACATTCCTAAACAGTGCTAATCAAAAATCCTCTATTTCCCCAACTCTTTTTCTAATCCAAATAATTAATTGGAATAATACTGCTGTAAATTTGTTTGATGATGATCACTGTTGAGGAACTTTTGCTGTATTAAACTTGAAATGATTGGTCCTATATCAAATGTAGGCTATATTTTTATCTTTATGTAAGTCTAATTTACCTAACAAAAAAAAAATGTTTTGAATAGTTTCATTTTATGGATTGTAAAATGTGATGAAAATTGAACGGATGGATTAAAGTATCTGTGCAGTGGTGAAATTTGGAGATTTAGTACAAATACACAAATAAACAAATACACTAATGCCTATAATAGACAACAATAGCTTTCTACTGAAATGAATATCTGAATAAGGACAGGAGAATACAGACTGATTTATCGAAAACACAACCAAAAGCTGCTACGCCTGCCCAAGGAGGGGCAAAAAGAATATTTGCAGTTTGGAAAAAACTGAGTTGAGATTTGTGATCATGTGACACATGGATGGACACACACACACACACACACATGCACACACACACACTCTCCTCGATCATCTCCCCCCCACATTTTTCTTTCCCTTCTTGAGAACAGCCATGTGCTGTAAGGTTTCATTTCGCTCCCAAAGAATGTTGTCGTCCGAACCGCTGAACATCCGAACCCCAGAGCGTGCTGCCTTCGTACTTCAGAAAACATTTTTTTAAAGCACCCCACGAGATTATTGCTCGTCTGACAGCGTTGTTTCGGAGCCTGAGAACCAACCCTCTTAAATGGTGAGCTCCTCATACTTGGCTGGTAACCATGGAAGCAGATGCCTGCTCGCACCGAAGCTCCTTACCTCCCGGTGGCAGTGGGCTGCTCCCCGCGCTGAAAAAAGAAGAGGGCACGCCTCGCCTTTCTCCTCCTCCTGACCCAACTTGCCTCGCACTGAAAGGCAGCGCTTCTGCAGGGTCACTGGTCTAGACTTGTTTGCGTGGTCCGCGGAGCAGCCTTGAGGTAACCCTTGCTCTCTGCATGCCGTACTAGCGCAGACTGCAGGGGGGTAGGGACTAGGGGGGACAGGGGGACGAGGCTGGGGTGGACGGGAGGGGTGGGGAGCGATGGAAGGGGGGGGGGGGGGCAGCAGAGATGTGGATTTGAAAAGGAGCTCCCATCCGATTTTGCCATTGTGCCTTTTCAACTCATCGATCGAATGAGTATCGAACCTTCTGTCAGTGCATGTGTGTGAAACTGATAGCTTAGCAAGCATTTTTCTGTTCAAACCTGTGCTATGGGCCAAACCTCTCTTGCTCAGTCTCCCTCTCTCTCCCTCTGTCTCAGACTCTGTCTCACGCTCTGTCTTTGCTCTCACGCTGACTTCTCTTCTTAATCTTCTTTTTTGTTTGAAGTTGAAAAGCAGGGATCCTTCACAGTGCTTTTTTGTTCTTTGAATTAATGACAATTAGATTTAGTCCTTTTCTTCTCATAGTGGCAATCATCGTGAGATTTTGGAGGGAACTTCCTCATTCAAGATAAATGTTCAATGAAAGAGTCCTGAGTTACAGAATTGTAAGACTGAGAAAGATGACTGGTTTGTCTTGATAAACATTAACATTATTATATAATTATATTTTCTGAGTGTATAACGTTTGTTTCCTTTTTGAGACACTTTACAAATGAATTCATAGAGAAGGTGAGTTACTTCAGACATTGTGTGACTCTATAGAGCACACTCATATTGCTGCATGTGCTGTTATTGCTAGTTATAGGCATAATATATAAAATGTTATTGGGTTGTGCTATTTTAAAGACAACCAACCCACTATTACTTTCCTTAAACAATTAAGTCAGAAAATGAGCATTTTCTTTTCCTCACAACTGTGATGCAATTCAACTGCATGAAGAAAAATGCAATGTCTTGAACATATAGTATTACAGTGTAGTAATGAAATAAATTATATAAACCATATTAAAGTGTTTGGAGCAACAGTTACAAGATTTTGACACTAAAGCTGGCTTTAATAAAAGTGGATTTTGGCCACATATTACTCATGTGAGAGAAAAACTGTTTTTCCCCTTACTTAGTAAAGAGTGAATAGATGGTATGAAACTGAATAATTTTAGAACAAATTTTCTCTATCAGCTGCAGCATTTTTGATGACTGTCCTTGGCCTGAGTTTCACTACTCAAGGCATAAAGATTGAAAGAAAAATGAAAATGAAAAATAAATAAATATTTTAGCTGTTATCTATTTTTCATATTAGGGACTAAGAAACATAAGACAAGGCTAAATACCTTGATTAAATAATTATAAAAGAACTGAATTATTTTATAGAGAAAATAATCCTACATATGGTTGATGGATATTCTGCAAAATCTAAAAAAATCTGCAAAATATTTCAATTCAGTATTACCTTAGAGAAACATAATGTACAATTGTATTAAACTCAGTTTGAATACACATTTCAAAGACAGCTTGTTAGACTTTGCTATAGCTATATTGGCTTCTCAATTAGAATGAATGAGATACTTCAAACAGTATAATACAATACAAATGATGATCCTCCAAGAACTAATTGTCCAGTAATTAACACCAACCACAGATGTGCACAACCCTAACATTTGAAGCCTGAAAATGGCTATTGGCACTAATTGCCCGAGCATAGAGAGAAAAACAAACAATTCAATAGGAGACGCAAAAGAGCAACGAGCCCACGGCAAAGCTGTCATGACTCTAAGGTCAACAGGATAATAAAACTTTATGTTCCACTTTTGTCAACTTATTTAGGGCTTGGTACATTGTTCACACAAATGAAAATGAGCTCCAAGCACCATGGCTTGACGATGGCATCTTCTCCCTCTCTCTCTCTGGGTGTGTGTGTGTGTGTGTGTGTGTGTGTCCTAACCTGACATGAAGAGGGGCCGACTCTCAAGTATTTAAGCTAAATGTTCCTATTCAGTTTAATGTGCCACGGAGAATTTGAAAAAATATGAGTAATTAGTATTATGTTGATGCACTACCATATATAGCATATTTTACTCATGCTGCCAATAAATGTGCAACAGGTAGGCAGAAACTGCAATAGATTAAATATGACAGACAGGACAGGCAGAGAAGTTTCTCCTTGTTAGCCAGAACTGTTAAAAATGTCAAAAAAGATGTTGTTTATGTGAAGAGGTGGCTATGCTAGTGTGATGAGAAGCTGGGCCAGTGGAGTGTGTGAGGCGAGTGGAGGGGTGATATGGGGGTTCACAGAGCCACCAACCGCTGAGTGCCACCCAGGAGCAGCGGGAGGGGAGACACGGCCAGGGCAGTGGGAGCCGACCGCCCTGCAGCCACGGAGCCTGCGCCTGTTCACACGATTGTTCCACTACCCACAGGCCATAATACAGCACGCTTATGTCGGATTTCAACCAATTTTGTGGGACTAGGATTAAAAGACACAGGATACATTTACATATTTCTTTAAAAAAAAAATGGGATTCATATTGAACTTCACAGTGTAAATTATTCAAATCACAAAACAATACATTTCTAATAATCCTTACAACAGATTTATCAGAATTAACACAACGCTATTGGGCTATTAACTTAGTCCAATACTAATAAGAAATGAATTGTAATAAATAATAATCCAAATAAAATGTGCTGAAATTGTTAAAGGTAAAAAATGCATCAATTGTTTGGGGGAAAACTGTGGCACTGATTGGGGAAGAGAAAAAAGTACACAAAAAAGTCCTTAATATCTTCCAAAATTCATATTTAAAAAAAACACACTTAAATTGCTAATTTAAGGGGCCACACTTAAATTGGTAATTTAAGTGACCTGTTTTTATTTGTAAAATTACTTTGAAGAAATAGAACTGTTAGAAGTTTTGGAATAAGTTATGACCTGCCTCTGTACCTTGTGTTGGTTGCTATGTTTGTCATTTTATAATATCAGGGATTATGTGAATAGATTGCCTGAGTTGAGTATCACTTATAAAGAAGGAATTACTACAGAGACACTTTCTAAACTGCTTCAAGTGTGTCTATTTGTTATCTCTGTCCAAAAGAAATAAAAAATAAAATCTCCACATTAAAATTAGCTGCAAAGTGTCTTGCTTTATATCACTTACAAACACCAGCTGAGAACAACTTCAACCCATACATTACAAACTATTATTCTGATTAACTTATATTTCCTTCCTCTTCACCAGACAGATAAGTTACCGCTTCCCCGAGTGACTCACCATGACCGATACAGCCAGGGCCAGCTGTGATTTTCTTTCTCTTTTCGTCTTTATTGTTGGAGTGCAGGGTTGAGATTGCTCAATGCATTATTAATAGCCCCCATCAGTAGCGTAGTCTGACCCTGCCAAACACCACTCTCCCCTGGCCTGCCCACTCTCAGGCCCACCAGTGTTTGCCAAGCAAGCCCACAGCCGCCACTGGCTCCACAAGTCCTGCGCCAACTCTCTTTCTCTCTCTCTCACACACACACGGACGGACTGATGAACCCACAGACACAGGCATAAAAAAGATAGATACACACACACACACACACACACACACACACACACACACACACACACACACATAGCTCTGTGATGGGTCACTCTACAAGCTTCTCAATTCACGAAAGCCATACGGCACTCACAAACACACAGAGGATGAAATTCTGAGATGATTCATTTCTCAATTAAAATGATTTTTCATTTTCAATAATATTTTAATGACTCAACTTTAATGTTTGACAACATTATTTCATAACCCTGCTCTTGTTATCTTCAGTAATGTATAAAATAATATAGCCACCCTTAAGAATGCCATTTTAAAGTCCACTACGTTATCACAATTTAAAACAAAAACCTAGACCAATCACTCGATTTAAATAATTAAAAAAACACATCAATTCTGTTTATGTTTGTTGTTTTACAATAACATACAGTGTACAAGTAAACCTTTTTGAGTTAAAGGGGGTTTCCTGATTTATTATCTCACATTAAGGACCCTTCATGCTTGCTCTCTTTTATCTGAGAGAAGGAAACGAGTCATGCCTCCACCACCATGGTCTCTGGAGGAGACAAACAAACAAACAAACACACACACACAAACACAAACACACACACACACACACACACACACACACACAGACACACAGACACACACACACACACACACACACACACACACACACACACAGACAGACAGAGCCCATCCTGAGGGCTTAACCTACACACAGGGAGTCTTCCTCATCATTGTCTCACATTAAGCTACATTAAGCCACTCGCTTAACAGTGTGAAAAGCAGTTAAAGGCCCAACATTTACATGACAAGATGCCGCTTGTTGTGAAGTGTGGCATGGACAAGAGATCAGACAAAAGCTGATGGGCTTGTAGTCTGAGTGTCGTCACGAACAACCCATAGAGCCCCCCCCCCCCTCTCCTCCATCTCCCCCATACACACACACACACCCAGACAGAACTCACGTAAATAGGAGATCAGTCCATCTGCTTTGTTCTTTAAGAAGACCATAAATGGCTTACTATTGTTCAAATGTGGGGGGAAATAACATTTCCATGTCCAATAACACGCATGCTCTCAAATGAGAGGGCAAACAGCTGAATTATCAGTGACGAAGCAGCCAAAGATGGGTTAAGAATGGAACACGTCTTAATGCCAGCACACACAAATACACAATGAAAATGTGCATCTAACTTAACATACCTCATAAAAACACAATGATGTTCACATTTAAACTCTGATGGCCAAATGATTTGGACTAAGAATAAAATATCTCCCGACAGAAATGAAGAGAGCAGCACTAACAACACATTCATTTTGGACAGCTCAGATCTCTCACTGGCCTCAGATCAATTTAAAAATATAAACAAATACATTTGATTTTTATCTTTATTCAACATGAAATCAAAACCTGAGATAAGCTTATCCTGGGGCAATATTAAAAGAAGAATTGAGGGATAATGTCTATGGTATCATTAAGGAGCTAACAACATTTTTCTACTAGCTGGACAGACAAGGATGCATTTTATTAGATTTTCTGGTAAAAGTAAGCCCTTTTGAATAACCATTTGAATAACCACCCTTTTCACCAGAATTCTAAACAGTCTTCATTAACGAGAGAAAGAGGAGGATGTGGAAGGTGGATCCGGCTCAACAGCCCAAAAGTAAAAAGAAGCTAAAGTAGAAGGGGTGAAGATAGACCTTCAAAGATGGCATGGAGAGAGGAGAGAGAAAGAAATATAAAGATGGAGAGAAATTAAGGGATATCGAGAGAAACCGAGAGGGAGAGAGTGATCTGTCGCTTTCTCCCAGAAGGAGAAAAGCAAATTTCTCTCCCTCTCTCTTTGTGTGCAGCACAGGAATGTGCTTGCTTTTCATTTCTGCCTTTGTGTCTGGCACTCAGGCCCTGGCTGGCACAGTCTTAAGCCACTGCGGGGTCAGGCGGAACACAGAAGCACATTCATGAGCAGATCAAGTTTATGGGAGAATCCACTCCTCCTCTGCTCCCCCCTCCCTTCATTTCCATATGAATTGTTAATAAAATCGCAAACCACCACAAGTGTGCTCTCCCATCAGTGAGTGAAGTCAAGCAGAGGAAACCTTGGTTGAGAAAAAAAAATGAGAAAGAGAAAAAGAAAGAAAGGGGCGGGGGGGGGGGGTTGGGCTCATCCTTGGGTTGAATAGGATCAGCAGCTCATGCAGCCCTAGCACAAGCAGACTAGCCACTGTCATCTTTTACATGGCACAGACATGTAACCTCTCCCTCACCTAAACCCCCGCCGACAGCTCTGCTTTTGAAAGGAGCACTATGCAAAGCTGCCCGATCCCAAAACACGGCAGTGGGTCTGTTGAGGAGGGGGGGGGGCGCCATGGACCACATGGCGCAGGGCACGGTGAAACATGTGCAAAACGCTAATTGTTCCATTGGCACTCTCACCGCCAATCTAAATTGTCAAATGAATTCTCCTTTTGGCTGCAGAGAAGGCAGACATGCCCAGGGAATACAATTCAGAATCGGCTCACACAAAGCTATGCCTCATAACCTCCTCCAAACACACACATAAACACACATAGCCATGCATAATATCAATCAAATAGAAGTAATGGTGCCTCTGAAGTAATGGTTGAGAGAGGATGATTGGATGCAAATAGAACTGCCCCCACTCACAAAACACTTCCTGCCCCACACCCCATCTGAGGAAGAGGAGAGGAAGAGGAGAGGAAGAGGAAAGGCTGGAAGCTGCCACTCTCAGAGCGATGCTTTGCTTTCTTTTCCAGTCATGTTTCCTTCTCACCCCCACCTCTGCCAAACACGACCATGGCAAAAAAATATCACTGGAGAATGAGGAGACAGAGGAGCAGTGGAAAAACACAGTGCGGAGGAAGACAATGATCCCGACAGAGAGACAGCGACAAAGAGCAGAGGGACCCGGAGCGAGGAAGCCCAGCGCCTTGACTCTAATTACCAGCGCCCTGACCCCCACCCCGCCGACTCACCCTGTCAGATTGGGACAGGCCAGAGAGCTGACCCTGAGCGGGCCCACACGCACGTGTCTTCTGACCCCGCCACACTTTCCCAGGGCTCTGCCGACCGCCAACCATTGATCCCAACCCCCACCCTCGGGTTCTCTCTACGTCACCCTCCCCAACCTCCAGCCTTAACCTGACGCCTGACACCGCCTGTCTCTCCCTGACACCCATAACAACAGCCACAGCAGCAGCAGCATTTCAAACGAGCCCAAAGACATCAGCTGATCAGCACAGAGGTGAGAACAGGGAGGGGCTGGTGGAGGAGGAGGGGACATGGGATTGGACAGAGAGAATCCCCTCACTGTCTCAATTCTCCAATCAGATGTGTTTGTAAGAGTTTGTCGTCATCCGTAGTAAAGGACTACCTGGCTACTGCTAGCTTTTAGTAAATGGCCCCCTCTGTGCTCCTCTTCATCCATAAAGGAGCAATCTTTATCATATGTGCCCACGACCCCACGTACACAGCAGATCATATTAAAAGCTTTGTGGAAATAAAGAAATGTTGCTATTTTATCATTA
Organism: Alosa pseudoharengus; assembly: GCF_046254945.1. Classification (NCBI taxonomy): domain Eukaryota; kingdom Metazoa; phylum Chordata; class Actinopteri; order Clupeiformes; family Clupeidae; genus Alosa; species Alosa pseudoharengus. The sequence goes on along the minus strand of NW_027468598.1, from coordinate 4,919,794 downwards.
GTAACATATTTTTCTAGTTTATAGACAGTGTTCATAACACATGCTATATAACATATATAGCAGAACATACTGTATATGTCCATGCCACCTAAATGTGCAACTTGACAAGCTACTGGCATATACAAACTGCCAGTTGCAGTGCAAATATCGTGAGCTGATGCACACATACTTTTTCACAAGGCATCTCCATCTCAGATGATACCTGCCTTGCTGCACCCCATTTTCCACATTCTGCACCTACGGGCATTTGTTTTGAGTTGCTGCCACAAGACCATAAACCTAATCTAAACACAAGTTAAAGGAGAGACAGACTCCCTGGCGATCTCTGACAAGAGTGAGGGACATAAATATTCTGCTTCAAATGAACTGCAGCACCAAGGGGGAGACTGCAAACAAGGCTCCAGTCTAATCACCATACGTGTAAATCTGCCCCTGCTGTAAATTAAACTAGCTAAGCTCGCCCGCCCCACTCCTCAGCAGCAATAAGGTCCGCACACACTGAAGTCATCTGGCTGCAGCCTGCATTTTTTGGAGTCCATGATTTGCAGGCACACTGAACTGGCCTGAATGCCTTGTGAAGTGGCATGGGCGGTAGCTACAGCGGGCTTGGAGCACTTCAGGCATGTTTGTGGAGACAGAGAGGAAATATTCATTACTGCAGACAGACAGAGAGGGAGATTAAAATATATATTAAAAGAGAGAACGTCTCCCTCATCATCACTGCTTTGATTTGCTTCAATTTTGCAACATAGTGTGTACATTCAACTATTTTTTGCACATGGCCCAACACATACATGCATACATACACAGGCAACTTTCGTATGAAAGGTCAGTCAGTTCAGTTGCTCACTAGCTAACTACCAACCAAGTTAGATTTAAATTCCTTGCTTTGATTTCGTAAGACACACTCTGTTCCATCATGTCACATCATGTGATGTTCTAATCCAACACACACACACACACACACACACACACACACACACACACACACACACACACACACACACACACACACACACACAGGCTGCAGAGACTGCACTGCATGACCCTTATGACTGTATTCTAACGTTGTTGTTTTTTTTTTCTAACAGAAGTCATCTGGTCCTGTAACTTAAGGGATGAGCACCATTTTGAAATAAAAGTCTTCTTCCAAACTCTTCCAACCCTAACGGTCACTTCAGATCTGTATAGCATGAAGCACTCCCACCTAAATGAAAGTCTGTGCTGGCTTTACAGAATAGGAAGACTTGGGTGCCAAAGCAACAAGCTTTCCTGTGCAAAGGTTACTCTGTAGCAATGGAATCTAGTATGCAAGTACTTCAAGGATTAGAAGTCAATATATATATATTTATATATTATATTATATATTCCTGTAGCAATGGAATCTAGTATGCAAGTACTTCAAGGATTAGAAGTCAATATATATATATATATATATATATATATATATATATATATATATTTTGTTAGCTTTTTCAAAGCTAGAATAGCATCTCAAATGTGCTGATTTTTCTGACACTGTTCCCACCCTCATGCCACACAGAGTTGTGCTGCATTAAGAGTCTGTGCGAGTCCTCCGCTAACCCCAGCAGAAACACTCCTCATCTGCTCACCCCTCAGCAAGTTGGACCCCCGCCCTGAGTCACACAGCACTGCTGAAGCCAGCGGCTGGATTTGGACCACTGTGAGCCCACAGTAAATCTCATCCAGACGTCTGCAGACAGAGCTGTTTATTCCATGAGAGGAAGAAAATGAATTCCTTAAAACTCAATGCACAGTATCCGCATGGCAGAGCCTTGCTCAGAGCAGAAGGCACCCACACCCACACTCACATAGCCAAGAGTCTTCTTAAACATCCCTTATCCATCAACACGTCAATGCAACTCTCTCCTCATATAAACCCACACTTGGGATATACATTTACACATTATAGGAGGTATATTCTAGAAAAAAGGTATGGTACAATGATAAGAGTAGCAACTCCCAGCAGCACACTCTCATTTTCACAAGTCAACTTGACTTAACATCTGAAGTTATTGCGAGCAGCTGGGTGCCTGGCCTTGAGGAGGGGTACTGGCCTGTGGACATTTCTGTCAGCTAGACAAACACAGAAGGAGAGCATGACATCAGCACTCTGTCATTTGGAAGATCTATTCAAGGATTACAGACTGAGGCTGAGCTCCAGCCTCCAGCAGGCTTATTCCACTGCAACTCTAGCTGTGTGTGCACACTCTTTCTCTCTTGCACACACACGCACGCATGCACACATGCATGTACATGCACATGCACACACACACACACGCACACACACATATTCTCTACCATAAAATATACCATATATTTACCATAACTATAGTCTTATACAGACAGGCATGCCACTTTATTACTCCTAAGAAACACACTACACACACAATACCCTCTAGCATTTGATGGGTGTGTCATCTCAGTTTGGCTCCTGATCCAAAATGGAGAGTGATGTTCCATCCCTAGAGCGCTGACCTACAGACCTATCTGATCAACGGCTTAACCATACGAAAATGCTGAATTACCATGGAGCGCTTTGATAATGCTGAGGTTTGTCCTGACACATCAGAGGAATAAGACTGTGATTTGTCAAATAGAATAGAATGCCTTTATTGTCATTGCGTTTCAGTACAATGAAATATTGATGTTCTGGTCTTTGGAAAGTCCCTGAACACTCAAACAACACATTATGAAACTCCCAACAAAAGTCACCCATGCAAAGAGCATGAAAGGGTTACTCTGCAAGGGCCATTTCCAGCATTCCTCTTCTTCCCTCTTTTGTGAAGGCAGAAAGCGTTGTCTTTCTCACAAAGTGAAGGCTAATTAAACTTCACCAACTGACCACATTGACAAGGCGTTATGTTGTTGTTTCATTTACTTATTTTGAATTCGCTCTATAAGGCAAGCGCCATGTCTATGCACTGGCAGGATTAATAGGGTCTTACACTCTTAGCAGCAGCAGATTGGTCAATATGAAACCAGACAACGAATTACTTCACACTGAGGCTAACTCCCACGGCTATAGGCTAGGCTTGATGAGCACAATGGCAGAAGACAATATTAAGTTTCCTCTTCCCTGCTTTCTTTATTGCTTTTAAACCTATTTCCAAAGGCCTCTTTGACACCCTCCCAACACTTTACAGGGTTTCCTCTTTGTCTGTTCTGAAAAGGCCAAGTTCCTGTATTTAACGTCTCGTTCTATGTACATCTCTCAACACCCACCAACTACTTTGTCACTTCTTTTGCTTCATTTTGTGTGCCAAAGAGACACAATTATCGTAGCAAGCCAGGGTCCCTAGCAGCATTTTGAAGCCTCCTTTCAAAATGTTTTAAAAAGATTGTGAATGTGTGCATGTCTGTGTGTCTGAGAGAGTATTCATCACTGCAGTCTAAATAAGTGTCTTTTTGTTAACTAAAATATTACTTTTATTTAGCAGAGCTTCCCAGACTTTGCCAACTCTGTAAATCGTATGCCAGCTGCAGTCCTCACATAGTTGAGGTTAACTGAGTGAGATGCTAAAAGGCAGTAACAGTGGGCCTATGAGGTAAACACTGAGACTGGAGAGTGAAGCTAATACAATATGAGCTAGAAAACCATTCTTAGTCAGCAATGCTTACAAACTACATATCATATACACATCATTTAACCATACCACCTCATCTACCAAATGTCAGAATAAAGATTTCTCATATATTTGGGATCCAACGAGGACTGTAATTTGTAATTGTTAATAAATGCAAAACTCCTATGGAACATTATTAACTTAATGGAGTTGGAAATCTGGTTTCATTGTATGTCACTAACTATTACCTGAATTGAAAAATAACTGCAAAAAAAATAATAAAGCAACACTATGCAGTTTTACTTTGCAACACTATGCTATCACCTTAACTGCTTTTAGCAACATTTTAAAATACATCTGTCATGTATAGGACAGATCAACAAAACTACGGTATCATTACCACACTAGCCATCAAGGTTATGTGCTATGTAGCTGTTTGGTTAGCAACACCCCATGAAAATGTAACAAAAACCTTAAAGTCCCTGTAAAGATAAATAAGTGTTTTGTCACATTACAGAAAATGATGTTATTAACCACTCAGAAAAAATATTATTAAATGAAAACAATATGTTAAGTTAGGCTTTGCAATCATGAAAATTTGAGGGGTATATTCTGCTCTCAAACTGTGTGGGCAGGTCCACTGACTATGCTGAAGCCACACCCAGTCGGATTGAAGCAGCTGCCCCTCTCAACTGCTCTACCACACAGTTCCAACCATACTTCAAACCACCTGATTTTAATTAGCACAACTCTTCAGTCAGATAGATGACATAATCAGTGAAAACACCTGTGTTAAGTGCACAAAATGCATCTTGTGTTAATCTACTGCAGAAAGCAGATTTTCCACAATGCTTAGAACCCCCTCCCCCTTTTGTCTAAAAAAGATACATCTAAAATATGAAAACATGGCAAAAACATAGCAAATACTCAGGACACTCTCAGGTAACTCTTAAGTCAGTAAATCAGCTAATTAGTGATATCGTGTTAAGTGAAAAAGCAGAAGGACTTTATGGCACTTTACCTTTTTGGGGTTTGTCCCTGTTCACTCAACTCTTAAGAGGGGAGTGATTATGCTAAATACCTTGTCCCTACCCCCTTTTAGAGGAAAACAGACAGCTTGGATTGAATAGAAACCACAGGTGCATTTCCCAAAACCATAGTCGCTAACATGTTAGCAACTTAGTTGGTTGGCAATGGGAAATTGCATTGCAACCAACAAAGTTGCTAACTTAGTTAGCAACTATGATTTTGGGAAATGTGGCCCAGAGCGGTAGAGAAAACAGAATGGCGATACTCCCATAAGAGACTGTGGAAAAAGTTGGCAGTGGTTTTCTATGCCTGATTCCAGGTTATGGAGACAGTTTGGAACTGAAAACTACCGATCACTTGGTCAATAGCCAGTGAGCTACTATATTATGCCCTCCATCATCAAATACATACCTCCCTCCATACAGCCATTTAGTTTTATGGAACAGTTTTATGGAACTGCTGATTGTGTGGCGGCAACATCAAAGAGTGTTGCAACTCTCTCTTTCTATAGCTCTGATAGAAATAGTTTTGCAATGGCATAGGGAGAGAAAAAAGCTAATAAATATGAAATCTTTGAGCAATTATGAATAAAAGGAACAAGATAAGCATATGAGAGCTACACTGTGTCTTAACTGCATGCATTGCAAGCAAGCGTTAGCGTCAAACATGAGTAGGCTATATTGGTTTCAATCGGAATGTCCTAATTGGGCACAAGTGTGGTGCAGCATGTCACTTTAAGCAGAACTTTTGTCAAATAACCCGTTTTTATTTTCTTTCTGTCGCTCCCGTTGTTATGCTATTTAGAACGAAAAATATAACACAATAGAACAACATGTTTAACAGATTCCGTGTGGACGGAGACCACTGAAAGGTGCTCTAAGCGATGATGGGTAACGTCACTTCTGTTGACTTTCAAACAAAACAGAGGGCAGCTCGCTACTTCCTCCCCCTCCATCCCGTGCTGCTCCCGTGCAATTGAAACTCTCCTAAACGCGCATCTTGTCTGTGATTTGCTGGAACAGTTTGTTATGTTTTTATGAGCTAGGTTTGCCCAGGTTGTTTTTGTTGCTGTTTTTGGAGCCTGGGCTGTCCACAGAGATTGCATTTTTTTACAGTGTATTCAGGACACAGACAGCTAGCGGTTGTTTAGGTGAACGCGTGGCATTGCTTAGAGCACCTTGCAGTGTGAACGGGGTCCTTGCAGCACCTTGCAGTGTGAACGGGGTCTATAAATTCTACTGTAATACAAGATATTGACAGCACAATAATTCTAAAAGAAGAACAGATAACTGCAATTAAGGCATTTGTCGAGAAGGCATTTCCCCCCCCTGTATCGGTTAAAACATGCTCCAAAATTAAATTGAATTCTGATGAATTCGAGTCTGGCTACAACAGCCTAACTGTAAATGTTAGCTAAGTCAAATTTGTCCTTGATGCTGGGGTATTGGAAGTGAATTAGGTTGATAATGTACATAGGATCAGCATGAGTCAGTTACACACATTTCTTCAAAACTGTTGTGTTAGTAAACAGATTGAATCTCCTGAGATTTCTCTGTATTGCCGGTTGAAATTATGACATTACCACTGCACCCACCGCCCAATAAAATGGAATACTGGAAATGATGATGTCATGTTTAATGGTATAACTTCACGGTTCAGTATCACACGGGTTTGAGTCTTCACACGTTTTCAGCAATAGTTATCCAACCTATACAATGTGTTTCCAAAGAAATGTACGATTTTGGTTTATAGGAGCGATAACAGGGGTGGTGGTAGTGTAGTGGTTAAGGAGCTGGGCTAGCATGCCGTAGCCTGAAAAGTTGTGGGTTCAAAACTCAGCTTCCACCATTGTGTCCTTGAGCAAGGCACTTAACCCTGAGTTGCTCCGGGGACGATGGCCTTGTAATATAATTGACATAAATCTGCTAAATTAATAAATGTAAAAGTAACAGCATAGGACTAACGGCAACTACTATAACTACTCTTCAATGTAGCAAAAAATGGACAAAGGCTGAGAAGTTCACGAAGTATACTTTTGGACTCCTCAGTTGTTTCCTCAATTCTCTCCAAAATATGACCAGATCCTGTGAGTTAACATTTTTATTGCGGCCTGCAACAGCACCACAGTCCTCTGCAGTGTTCTGAGATGTTTCAATGCAGACATTAAAGCCAATCACCCCTGATTTATCAGCATTGCAAAGCATTTTGAAACACAAGTCTTTACCAAGGAGACCAACATGCTTGAGTATGCATGAGTTTGAATTTGCCTGAGGCAAACCCAAGCTTAGGCAGTTTGATTGTGTGCGGCTAACCACAGAGAAAAATTACCATTCCACCAACTCAAACAGTTTGTGCCACATGTTGCTCCTCCAAAGCTTCAATATCTGAACTAGAAAAATGCACAATAAATCTAAATACATTACATCCAACTGTGCCAATATTTTCTTCATTTTTTTTTTTTTATCTTTGTTCAGCATTTTTGCTGCCTCATCAGACTTATTAAAATGCTGTTTAAGTTCAGGACAATCTGGGCTTAATATTAGCAACTATCTAAATTTTTCGATGCTCCTCTCGATATATCTCCACACAAGTTGAGGTAAGGCACACAACCTCAGTGGCAGTCTCAAACTCGGCCTCTATTCCTATAATGGTGTTAGAGGCAGTGGTGATGGTGGTCACCACCAAATTGGTCCAGTGGAAAATAACCCTTATGCAGCAGGATTTGTTAAAATTGCAAGGTTGAGATGCGAAAGTATTTAGGCATGCAAGTTCCTCCCCCAAATGACTGGGCAACATACTCTGTACAGTAACTGGTCTTGACTTAAACTGCAGCATAGACAATTTATGAAAAGCGAGAGGCTAGCAGGCCAAACCCTCAACAAATCATAGGGTTCACAGAGGGACAGTGCTGCAATCTGTGGTGAGGGAGGATATCATTAGATTGTTACCCATCAAAGATCATTACGATGTTGGTGTCGGGTGCCCTGTAATTCTCAGGACCAAGGCAAAGTTGGCCATGTTTTCTGATAGAAATGTCACTTTCCTTGAGAACTTAGTGACGAACGATGCCTCAGGCCACATTGGTTAAGGGACAGAGTGATTTCTAATTTCCACTTACACTGCATGGTGGGAACTGTGATGAGTATGAAATCTGCCACCATTCCTCAGAACATAGAGACACTGAACGAGATAAGACATATCAAATGTATATGTTTCAGATAATGAGAAATAGTTATTTCTCCACTTACAATGGACGAAGCACCATAAAGTCTAAAATTGATAATACACAGGGCAACCTATTGAGCAGTGATGTAAGGGATTAACATGATCCATTCCATGTGTTCTGATTGGACAATCACAACCAATTGCCTACTAATGATTTTTTCTCCAGATAAAAATGTGCCTGAACAACATCGCTCAGGCCGTTGCCCAGCAACACTGCTAAAAAAGTTGCCCTGGGTATCGCATTAATGATCTTATCAGTCAGACAGGGGGGATACCCCACAAAGGTTTTTGAAATGAAGAAAACGAATACTAGCTTCAAAGGTACAGTTCTCAAATGAATTGAATTGATTACATTTTCAGTCCTGTAGGACAGCGCAACATACTATTCCAGCTATAATCAACCTCACTGAATTTTTCAGTTCACCTGCACCCACCAGATCCTGTCCTGTCCCACTCCCACATAACTACAAAAATACTGTCCTGTTCCACTTGCATCGTTCACGTTGTTCACATTGTCCTGCTCCATCCATGAAGTCCTGCAGGTGGACACGGATGGATTATAAAAAATACCATGGTGATGTCTGTTTTATTTTGAGCGCCAGATCCAAATGGCTTCGCTTTTGAAATAAATCCGGGTATGTTTACTGGGTACTTGAACTTTTGTGGCACGTGGATTAAAGCAAGCAGTGCTTAAAGCAAGCGGTGAGCGAATACAGGTGATGGCTTACTGGCACTATAATAACTAGCAACTGTACATCTAAATTGAACTGAAACACTCTGTTTGTCTCATTTTCTTTGTTTCAACCGGATCATGGTGTTTCAGAACATTATGTGCTTTCAATGCATGCAAACACAAATAACACTCCAGAATAAAACAACTCTTTCATTTTATACCTTTATATTCTATTTTAGAGTCCCACGAGTCATGTCTACTCCCACACACAAATCAGTTTCTCCTCAGTCACACCCGCAGTCTGCACTCCAAATTAGCCCTGCATCCGAACTCTTCTGCATGGGACCCGTGGGTCCCGCTGTACTGTACGCTATTGCTTCAGAGGAATTAAAGGGATGGGTGTGTTTGATTCGATTGAATCTATTTAAAATATCAACAACCTTTCACAGGATCAAGGACCACAACTTTCAAGTTCACCTTTAAATTCAAGATTTCCACATAGACTTGAGATTTAATAAAAAGTTATTCATATCAAAATCACCTTGAAACATTCAACACAACACAAATACTGTAGTGCTCCAATAAGCCCCCTCCCCAAATGCATAATAATTTTGGATTTCTAAAGCTACAACATGGATAGAGTAGGAGAGAGAAGGGAGACGTGACTGAAGGGACTAATGGGAGAAAAGAGAGAGAGGGCCAGTGGCATCATTATTCTGAAGTGAGGTCATGAGTAATATTGCTACAATGGAAGTGAAGCGGGAGGTTTCTGTGTGGCATCCATCTTAATAGAGCAGGTCCTGCACTGAACACTCTTTCACCAAAGATGGTGGTGGGAGGTGGAGTTGGGTGGTGGTGGTCGGGACCTGGCTCTAAAGTTCTACAGTGGAACAATAAAGTAGCCTGGTATTCTTTTATCTTTACTGGGAACTTAAAAGAGGGGAGAAAGAGAAATATTCTGAAGATCAAAATATTTTTACTAATTGTTTGTTAGTTCATTAGTTAAGTTAGTTTGTTTATTTATCTATCTATTGCCACTGTGAGAAAAACTCTACTGCTCACAGGTGAAATATGTGTTATCAAAAGAGACAGTGGATAATAATTTAATCTGACAACTAAAAGGGGGCTGTATACCTGCCATACTGATTTTACATAAAAACAATGGTTTTATTTTATTCCCCTGAGGCTTGGACCTCAGGACATCCCTCTGACTATGAAAAAGTATCAAAGTTCAGAATATGTCACAAGTCAGAATATGCATAATTTGCCACCTGTACATGAATGTACAGGAACTAAAGTCTGGTAAATAATTAATGCAAAGACTTTAAGGGGAAAACATAGCTAACTATTTATGGCCACTTCCCACATCTGAATATAGTTAGGTAACTCACTGATACTGGTTCTAAGCTGTCTGTGATTTTCTTCACATATATACTTCCACCTGCAGAGCTACATTTTTTTTCTGTTTAAAACAAACAAAATATATATATATATATATATATATATATTTATGCTCTATCGGCAACATAGGTCCTGTGATGTTATGTTCATCCTATATTTTTTTAACACTGGTTTAGTAGAGCTTAAGTAGCCTGTTCATAAAATATAATGATCACTACTGCTGATTTAGATTTGTGTAATTGTTGCAGCGTATTTAATGCTAACTTTTTCCATTTATGTTTTGGCAGTCTTGCCTATTTCATCACAATTTAATAAAACTAATGTGTTTCTCTAAATATTGAAAATCAATGCAGGATTTTGGGTCAAGTTCGAAAGATTCACAAATTTCTTAGAGGACTGGACAAACACATTGCCAAAGTTCTACCTATTCCACTACATGAGGACAAGTGATAGGAAATGGACATATATAAGCTTTGTTAGTTTACAAAAATCCTGACAAAATGGCCTGTATGAACAAATCTTTCCCTCTATCAATTATGCTTCACATAGAGGCTGTCTAGTGATAGGCCGTGAACCTCAGCTTGGTCTGGAATTTCTAACACAAAGCTTTCTTTTCACCATGAACACAGCTCAGTCACAAAGATAAGGCAACCACACTTTGTTTACAGAGGGAGAAAGACAATCCAGGCGCCACAGTCAAGCGGTCCAATGTAAAGAAGCAAGCACGGAGGCTATTCACACAGCATCTGTTCTGCCACATATATCCAAATGCAAACATAAGAGAACAACCAAACCTTATGAGACACTTTCTTTCTGGGTTAAGGACTGTGATCGCACAGACACAGAGAGAGAGAAAGAAAGAGAGAGAGAACGAGGAAAAGGGAGAGCGAGAATAGAGTTAAACTCACCGTAGTTGAGCAACAGTTGAACCATGTGCAGGAAGCACAGAATCCATTTCAGCGAACCCCCTGTGCCATTCCAGTTTTGCGCGATTCAGACAACTCCCTCTCTCTCCAGCCCAAGCTGAAAGCGAACCCCCTCCCTCTCTCCCTCCCTCTCTCCCTCCCTCTCTCTCTCTCTCTCTTCAGCCCAAGCTGAAAGCGAACCCCCTCCCTCTCTCCCTGCCGTGCTGTCCCCCGCCCCCCATCCACGAGGGAATCATTTTCGAGTGCCCATCAGACTGCGAGCCGGCTTTAGCATGGTGCAGCTGTACCCTTGTCCAGTTTTCTTTCTCTCCAGTAAGGTCCCCTAATCCTTTGCAGCACGAAAGCAAAGAAGAAAAAAAGGAGGGAAAAAAGAGAGAGGGGGGGTGCATAAGATCTGGCCTGAAGCAAACAGACAGAAAGAAAGTGAAAAAGAGGGCAGAGAAAAGTATGCACAGCTGCAACCTGAGTTGGGTGATCAGAGGGAGAGGAGCTCCCACCTGGGCCAGGGACAGGCTCGCTACTCTTCCTCTGAGGGGCTGAGGATCGGCTCAGCGACACAGAGGACTGAAAAGGCTGCTATTGAGGGGGAGGAGAGCTGGCGGCTAAGGAAACAGTGCATAATCCCTGCCTGTAGAAACTTCCTCCCTCTCATTTTCTAATAAGTGCAGCTACCCCCTTGGCCAGGAATGTTGAGGCAGGGCTTCAAGGGGCCCAGCTAGACAAACCCTCTAAGTCATTTCACCATAGTCCTGAGGTCAGACGGAGCAAGTGTGTGTGTGTGTGTGTATGTGTGTGTGTGTATGTGTGTGTGTGTGTGTGTGTGTGCGTGTGTGTGTGTGTGAGAGAGAGAGAGAGAGAGTGTGTGAGAGAGACATAGAGAGCTTGCACTTGTGTGTGGGTGAGCATGCTTATTAATTCAAATGTTCCACTACATTACAGGACTTAACTGAACTCACAGGTAAATGGAAGAAATTAGTTCAGAAAATATTTCCTCCCCTCTTTTCTCATCTTCTACACGAACCCAATATCTTCTTGCACACTATGTCTTCATCCAACCATAGTCTCTCACTGTGACTAAACTGTTTTCTAAATCTGAATATAAATGAACCGCACCATGTAACTCAAACACTGTCCCTTGCGCTCTGATCAAAGATAAAGAAAACACAGCAGACTCCCCTAGTCTGTGCCCCTAAATAAAGACTGGCTTGTGTTTTAAACAGACAGAAACAGTTCCATTATTAACTACAGTGGGGCCAGCAGTATCAGATAACAGCTGTCATCCTGCTGAATGACATAAACCTGCTCTCTCTTGCTCTCTCGTTCGCTTTCCCACATGCACTCAGAATGCAGCTATATACCTGAGAAAGAAAAGAGCTGCCAGATCAGAACTCTGCAGGGAGGAACTGCCCATATGGACAGCGCTACACTTTGATTTCAACACTCATGTTGTGCATACTTTTTTTACGTTTAAGTGACAAACTGAAAAGGATGTATTAGTTTTGACCTCAAGTGAAGTTGCTATATACCCATAAATATTCAACCAGGCATTGAGATGGGCTTTGAAGTAACTGAAAGTGTGCGAATGAAACTAATCCAAATGTTAAGCAGCAGAGAGGCCGCACCAGCATGGCCCACATGAGTTGGAGTGCACTTCCTCAAACCATAATGAAGCTGACAGGCTGTCTTAAGACCATCACAAGACATGAAGCTGCTGCTGTGGCTGAGGGGCTCACAGACCGAGCCTTTAGCCTCCCTGGCCAGCACTCCAGTACTTGACCCTAAGCGCAAACATCACCCCATCCGAGATAAATCAGAAGCACGCTCAAGCATTATCCAGTGTGATATGTATACAAAAGCCCCAGGTTTTGAAGATCTGAGTATGTTGTTTGCTGAGAATAAACATACTATCATTTACATTTAAGTCAAGCGAGACCATTAACACATTATATTTCAATGGGAGCTCCAATGTTTTAAAATATCTACGACGTCACTGAATGAAAAATGTCCAAACCAAACTATTAAACTCCAGAGAGGGAAAAGAAAATAATTCTAATACAGAGACAACCATGACCTCATGCTGACTTCTTGTCATGGTCCCTTATAATGATGTTCAGTCTTATGTTTTGCCTCTAACCATGACACTGCAATACACACTACTCTGCTTGTGAATTGCAGTCAGTACCATGCACACAGCCCTTGATCCTTTCATAGCATTAATCACTGACTGTTTCTCGCACCTCTCTCTCAACATGTCTGATGTACCTCAGCTTTTATTGGCCTTTTATAAAAGCCTTTATATGGTTTTAAAGCTCCCTTTCGTTAGGGCCTAATGAGTGGTCCTCTTGTATTTCCAGGCACAGTAATATAAATATCTGCTGCCTTACTGTTAGCTAGTTTTTGCTTCTGAAGAGTTAAAATGCAACGCCAGTCCCTAACCCTGGTGAAAGATGGCTTATACGTGTATCTGAACCACTGTAGCAATACTGTTGATTGCCTGGAACAGTGTTTGCTCAGTCTGAGTCACCATATTTGTTTCCCATTCATGTAGCCAGGACCAAGCACAAGCGTTTTTGAATACACAAACACAACAGAGCAACTAAAGCATCATAAGGAGAAATTGCCTGAATTTGAGAAAATGTGCATTTGATTATTATCAATTACTGCTGCTTTAATATTTCTCTTTCAATCTTTCTCTCTCCCAGATACTCTGATGTCATCAGCAACCGCTAAAATCTTGCAAAGTTTCCACTAGTTCCATGACTCTTTCAAGTCTCATCTTCTACGTTCCTTCTGCTCTCTCTTCAAACAAGACCTCAGAGTTCTGACAGTCATGGTGGGCCATCAGACACTTGAGTCAAGCAAAATAAACAAATAAAGTGCTTGCCCTTTTTCTAAAACAAACAATGCAAAAGATTTTTTCTGCAATGTGATTGGAACACCATCAACTTTATCCAACAGCATCATCCATTGTTCACTGTTCAGGCAAGGTATCAGCACCAAGACCACACACAAGTCTCAAATGCAAGGGCAGTTAAGCAGTCGTCAACCTTGTCTTCACCGTGGCCTTTTCCAGAATTATTTTGGAGACTAATCACGCCCTGGGGAGAAGCACCTCAGCAGCCGTGGGCTCAGAATAGGGGCTCTATTAGATGTTCACTTGGGTCTATGCCAGCCAACAGCACTGGGAATTATTGCCAACAGGACAAGTGGTTGTTCTTGCCCATTACAATCCACCTCTCGGTAAAGTAGCATTGGTTTTGTCCATGGGTTGAAGCACCATGGATCCCACAGGCCAGTGGGTCAGAATGCCGGTGCTTCAGTCTGCATACCTATATTAAACCCCACTCCAAATAGCGTCTCAGCCCTTCTGGTGCCTGCAATTACTGGGCTCCAATGGAACTAACATACCATGGCTGCTAGCACTTTCCTTTATAGTTGTTCTCTAATTACAGAGAAATACCTCTATAATAAGGTGGTCATTAAATAGCAATAGAGATGCTTGTATTCACCAGGGTAGTTAAGGAGTGGGTTCTTCTATCTAAGCCTTCATTACAGTCTCCTAAACCTACCTCCTAGGTAAGACAAAATTCAACACAGGGTGAACTAAACAACTTTAAAAAAGTAATTGTAATTGAATTTACTGTGCAATTTGCTGCCACGGTTTATCTTGACCAAGTGATTTTGATCTGATGACTTCCAAATGAACATAATTAACGTACTGGGTGAATCTGTCTGAGTGTTTTTATTTTTTTATGAGCCATGGCTTTTTGTCACGTTCACATAAAAGACATGCAAAATTATTACAAATTATTACCGATTGCAGGACTGATCCATGGTAGCAATTCGCCTCAACAGTCCCGTTAATTTTATGATGACTTCAGAAACCCATAACAACTAAAAACCCTCTTCCTTGATTAAAAAAGTATATATTTTTTTAGCATCTTTCTCCAGATGAGTCATTGCGATTATCTAAGTTCGTGTTCTCCTCTATCTTAATTTATGGGAGTTGGGGAGCGGCTGCTGACACTGGGAGGCCCGATCTGGCCTCCCAGATGTTATTGTTGAAAGGCGGCTGGCCAGTTTGCCTGTGTGAATGATAGCCTGAGCAGGCGGCGTGCCAGTGGAAGGGCTGGGACCTTCAGTGGTAGAGGCAGCCTGAGACTGGTGAGGCTGCCCTTGAGGGTTCATATATCATTACAGATTATTCAAATTACAATTTGAACGGCAGAAAGGAGTAAACCCTGTGCTAAATCAGCCCTGAGTCTCACAAATTTGAGACGATACTATGATGAAACTAAGATTAGGCTTTCTTGCCTTTTTGGCTCTTTCCTTCAGAAGAGTTGAGGAGAGATGTAAGGTGACATGGGCAGGGTTTGAGTTGTCTTCTCCAATCTCATTTTCATTAACAACTTTGAAGTTGGACTGAGCAGGTCAACAATGTTGGTTAAGCTTAAGTTTAGGAGGTACTGAAAAAATGGATAGACAAAAACCAAGCAGGTTTGTATAACCGACAGATGTGTCTATGTGCTACACAGTCAATCTTGATATGACTTTTTCTTTCATGCAATGGAAAATATCTGAATGATTTTTGAATGATCACACATGCAATTATAAAAACACCTCAGCCCCTCCCCCTCTCTTCTTTCCAACACGAGAAGTGAGTTGGTTGATTTCCTCATCTGACCCAAGATTTATTAAGAAAAACTCAAAAGACAAAACTATTGAGGAAAAACTCCGGAATGCATATTTTAATGACTAGAGCCAAATTCACCCAAACAATGGTTGCTGTTTACAAAAGTTAATTATCATTTTCATTAAGGCATACTTTAAAGATATCATCTAGCCCTAAGGAACTCCAATTTAGTGTATGAGGGAGGGAAGGCAATTTGCTCTATAATTTGTATTATAATGACGCTTTTCTGATGACTTGATATTAGAAGACATTTACATACAACCAGGCAGAAAAGTGATCATTTCCCATCATCACATGGCCATTGAGTGAGAGACACAGGGTGAGCATGAGGGGGAAGAGGGAGAGGAACCAAAACAAAGGTAAGGAGAGAGACTGAAATGAAGCACTAGGTAATGACAAAGAAAATATGCAGTCATCTGCAATCATTTTTCAGCAGCTAACAGTAACAGCATGCAAGCTCTCTCTCTCTCACACACACACACACACACACACACACACACACACACACACACACACACACACACACACACACACACACTTCATTAGGCACATGGACTGAAATTAGTTTCTCACCATTGTTGTCTGTGATTGGCTGGGAACTGGAGTTGTGCCCAATGGACGCACAGTGTAGGAATGCTGGATTGGCTGCCTGGGCTTCCAGTAACCATAGCAGCCTAGACAGAGGCAGAGACTGGTGCTTGCTCCTTGTCTGGTGACTGAAAGTGAATCTGCTACCCCACCGCTGAGCTGCAGCCTCTCCATGGAATGGCCACCTTACGAGAGTCTCCCCCTGATCTCCCAGCAGCCTTTGCGTGAGGAAGTAGCCGCTGTGAAACACCAGACGTTGGCAGCGAGCCCAGAAAGCTCTTCAACCCCTACAACCCCATCCACCCACCACCACACAACCCCATCCACCCACCACCACCACACCCACCCGTGCAACTTCCATCTCACCATAAAACACTATCAAGCTACAAAAGCATCAATAAAGCAGTAAATACAAAGCAATACTCATGCATGCCTACATCATACAAAATCACATAAAAATAATACAAATACACAATTTTAGCATGAATTGTATTATTTTCTACACATAATTCACTCTCTGATTCTGTTTTTTTTCCCTATTGGTTTGTATTTTAAACTTAAACTGCTATGAGGCAATACATTACATTCTAGTTAGTTCTAAATGTAATTGTTACACATTATCTCTATTCCCTGGGAATGACAACGAAACAACAGTCAGTAAGACAGTCAGATCTGAGATGAATATATGCCCAGATCAGGGAAATTGATGAGAATACTCCTTGGACTAGAGAGAATAATGTAAAAACACACCTAACACAACTAACATTGACATACATTCAGTTTAGTAGTTGTAGTTCTATGAGTTGAGTTATATGAATTCTCTCTCTTCTTTTATTCCTATTTACAACATAGACATTTTTTCGTTTGATTCCTAAACTCTAGTGTTCTATGCCATTTAGAAATTATTCTAAATATTTATAACATCAATACAGAGGACCTGCACCTGGACCTTGAGTAGCAGTACAGATATTGGTCTATTTTTCTTGGGCTAATTTGTGAACAATTACACCCTTAATTTAGGGTGTAATTGTCCTCAAACAAATGAAACATAAATAAATAAATAAAATTAATGTCTGGTTCACCAATTACATCAAGACTGGCTAGTAAATTTGTCCATATCTATTTGTGATGTTCACATGACAGTGAACAAAATACAATGGAACAGGTGAAAATAAAATCTGTCTTGTTATATTTCATCCAGTCAAGGATGCAAACGTTTTCCCTGCAATAGCTGTTGGTGCATGTACTACTGATTTACCAGTGATAATGTTCAGTGATTCCAAAAAAATGAAGGCCAATCTCAGACAGTGGGATAGTGCCCAGTCTGCTAGCAAAGATTCTGAGAATATATTCTGTCTGCCGGGGTTCAGACCAATGCCACAGAGAACCTCAAAAACAATAAATAACAAAAAGGCAAGGCATCACATTTCAAATATCAAGCTTGCTTTTCACTAATTGTTACTTGAAATGTAATCCTCCAAAATATTGCTTCTGTCTTTCATATGTTCGGCTATTAAACGTTTCATTACCCAAGCCTGATGATGGAGCAAACGTCAACACTTCCCTCGCCATATTTTATTTGGCGTCTGCACTTGAACAGAACTACCATCTTTGTTCCTGAAAAATGTTCCACTAAATCTGTCAGGGGTGACCAGGGGGAGTAAATAGGCTTCATTCTGAGGGCTTGACAAAAAAACAACCAATATTGTCTATTTGTCGTTGAGAGATCAAAGTGAGGATTTTTTCTTTGCTTTACCATGGATAAGCCTTTGGACAAACAGCTATTCTGAACAATTCAGATCACTCCCCTGCACCAACAAAAGGTCTCAGGGATTCGTTGGCTGATATTCTAATACCTATTGTTCACTGTGAACCTGATAAACATGGTGAGACTCAGGAGAATGGTGATTCCACAAAGCCACCCCCTCCCCGTTTTCAACAGCCATGGAGCTAATCTTCTTGCCTGATACCGTATTAATGACCTTTTAATTAAAACCAAGAGCAACTCTGGACAAAGGCTGAATTGGTCCACGCCAGGATCTACCATCAGAATCAATAGAGGCCATTACCAAGAAACTGGAGTCACGGTGATGAGGGAGGGATGAAACCTCAAGTCTTACACCATACGACCATAGCATCAAGGTAATAACTGCACCAATGTACACAATGCTATGTACGCAGCACTTCTCTACATGAGAGTGGGGCAACTGCAGGGCTCTAATGGACTAAAGTTTGCTTGAGTGATTGCTTTTTCTGATGTTGGCAAACATGAAGACCTGCTGGGCAATTCTGGGCTGTGCTTGCACAGGTTAAGTCTTTACTTCTTGTACCCATTAACTTGACAATCTGTACTTCTTTCAAAATATGGGAAAACAACAAAAGAAAACCGTGTTGAATATAGGAGATGTTTGCATGTGTGTGTGTGTGTATGGAGGGGGGTGGGGGGTCTTACCATGACGGTGACAAAAAAAAAACACTCCTTCACAAATACCACAACAATTTCCCATCTCAAATCTACAGTCCATACATATCACAAAGAGATATATCATACCATAAATACCAACATTTTCCCTCCCAGATATCCAGACTGCCATTAGTATTAAACAAAAAACATAAAGGTTTAAAATACCTAAAAAGAAGATTGGAAAGAAGACAAGAGACAATCTGTGAGCCATCCTATAGACATGAGTCTAAAAGTGCCATACAGGACAAATGACTGTGCAGCCCAGACAAGCACCTGCGTCTGGCCGCTGACGAGCTCCATATATTCATTTGTATTGTGTGATGGGCCCCTGGCTGGTGGGGGAGGAAGGGGGGCAGACCGTGGCGAGCTGCTCATCTCTCATTAGCCATGACCTGGCAACACAGGGGTCGCGCAGCGGCCCAGTCATGGCTAAGCTGCTGGTGCTGGCCACTCAGAGAGGCTTTTTGATCTTGCACGGGTAACCAAGCGCGCTCACTGTGGAGCAGCTATCTGGGACCGCCCTCCCCACGTTCTGCTGCCTCTCTTGGGCCAATGGGTGGGAGAGGGAGAGAGGAGGGAGGAGGCTTAAAGGAGGAGGGGGAAGGGGTCGCTGAAGGTCAAAGGGCAGGTCAAGAGCACTGCTTTTTTTACTCCTCTGGCCAGTTTCCCCCTGCCCTTCCTCCTCCCCCTCTCCGTCTGTGATTGCCTCTGGGACACATGGGGTCTGGCTACATTGTTAACGGTGGAGGCGCACCACTGGGCCTCCGCAAAGGTCTTTCCACAGGTCTGCCAAGCCCCTCACCCCTCTAACCTCTCCAGCTGGCCTCATTATCTCTCATTATACCCATCCTAGCATATTCCGAGATGTTTAAAAAAAAAAAATGAGATGTGCCAAAATATTTATTCTGCTTTCTGAATTAAACTGTAAACAACAGTTATTGGATGAAAGCAAAATAATGCATAGAATGGTCTACCATCAGTATGTCTGTAAGCTATGCTGTTAAGTCATTCCTCCTGTCTCCATCACACACAGAATCAGACTCCAGCGTGGAGAAGCTGTATGGAGAAGTCAGAACATAGAGCTCAGATTCTATCTCCAATACAAACCGGCACCATCAGAGGGTGTGTGAGAAACTACACACAACTAGCCACTTTCACAAAGACTCCCCGCTTAAATGGAACCAATCCGCCTTTCTGCTGTAAGCCAGCACCCCGAAGCATAGCAAAAGGGGGTAGTGTGTGTGTGTGTGTGTGTGTGTGTGTGTGTGTGTGTGTGTGTGTGTGTGTGTGTGTGTGTGTGTGTGTGTGCATTTGGGTGGGAGGGGGGGGGGGTACTTTTTCTTGATGTTACACGCTGTTCGCCCAAACGATACAGAGAGCAAATGGAGCAGCTTAAGGGGAAATGGGATCCATTCTGGGCAGGCTTGCTGAGGGTGAAGTGAGGACATTGCTGAGCCATTCATGCACCCCTGTGCACTGTTTGCTTCCCCACCACACCTGCTTCCTGTGCGAGCTCTGCCAATCAGATGTCACAACACCAGCCACCAGACAAGGAGGGAAAAACACAGGAAGTTTCTGCACATCATGAAAAGGGTGTCCGATTGAACAGTGCACTGTACTGTATGTACTGGCTTATTTTGTAGTGGCTTGTCATGCTTCCAACTACAACCTTTGTAGACGTCTCGACGAACATCCCTTGGCAAATCAGTGCAGCAGCTTTACATTGTAACACAACACTTTTCAGTATTTAAAAACTCAGCAAGTGTAATGAACATGAGCGATAAGACATGACACGAATGGATGATGTCTTCACACACCACAGCATTGATCCTCTACGAAACTCACATTATCAACATTATCCAGCTTATAGCAAATGTCAGATCACATTGATTACTGCTCATTTATAAAATCCCATAATGCAACAATTTGCAAGGCCTCAAAAATAAACAGTAAGCAATTATGATTATATTAATTACTCAATCAATGAAATATGACATCATGTTTACTGTAAGCCAGTGTCTTAACTAGTTTTATAATTTATACATCTACCACAGTATCATGCATTGATTCTGTCAGCACTGATGCTGTCTGCATAGACTCTTTTATTACCTATTACCACACGGAACAACTCTTTAATAAGGGCATTCTTTTCAAAACCCAACAAAGCCATTTGTAGGCCATTGTTTGGTCTTGCTGCCATCTAGTGGCAAAAGTGATATATAATGTTTGGCATCTTTGTTAGTTTGGCCATAATTTGTCTACCTAGTTATGTGTAAGCCCTGTGTTCCTTAAAATATGTTTGCCTCCATGAAAAAACTTCATGAGCTGGATGCTTCATTATGAAGTTGAGCAAACAAATCACCATTAAGAAATGGCTTTGAAATGTGGCCAGAATGTACCCAGAACACTAATTACCTACTATGAGAAGCACCTGTAACGAGCATACTGTATACAGCCTATATCAGGTCAGCAACAGTTATAGAAGAGATCAGACACACCTAGCACATAAACCACGCAAACCTGTTAAAGCTAACAAGCTAAAAGCTGACAGACTTGCCTTTTCAAAAGCAAGAGTCAACAGAGCTGTTATAAAAGCTAGCTAAAGTGTTGAATGGCAATGCCATGCTGTAAAAGCTCAGAGCACAAACATACATTGTGAATAGTACAATCTATCTAATAACTCAAATTCTAATTCTATATCATCTCATATAAACTTCTCATTCCCTCAACAAATAGATTTCAGAAATAGTCACTGACCTTTTAGACATGACTACTGTGGAGCATTCCAAATGACCTAGCAGAGGAGGGCACTGAGGGCATCTGACAAATGCTGTCATTTCCCCATGTCAAGCTGCTAAGAGAGAGAGAATGCCATCAAAGTTAATGGGCACTAACACAGCGCTGCCAAGATTTTTCCAGGGCTTTATGGAACTCCTGCAAAGTGGTGTGTATTTAACCCAGTCTCTGGCAGAAGGGGCAGGGGGTCAGCATTGGCAGAGCTGCTTGCGTTGTCCTTGCCAGCACCATTAAAGCAGCCACGGCCCTATAATGGGGACTGACAGGTCAAGGACCTGTGGAAGGTCTATGTCCCACCCGCTCACCCTCCAGCCAGAAGCAAAACACCAGCTTGTCAAAGTAGTTCCTCTTTAGCTGCTGTCTTAGTCTTTGCAAACTGCTGAGAGCAGCACAGGCTTGGTTCTGAATGAATGATACTTTTGTGGATCTTTTTTTGGCCATCCAACAAACATGAGTGTAGAATGTATTCAGTGAAAGCCACACTGTTTACACGGTTGGACTTGCAATATTTTAAATATCTTATTTTCTCAGACTGACAGAAGTTTGACAGTGAAAATGGAAATATGTTAAAAAGTTTAACTTTGCGATGTATCTGACCAGGGGATGGGTTAATGAGTCTGAATACACAATAGTGCAATAAGTATCAGTAACTTAGCTAATTTGAACCATATTACCATATAACCTATATTAGTTGACTTGCACTTTCTTACCTGTAGGTGATTTTACATCATTCTCTTCCGTTTGGGCATTAGGGAATTAAAGTAATAGGGAATTAAATAATGAGAACTGCTTAGAGTCAACTTTCAAATCTCCCAGTGTCCTTATAGCCCTCTGTACTGTGTAATCTTGGCTTACCAGACAAAGGATAGCTGGTGTTTGTGATATAAAGACAGCATGATGTTCACATAAAATGTGAATTCTGGTAATAAAAACCAATGTGTTCATTATCAACAAAAGTTTATGGTGGATGTCCATGTCTCATATCAATGTAATTTAAACGAATGCAGAAAAGTATTTTCATGTTTGCAGTGTGGTATGGAGGTGGATGGGTAAAGTAAAACAAAACAATCATACCCATGTACAGGCTGCACCTGAGTGAGAATTTAAGCCCGTCCACAAAATGTTAGGGAATAGAATTGAGTATGGCTACGTCAGGCTACACCTGAGTATGAACTGGAATAGGAACAGAATTGAGTATGGCTACGTCAGGCTACACCTGAGTAGGAACTGGGTTAATACCAGGGCAGCAGAACGTTTACAAAATCAATGTATAAACCACAGTTTATGCTCAGGAAATTCAAGTCAAGTTAAGTCAAGTGACTTGACTTGTCTTGACTTGAGGAAATTAGAGTAATGTTTTCTGTGTCAGACACCAAACTATATGAAAATGGCAATAAAAAAATGCATCTACAAATAAAACAGTTTGCTCAGTTTGCGGTTGCAGTTTGCTGACATGAATGAAAACAATTTACTACTATCAAGACAAAAAAACAATCATGTCAACATTCTGTAGCTGGACATACTTAGTCTTTATACTGAAAAGTGCATGGCATTGCATTACACCTGATTGTAAGCCTCGGTCACACTTGGGTAGTCCGCCCACAGACTATCTACACATGCACAGGCTATCAACACACTGTTGAGACTGTGTCAACTACACTATTAGGGCTCAGCGTTGGGTAAGGTGATGTTCAGCAATTGTTCAACAAGTTTTATATCCTGAATCTATTAACAGATGATCTGTGGGCAGACTATCCAAGTAAAAGTGTTACCAAAGCCTCAATGACCTCACCAACCTAAATGTCAAGCTCACCTGCCTTAAGCTGCTTTCTGTGTCTCTGGGATCACCCCTAATCTATGGCTGAGTCAACTCATCTGTATGGAGAGGAAATTTCACATGGTCCTCAAGTTAATACAAAATAAAATACAATTTGCATTTCAGTGATTTCATCCTGTTGTCACTTTAATCAGTAAAATCATTATTGCTGTGTTTAATGGCAATCATTTTAGACATTTTTTGTGATAATATGCTTCTTTATGTGGTTTCTACAGACAGTCAGACAAATAGACACATCATTAAGAGGCTCCAATGAAAGGAGAATATTAGAAAATCATTCTGTAAAACGTACAAAATAATTAGGTTAGTGAGACAGCTAACCAAAGAGATATACTTTAGTTTTAAACATTACAAAACACATTCTGGACAGATTCAGGTCTTTAGGGCAGATGGCTTGGAAAGGGTCACTGATAATGAGCAGAATGCCTAACTGGATCATGATTATTTCCAAATCACCATGCTCCTTTACTAAATAGCTCTGAAAGTCAGCCACTCAAAACGCATCATTATCAAATGAATACACTTGAATTTAATAACTCAATAGCATAACACATAAACTGTTATTTATGATCATACACATACATGAGGTGTTTCTTCTGTTAAACACACCTTCGTAATCTGAGTCCATCTAAAGGCCATGTGATCTCTGGCATGTTCTACCACTTAATCATAAGCGTTCAAGTCATAGATATAGATATCTATGGTTCAGGTGGCACTGACAGCATCATCTGTGATCTTCCTCACTGACCACAGCCCCCAGTGGTCCCACCTCCGCCACATGCTCCGTCGGACAGTCCATCTGCTCCTCCACCGACTCCTGTTTTAGAGCACTGCTTTACAGAGGCTCCAAGTTTATCGGCGAGTAGGAAAGGGCTGAGGTGGCAGTACTGCACACATACACACACCACCAGGCAGACAGACCGACACACACACACACACACACACACAGTTAACTAAACCATCAGTATCACAGGAAAAGTACAACTGAATATCTTGGTGAGACCATGATTGTAGACTTTAAAGGAACACTATGCAAGATGTTCACCTTTACAAAGCCAAATTGATAGTGAACAAACTTGTAGGAGGCGAATCGTTCACCTAGCATAGCTATACAGCATAGACATTGCGAGTTGCTACCGAGAAACCAGCCATGCAACTAAAAGAACGGCGGCCCGACAAATCTTGCGAGATTCCTGAAACATTACCTTGACAGTAGATATAGCTCTTTGGAGATAGTTTTTGCCTGTTGTTATTCCTTCACCTCCACAACAAAAGCATTTTCATTGTGTACAGGGGGATAAGTCACGAGACATTTGCTATTTACAACAGCAGAGTAAAATATAAATATATCGTGACTAGAGGGAGCTCTACAGTCGCCAAAAATACCTAAACCTGCATAGTGTACCTTTAATCTATTTCACATTTCTTAAATACACAGACAGAATATTCCAGTTGAAGACATTTTTCAGCACCTTTGATGGCTTCTGATGAGGAGTGTCCAACATCTGGATGCTGAAGTCTGCAGAAAAGCGTGTGCACTGCAGCACAGTGGCCATCTCACCATCAACCTCCACAGCAACGTTCGTCTGACACAAGAAGAGTGTTGACACTGGTGTTGAGAACACAAAACCTCACTCTTTATGTTCCTTCATATGTATTATTATTTTGTGACTTATTTTATGACAAACTTTTTCCTGAAATTAAAAGATACATTTGTTTGACTAGAATCTCAGGTATCAGCAGTAGTCAAGAATGGTATGATGCTGCCCCCTAATTTGAGCCCTGCTGATGATGGACCTTCAGGGAACTATACTTTAAAGGAATGTGAGGCATCAAAATCCAGCTGTTCTGCGCAGTCCAACACTGTTCCTTTGTACGTCACCAGCGCCTTCTTCTCCAAAGTGGTCTTGGGTAATTTAAAGAAACGGTATGTTCCGGAGGCATATTTAACACCACCTAAGGAAAACAACTGACAATTTATAGAAGTTTGAACATTTTACTCTAATAGAATGACAAGATTATGCCAACTCAATTGAAATTATACATCTGACGAGGATGCAACAACTGATGAGAACTGAAATTAAATAAACAACCTGTCACAGACTCAGACAGTTCTCTGTAGAAAGTAGTTTATTAGTTTCAAAAAGTATTACATAATCAAGAAGAGTATATGAGCAAACCATTTCCATAACCTACAACGAATTACAAAAAACAAAGAGTAGGAAAAGGGACGTATTACATGGCAGCACCTGTTTTATAAATATACACATAATTACCTGTTTTTTTTAAGAGTTCACAGTTGTGGACCACAATATGAGTAGCAGCCACAAGGTTGGGAGTGCTGAAACCAATCTCCTTCACCATTGAAATTAAATCTTGCCAGTAGAGGGAGCCAGCCATTCCTTCACCTACCATCGATCCATCCATTCAGAACAAAAAAATAAATAAAGACTTTCTAACATGATACTGATAAGATTTGGTACATCAAACACCTATTTATATGACAATTGAAGGACTCTGGCAAGACATCCTGAGGTTTAGAAAAGAGAATGAAGTGTAAATGTCCATATATGACCCTTCCTGTACATCAGTGCTAATATTAGTGCCTAAAAAAGCATTTACCCCACAAGACAGGATCTTCCTTGAAGGATTCTGGCACAACTTCACTGGCATACATATCGCTGAAGTAGAGCTCCCCTCCTTCCTACGAGATAAATTATGTCACATAAAAATGACACAGCATAGTCATAGACCCACTGTAGGCTACTGCATGTCTACATATGCGACTGCATTGGTGCTGTGGTTTCACTCTTCTACAGTACTGCAAAAGGTTAGTGCTTCAGCTTTTGTTATTTATTTATCGTGATGAAATACAACAGATGTTGTGCTTGACCTTCCCTTCCTTAGAATTCCATGATTACACACACACACACACACACACACCAGGGTTGCATCAGCTGGCACATTTGATATGATACATGCACAACAGCACAGTCCCACCCATGTGACATCAGTGTATACCCCTTTAAGTTTTTTTTTTTATTGTTTTTGTGTCTGATTTGTTATGTATTTAATCATGACCAAATGTATGCTTTATATGGTATTCCGCACACATGGCTAGATTTACTTATGGCTTGGCAGTCTTGCTGAAGGTCAAACATGGCTAATGGTAATATATGCAAGGCTGTAAAATTTTAAAGGGACACTTTTCTCTTTACTGTGTGTCCTCAGGTGGGAACTGAAGCACTGTCTCCATATTTCCCCTTGACACATAGCCGAAGGAGGCGAGTGGCTCACCTTGAGCACTCTGTAGGCTTCCATTAGCACAGCCCGCTTGTCAGGGCACAAGCATATCACACAGTTAGACCTGCACAAAGCCAGAGTCTGCATTTACCACAAGCCACAGACATATATCATCTTATCTTATCTTTTTGTGAGCTACCACACTCTACATGTCAGCTTTGACTTTGTTGAAACATAAATGGAAAATGAAATATAGTTCAAACCTACACCACCACATCCAAAGAGTTACTTTGTATCCCAGCTTCATCAAGCTTCTCCATATAACCCTGCACAAACACAGTGTTGGGTTTTTTGTAACCAAACGTCTCCTGGTGGTACTGAACAAACTTCTGCGCGGCAGAGACCTATCAGATGAGAGAGACCGGAAGGTCACAGACACCATAAGGCCCATGCAAGTACTTCATTAAAAGCTTATTCTAAATACACACCAGTGATTCTGTCATGTCGATGCCAGTCACTTGGCCATGCTCCCCAACCATTTTGCCGATGACGTAGCAATCTCGTCCCGAACCACTGCCCAGATCCAACACTTTACATCCCTCCAGTTTCTCTGGGATCACAAGACCACAGCCAAAGAACCTGCAGCAACAACATCAGCATCCATCCATCCACCCATATTATATTAATTAACGTCTGTTTAGGCCTATATGCCAGAGTTAAAGGACAGACCTTCATATTAAAATATCTAAGGACCATTCTGGAAAAACATGACAGGCATGTAGGGGCTACAAATCTCCACTCAAACATTTACGGGTATCTGACCAATCTTACACAAGCAGGACTAGTAGGCTAGTACATAATTAACACCAGAACTCTCAAGGAATGAGGGTTACCTTTTGCACACGTCAGGGTGAACTACTTTTAAGGCATCCCGGGCGCTTTTCCGCATTAAAGGTGGAGGCCTGGAGCACGACGTAGCACTCGTCTGCAGATCTGCAGAAGTTTCCAATCGCGAGCCATAGTAATTCTGTGGGAAGTCGGTTGTATGCATAAACTTCACGTGAACTTTAGGGTTTTGCGGTATTTTGCTTCGTATGGCGCTATGAGTTAGTGGCCTGCAATGTTAAATATCTACATTTGTAAAATCTTTAAAACATGCAATGTAGCACCTTGATACTTTCGTGAACTTGCGACGCCATTGCGTCCTTTATGTAACTTTGTTGGGCTATGCTGGTTACTGCTGCCGCTGCAAAACAACACTGCAAAAATGTAATCTTACAACAACAGGGTCAAACACAGTGACATTCGACCAATATAGTTTCCATCAAAAAAAGGTGTTTCGGTTAAGTAAAAATTTGAGTTAGTCCGCTGACAAGCTCAGACGGCTATGCCATTAATCGTTCTTACAATAACACTTCTTACAATAACATAGGCTAAGCCTTTCCAATTTATAACTTGTATGGCTTCTGCGCGATGTAGACTAAATGTTATAGTCTAATCAATAATTAGTCCAGTCCTTACAGAATTACCGGGGTAGCGCTCTGAGTTAGTTCTCTAAACTCGATTCACCCCGGGCATGATCATTTCCGGTGCTGTGGAGCAATCTTGGAGTACATTTCCTTGTGTATTTTATGCTTCAGTCAAGGATTCAGTAGGCTATTCACTTTTTTCCTCTAATTTTCTGACTACATACTCGGTGATCGGATGAAGTATAGCCCCAGAACCGCATTTGGAAGACTGGGAATTTAGGCTACTCATCACCAATAATGAACAAACAATAGATTTTTTCTTCAATTAATTTATATAAACCCAGCGCTAATAAATGCAGGATTTATTATCTAAACATGATTAATGCACTGCAGGGTCTCATGTAGCCTGAAGAGACAATCAAATATCAAAGACACTAAGTTTCTGTTTTGTTATGGACTGACCTGGGAGTACCTGGATAGTGCAAATGCTGATCTATGTCTTGCATTTTAATTAACTAAAGAAAGAACATGCTTACAAATGTTGAGCATTCCTGGTCAGGTTTTAGGGTAACACCATAGACTCACCTTAATATCAGTCCTCCTCAAAATGACTCGGTCACCAAAAGCAGACAATTTATGTTAGCCTCTGGCCTGAACCCTGGACTTCAGCAGTGATAGGATAAAATCACTGTGACTCATGATAATAAATAAAAAATAAAAAAGCACGCTGAGAGTGACAAGTTAGCATGACCGTGCATGTATCACATTGTATGTGACGAAGATGGTCATACAATTTATGCAATTTAAGTTCTTCATAATGGATGTCCAAACAGGACTTAATCCTACAATGGGCACTTAACAAGTATGACAGGTAGCCCAAGGGTAGGTAGTCTATATTTGTTTGATCTTGATCTTGAATTTCGGTTAAACTAAGAATCAATCAAGATTGATCCGGTTCCCTTTGTTTGTGTGTCATTGAAACATAACAAACATATCATTCAAATGATGTGACTATAGTGTAATGCTTATGTCTCTTTTTAAAGTACACAATTACCGTAGTTATACAGAACAAAAAAATATCACAGTGGACAACTTTTTTACATGTAGGCTAGACCTATAACTTAATTTCCTCAATCATTGAAATAGATATTACATTCCATTGGAAACTATGCTATTTAATCAGTTTGCATATACGATTCTTGGTTTATATATGCTTGCTACATTTTTTAATCACAACTGATTACCTTGACCATGCATTTGCATCTAAAGTTTATTTGGAACATAATAAAGATTTACTCAAAGCAAAACATTACATTTGTGTAAACCATAGACATGGTCTAAACGTGTTCAGCGACTAATTGGACTTTGTGGTTTAGCACTTAGCCTTTTTGGACATAATCATCAGGATGAAGACATCATGTCCTGTTCTTACCAGAGGACTGTCTATGTGCTGGCAAATGTTCTCTTTTAAGATCTGTTCCTTTCTTATGTTGCCAACCAGTATCACTATGAGGCTATGTTCTGCAACCCACACACACAGACCACTGTAATGACAGTAGTCTCTTGGGCCCAGACATGGGCAGTATTTTAATTATATGTATTTAAAATACGTATTTAATTACTTTAGCGTATTTTGTAATTTGTATTTTGCAGGATTGGAAAAACTCAAATGTAGTTTGTAACAAAATACTTTGAGGGATTGTATTTGAGCATTTCAACTACTTAAATACTTCTCAAATAAGCCAAAATGTCACTCAATTAAATATACTACCCGCTATAACCATGCAATAGGCAATGATTGGTGAATCTGGTTTTAAGAATAGGCTGGGTGCCTGGAGATATCATTTGGGCAATTCCTTATATTCAACTGTAAAGTTGACTTAAACATTTCATTACCTTTTTGGAAGAAAAGCATGAAATGTTTACCCATTTTCCATTTTTCTTGCTGTGGTATGCCACATTGTGACCAACTTACAAGTGTTAGATCCAACTTTCTCCTATTACGATCCCCTTTGAACATGTGTAAAGTTGAAATGAAAAGAAAAGTCAATTGAAAAGAAAAAAAAAGAAAATGAAAAGAAAAGTCAATTGTGGGAGCCAAAATGGTCAACTTTATCACCCTTCTGTAAGGACAACATGGGGTGTAAACCCAATTTGTTTGTTTATGTCGATTTTTGTCACCCTGTAGACAACTTAAAGCCCCTTAGAACCTCTTAGGCTTAGAACATGTAAGGAAGTTGACAGTAAAAAGTAACTAGGAGCTTGAATTGTCAGGTGTGTTAAGTGCTACAAGGCTACAATTTGAAAACGATACAGATAATATACTGAGGAAGAATATTAGGACCATGGCCTTTGACCCCATGACCTTAAGTACCTAATAGCTGATGTTCATTCTCACTACAGGACAGTATTAAAACTTTGAATATTTGACATGAGGATTTATGTAAGGAGTAACATCTGCTGAGGTGTCCTGATAATATGCAGAAATAATGGAGGAGACGGAGACAAAGACCTCCCGGAGTGGAATTCTCTCCCAAGTTAATTCATTCCGTATATTGGGACACCTTATAGGTTGTTATTCTGTTTATCCCCCATGTTGCCAGTAGGCATGCATTTATAGCACAATAGCATAACAAGGGAAATGTAGTTCAGTTTAAAAAGAGGCCAACCTGTTCAATTTGTTGTACTACTTACATTGGTTACGGAAAATGATGGTGGGTAGTTTGCTTTGTTACAGTTGATTCCACTGTTGCGAAGCCTGCTTGTCAGTTCAATCATTGTTTACATTGATATGGGATGGTGATTACATTTTTTATCAGATCTACTTCATAGGTCCCCCAGTGTACAGAATTAATAACCCCTGCCTGCCAATCAAAAATAGTATTTCTTGTCTCTTGGGGTACATTTCAATAATATGCCTTGTTAGTACCATGATTATTGTATTTTTGTATTTCCAAACTACTAATTACTTGTATTTTAATTAAATACATTTTTCACATCAGTATTTTGTATTTTATTTTGTTACATTTCATGAGCCAGTATTTATAATTTGTAACAAAATAGTTTTTGATGTATTTGTGCCCACCTCTGCTTGGGCCTAGACTAGTAGAGTATAACAGCTTCTCAACATTAAGATGTGTCCTATCTCTGGGCCTCACGTTCCTCATCTCTGAATGTTCACTTATGCATTTACTTAACCTTTAGCTTATAAAAGTGTGAGGGATTTTGTTTAGTACTGTAGATGTCTCGAGAGACTTTATAATGAGGAGACACAGCACTCCAAAAATCTTCCATAGAAATGCATGGGGTTAGTTTGTAACGCCAATATGACAGTTGTCTACACATATCCCGCCCCTTAGGCTGCCAAATGTCAACATGTGAATACATTCTGCAAATCATGTGATGTGTTGTGAATACATTGTACCAATTATGTGTTGTGATCTCGTTGCTGGAGGTTGGTGTTGTGAAGACTTGGGCATGCGCTGTTCTGCTCGAAATGCCCGACAAGTGCCCAAAATACGTTGCAATATGGCCGCAGAGCAGGGCCGTAGTCACCATAGACATTGAGGGGGACGTGTCCCCCCCAATATTCAAATATGACCAAAATGTCCCCCCCCCCCCCCCAATATACGGAAAAATAAATAAAGAAAAAAGCGCTAGACTAGGCCTACAGGAAACCAACACACATCTGAAATGTAACCAAACATAAATAACGCACAAATGAGTGACCTAGTGATGGTTCCAGAGTAGCCTACACCCCTGAGTGGTTTGTCCTGGTGATTTTCCGTTTTTCGTTAGTGGTGTGCGCTGTTATAAGCTTCCATTTACTGCACCCTACTGCAGTGAGGTAGGGCTGTCAACAATATCGCAAAAGCTACCGGTACAATTTTCACAAAACTTGTTGGAAAGGTGTAGCACAGGCTAAGGACACCCCATACATTTTTGGAGCCGATCAGACTCAAAGGGAACTTTGAAACATTTTCCATATTGTAGCCTATTCTCGCAATGATAGCGAAAGTGAAACGTTATATTTTTAAATGATGCATTTCTGCAAGCCTGTGTCATTCATTTCTTTCACATGTCTTTCAACATAAATAATGCATTCATATGCTAGTAGTAATGCCAGAAATTACCGTTTATAGGCCTCTTAGAAATGGTTGTTGCATCTTGCATATTATTTAGATGCGCACTCAATCGCGCATCCATGCAGGCAAAACGTAGGATTCAAATGTGGCGACGGCACACAAATTGAAAAAGACGTTCACAATGCACTGGCGGTGATAGCCTACAGTTAATGTGAATCGCGGACAATAACTAAAGAAAGGAATTTGCACCTCCATTCACCAATTAAAGGCTGTAGTAGGCCTAGTGTTTCTACATGTTGTTGGCACAAAACATCATTTCTGTCAGAAGCCAGTCTATAGCCTAATGCAGGGGGTGACGTGAGTCAGACAGAAGAGGGGCCTGTCTTAGTAGCCTATTCCTGAATCCTGTCCCTTTCAAACTACGTTAAAATTGTGTGAGTAGCCACCAGCATAATACAATCTAAATTAAAAGACAAAATCTTATTAGGTTATAGGTCCAAACCTATGAGTCTAAGCCTTAGTTAAAAAAAATCTTTAGGTGTACAGTAAGTAACAAATCAAAGAACCACATTCTGTGTAATATAGAGCTTAACAAAGATACTCCAGTTTGTAATTTATTTTAAAGTATACATTTTGAAGACAAATGGAGTCATACCACAGGTCCAGGGATGGATTACTGAATGGGCCTATGGGCCTACTGCAGGGCCCAAGAGCTCAGGGGGCCCTGAAGCCCAAGCCTCTGTGTGAAGTTGCCTCTTCTCCACCCTTCTCTTTTCACAAAACTCACCAGAAGTCATCATTTAAAGGGTATTTTTTTTTTAAATAAAAAATCTTCCATGGGAGAATGCCTCAGGACCCCTCTATCTGGAGGAGAGGGGGGGGGGCATCTCTGCCCAGGGGTTCATAATCCATCCATGCCATGCTATGTCCGTCAAATGTTTGGAATACCCTAATTGACTGACTTAACTAACGACTTGTTTGTGATTTTTAATCATATTTTTTGCATGGTAGGAAATGTATTGAAATTCTGTTTGGGGGTCCCTCAGACCCCACCACAGATTTGGTCCCCCCCAATGTTGACATCATGACTACGGCCTTGCCGCAGAGTGGAGGCACTTGCATAAAAGGACTTGATGTCTCTCCCTTACAGAAAACTATACTACTTTAAAGGAGAAATCTGGCAAGTTTTCACATAGATCTTCATTTCTCGAGGTCACCGAGTTCAGTCAGTAGAAAAACAAAAAAAACAATCGGTTTTACCTAGCTTGAGTTGCTACAGCCAGGCAGCTAGAGTGCTACACTCTGGGGGCATGTCCGTGAGCTCCCATTTACATGCCCACAAAGTGTAGTGCTGTAGCTGCCTGACTGCATTAGCTGCTGGCGGTAGCAACTCAAGCCAGAGACTTTCTAATGAAGAGACACAGCACTCAAAAATCCTCCATAGAAATGCATGGGGTTAGTTTGTAATGCCAATATGGTAGTTGACTACACATATCCCTCTCCTTCCGCGGCAAAAAAGTCGACATGTGAATACATTGTGCCAATCATGTGGTGTGTTGTGAATACATCGTGCCAATCATGTGTTGTGATCTCACTGCTGGAGCAAAGTTGGTGTAGTGAAGCCTTGCGCACGCGCATTTTTGCGAAATAGATGGCCGATAAGGGACTGTACGATATTTAGCGGGGGGGAGGGCCGGTCGTCAGACGATCGGGTTAAAAATGTTCTGCCTGGCCCTCCCCCCTGGTCAATTTTTTTTTTCCAGGGGCCTCCCCCCGGCTCAAAAAAATTCTCCTAGGCCCTCCCCCCTACGTGAATCAAATAAAACTGGTCGGAAAATGACGTTTACAAGGTTAAAACGGCCAGCAAATGTCATAAGCACACTTACACACACGGGTACACAGTGTTGCGCGAGTTTGGTCACAAGCGGCCCGCGGTCGCCCGATATTTTAATCAACCCGACCGCAACTCGGACCGCGAATAATTAGGACAAAATTATACCCGACCCGCGATCCGACCCGCTTATTTACAAAATGTGTGCTTTTGGTTATAGCCTGCATGCAGTGTGACAGTTAGGCCATTTCTGTAAAACAAACTAATTTATTTGCGAAACTTTATGCAGTAGAACTACACGCAGTAGGCATGCAGGACATAATGTTTGCGCAGGAGAGAGAATGAGAATAAGAGCGCAAGCACGCACGCAACCACCAAGGATTAGAACACTAGGATAAGATTTGAAGGCCATGGACATACATCTTTCTTTCGAAAACAGAAATGGTGAGGCAAGGTAGGCAAGAGAGATACATTGCTGGTCAAAACGTTAGCGTAAGAACTGGTTTATAATGCTGAATGAAGCAAAAAGCTTTACTAAAGCACATCCACTGTTTAAAGTCACAAACACAACGAACTAACTTTTATGCATGCGCGAACCTAGCCTACCAGTAGATATGGCTGTGTAGCCTAGTCTGTGCCATAACATTTATTCCTGCAGGCTGCCCGTTTTGGCTGTCATACTTTTAAATGGCTTCGCAAGAAGTAGGCCTACATAGACCATAACTTGTACTACTGTCATCTTCTTTAAGAACTTTTCCCAATATTTCCCATAGCCGCTTTTCCTGAAGGGGTGTCTATATTATTTTAACTAGCGTCTTCAGCTTCTTTACTGTTGACTTTACTGTATTGATGCTTTACTGTATTGATGCTAGCCTTTTCGTGATATTTTAAGTAGGCATATTTGTAGAAAATACATATTTAAATAATTTTAACTGACCCGCCCGCAAATGACCCGAATATCATTAAAATATTTTGTTTATGACTCATAACCTCGGGTGACCTGCAAGCTTACAAGGGGGGTTGTGGGAGATTCAGGTAGCGTTGTGACTTTTTGGACTCGCCCACTCTGTCAAAGAGACGTGAATCATGTTTTGGCCTACAAACCTTTTAAAATATCGAAAACGGATCATTGATCAGGGGAAAAAAATATCATGGATCAGGAAAAAATAATTTTCCTCGGCCCTCCCCCCAGGCCAAAAAAATTCTCATGGGCCTTCCCCTAAGGCTTAAAAAATTCTCTTAGGCCCTCCCCCCCCTGACGACGTTACAATATGGCCACCAAGTGGAGGCACTTGCCTAAAAGGACTTTGCTTGAGCTAGGTAAAACGGATTGTTTTTTTTTTTTTTTTCATACTGACAGTACTTGGTGACCTCGAGAAGTGGAGATCTATGTGAAAACTGCACTTAACTGCAGAAATCCAATATTTTGCACATTGAAATGTTATTGTAAAGCATTAGGGCTGGTAACCTACTCTACTGTCATTGTTTACCTTCCATGATGTGTTTTCTTGTTGTTGTTGTTGTTGTTGCTGCAGGGGTATTTAAATAGGATACATCAGCCACATTACCTCATTACCTTTGTTCGTTCAAAGTGATTCTAAATTATCCCTCCTATTGTTGTAGCCTACTTTCCGCTATTAGCAATGTTAAGCTACATGCATTTTTTATTGCGTTGCGCAAGGAATAACTAAATTTATCCACCAACGAATTAAAAGGAGCTTTGCTCAATCACAAATCAGGAAAAGAGTTGTAGTAATAACAGCAGTAAAATAGGCCCATGGTATTGATTTAGGCTACCGCTTATTCTTGTTTATCGCCGGTGAAATGCGGAATCTAAATCCTGAATGATCCTGATGATCTTTTAATTGAAGTCTAGGCCTTCTTCTCGTGTTCATAAATTCCAAACGGCATTTTCCTTCTTGACTGACCACACAGTGGCGCAATAACACCAAGTACCCTGGCGCCACTGCCAATTCAAGAGAGCAAGGCGGCTGGCCGTCGGATTCTCTAAAGTGGGTATAAGATAGATATTTTGAATACCTCGCACGACGCGCCACATTTCTAAAAGGATCCAGTCATTGGTTATGAATGACACAGTTGACTTTATTGTTTTTATTATTTTCTCAAAGTCATTGATATCTATCCTTATCACTGTAGTCTGAGGATGAACGACTCGTTCTTATCTAAATAGTCAATGCAAAACCATAAACATAGCAGTCAGGGTTCCTTTATGTCAAACTGATAGGTCTATCCCAATTTGCACTGAATATTCATTTATTCCCATCCTCTCCAACATTATCTTGACAAGGGATGTTAAACAAAGATGCAGGCTTTGGTTGCGCACCAAGGCCAAGACAGAAAATGAAAATGAAAATGAAGACATATCAGTCAAATCAAATGCCTTATTCTATACATTTTACTGATAGGCAGTAGTTCAGTGATCTAAAAATAAATACTCCATAGAAATGGTAGTATGGAAGTTATATGATAATAATAATATTATTAATAATAATACAACCAATATTAAAAAAACATACTTTATATTATTGACTTAATTGCTAAATTAGGCCATAACACAAATATGTATTTCTGTTGTCTGTTGTGACTGCCTCAGCCTTCAGCAGCTCTGGGAGGCTTCTAGACAAACAGAAGAACCCAGGTGATGGTCTGGGTAAAACAGAAGGAGAGGGCGCTGAGGAGATGTAGCCTGGGAATACCCATACAAACATTCAGGAAATTTGGAATTTGCTCTTGTGAGGGTCTGGGTGTTCCCTGGCTAGAGGACAGGGAGAGTTTGTTTTAAATCTGGGGTTAGCGCTAGCCCGATTAGAAGGTCTTGACCTATGCATGCTAGTCTACCTTCAACATTTTACACCTCAGTGACCACCATATGACATACCAGTTGGCAGTTGGTGGAGGGAGTCTTGGCAGCAATAAGAACAGATAAATAAAGCTTCTTGCTAGAGGAAGAAGGCTGATGTACTACAATGAATGCAGACATTGTTGTTTCTATGCCTGCGCCATGCTCGAGAACTCTTCCCACAGCACGCTGTCTGACATTAAGCAGAATCAGTCAGCTGTGACCTCTTTTTGCCCTCTGTGTCCTGGGTCTCTCACAAAAGAGCGCACGGCTGCCTTCCAAAGGGCAGGCTAAGTATGTCAGTTTTTACCTTGTTGTAAGCAAATATCTGTGGGATAAGCTGAAAGACATTTTTCCCTAAAGTGATATTTGTTAGGGATACTCTCTAAGTCTGCCTATTTTACTCATCTTACTGTCAGTGTTAATTATCTGGAAAGGTGAAAAACAGGTCAGGGACTAAAATAAAATCCTTGAACTGCAGAGGTCAAAAGGTCATGACTCTGAACCCTTATAGAGGATAGAGGTTTAATGTCTGAGGCAGCTGTCAACAATAGGGTGTATGCAGGATGGAAAAAACACAAAATGGGAGTTAAATTACTGGGCTTTTATAGGAATCTGCAGTATACATTTGATGGTAAATTCATAATGAAATTGAAGTAGGCTACTGTACCTTACCAGCTGTAGAGTGCAATTAAGTTAAGCAAATGCAAAAATTATCCATTCAATTTTTAAGCAATAAGATTGTTTGATCATCAGACATGGTACTGCTGTCTGTGCCATGCGCTTGAATGGGCCAGTGGATGTTCATGTAAGGGCTTGTTATCAGGTTGATAGCCAATGCTTTGTTTGGAAAATTGTTTTCTTGTGATGGAAAAAAGATACAATTTCGGTTTGATGTTAAAGAGCTGACCTTAATCAAATCTCCTCTGCTAGAATTGTCTGTGACCCT
Organism: Alosa pseudoharengus; assembly: GCF_046254945.1. Taxonomy (NCBI): domain Eukaryota; kingdom Metazoa; phylum Chordata; class Actinopteri; order Clupeiformes; family Clupeidae; genus Alosa; species Alosa pseudoharengus. The sequence goes on along the minus strand of NW_027468598.1, from coordinate 4,882,138 downwards.
TTGTACCACATCCAAAAAGCTTTGACCACTGACTTAGCCTTGAACATCAAAGCCAGTATTTAGAAAAGACTCCCAGTCTTCTCTTCTTACAGAAGTCTCTGAAAAACAGATAGCTGTCAAACTCCATAACCTGGCCTCTGGTTGAATGGCTTTCTTATTTGTTTAATTTCTTTTCCCTTTTTGTTGTCAAGGCAGGCGAGGGGTTATTGTTAGTTCAAGCCTGACAAACATGTCCGCAGAGGGTAGGTTCACTGCTAGACTAAAGGTTACATGAAGTTTAAGCAAAGGGTAATCATTGGAAGATCAAATAAAGTGGAAGTCAACATCAGGGGATGTGTACAGTGTGACTCAGGCGCCCTTCTGCTCAGGAGACAAAACCTTACTGTTCACATCCGCTGAGCTAAGTTCTCTTTCTCTCCCTCTCTCTCTCACACACACACACACACACACACACACACACACACACACACACATGCAAACACACACACACACACACACACACACACACACACACACACACACACACACACACACACACACACACACACACACACACACACACACACACAATGTCTCAGGCACATATGCAGACATACACAAATTCAGGGTCATAGTCTTGCACAAACTGAGATCTCACTTAACCTCTGCTCTGCCTTTGAACTTTCAGCCTTTTCAGTTAAAGTGATACATTACAACACTCACTCATTTCCCAGACATAAATACAGGAACATTAAACTGGAATGTCAGATAATTAGAGCATGATTTTAAAAGTGGCATAATGTTATATATCTCTCAGGAAAAGTAATAATAATTGAAACATATAATTGATATTGAAACATATGTAGCCTACATGAGGAGGACACTTCATTCATCCTCTCCTCCCCTTTTCATTCTAAGTTCCCCATGGCAGTACAGACTGACTTTGCAGGTTGATGGGAAGTAGAAAAAACAAGAACAAAATGTTTCACTTCCAGATTAGTCTGCCCTTTGGTAGGAAAGACTGTGGAGGTTATGGTGACTTTTTCAAGGTGCATGTAATGTCTTGTACATTGAGTTCATCTATGACGGATGTGTGTGTGTGTGTGTGTGTGTGTGTGTGTGTGTAACATACCAACATATACAGCAGCTGTGGACCTCTGAATAATATAAATCAAATGTAAGATTTACATTCTCCCACTTAAGCACAGGGGTCATTAGCTCTCATCTGCGCAGCAGGGCATGCTTTATGTGTATTGTTCCACATCAGCAGATTCATGCCAACTGTGCAACTTTCTTTAACCCAACAAAACTGCACGCAAGCTCTCATCCAATTACCCGGCCGAGGATCTGTAAAACCTCCAGCAGGGACATGAAGTGTGTCATCCACTTACACCGAGTGCTAACGCGCCTCTACTCCCTCTCTCCATCCATCAAAGCTCAGGGCCCAATGGATCACTGACAGGAGACTTTTTTGGAGGGAAATTTCAGTGCATTAGTCGAATAGGGGACCTGAAAGCTAAGCTCAGGCTTTTAGATGGTTAGCCCACTCTGGATGTTAAAAATGGCACCTTCGTCTTATGTTGGCATCAAAGATGTATTGAGGTATTTCACAGATTTATTTTGTGATCAACGTGGAGATTTTGCATTGTGCACATCTCATAATGACCTGAACTGGCATGAACTGGACATTTGTGCACAGTCTTGCCTGAAAACAAAACAATGGTCTGTCAGCTGCAGGTGTGAGGCGTCTCTCCAGCACTGCTGTGAGCAGTAGACGTTTGTCATATCTTTCAGTTCAACGGAAAATCTATTGAATCTGGACTGTGCAGCCCGGTGACCTTGCTTCTGGTGATGCCAAGAGCCGTAACTCCCCTCTGCTTGTTGGTGTCATTTATCTCGCACCTCCAGCATGCTGCTGATTCACTCCTCTGACCTTGCGTCGCTTTTCCTGCCATTGTCTGCATGGCGCGGCCCTCCGATAGGGAAGGCAGCTTCCAGAACTCCTACCAGGCAACCCGAAAGACACGCTTTTTAGTCTGACAGACCACAAAAGAACTCTGCTTCAAACTGCAACATGATTGTTTGTGTTTTTAAAGAAAGGGTTTGTCAGAAAGAGAGGTAATTACTGTGTGTGAGAGAAAGTGATGGAGAAGAGACATTAGCACTGTGTGTGTATGGCTAAGGGAGAGAGAGACATTAGCACTGTGTGTGTATGGCTAAGGGAGAGAGAGACATTAGCACTGTGTGTGTATGGCTAAGGGAGAGAGAGACATTAGCACTGTGTGTGTATGAGTAAGGGAGAGAGAGACATTAGGACTGTGTGTGTATGGCTAAGGGAGAGAGAGTCTCTTTCTCTGAGGCCGGTGGATCTCTGTGTGCATGAGTTCTCTTCCATTTCTCGAGATGCAAACTGTGAGCCTGAGGGAGGCTGCTTTTCTTCACAGAGTGTCTCTTTCTGGAATAATTCTCTTCACAGGCCACTGATCTCTCTTGATGGTGACCCAGCTGAAGCTCGGGGTCACACCCACTCGATCACTTCCTTCCACATTTATGTCACAGTGACCAACAGGAATTAAGGTCACAAGTGAGGGCTCAGCATAGTAGGTTGGGAGTCTGAATATAGTCAAAACTTTCTCCTCTGCTCTGTCATTCATCAGAAGCAGTGCATGCTAATTCTTTTATGGAATGGTAAATTGTATGTATGTACCTCAAACATATATATATATTAATTTGCAAATCTATCTCTCTACATTAACAACCAAGGAAAAGTGGGGTTTAAATAATATTACTATAAAATAAGTATTTATTTAGTGTGTATTGGATTTATCAATTCAAACTGCTGTACATAATAGGCTGTACACACTAAATTGCAGTGTATGAGGAATTTCTGGGTCCCAAATCGCAAGAAGATGTAAACATATCTTAACAGTGCATCAAGTATATTAGCAAAATTCTCCTTAGCAGACCAGCTAGCTTTTATTAGTGCCTGCTGTGCTGTTTGCAAGGTGCATTGCCTGTAGCCAATTGGCTTGCTACAACTCTGCTCCTGTATACACAGTATGCAGCATTTGTATATTAGCAATCTCTCTGTATGTACTCTATGTACATACAGTACAGTATACTATTAGTACCGGTATGTGTGCTGACCTGAAAATGCACTGATAAACAGCAGCGCATGCTCAGCAATATACAGCATATTTTCTCAGGATAAGTACTTCATATGTCAGGAACAGGATTTTCCAAAAATAAATCCATTTTATTCCAGTTGTGCATTTTAGTACTTTATTTAAAATCTGTGCAAGTAAACACCAAAAATGAAAACATTAAAAAATGATAATATTAATAACCATAATCATAATATAGCAGTTCACCTGCAAGAAAACAATACATATATTTATATATATTTATATACTTCTTTAAACAAGCATTCATTCTGAAGCTCCAAAAATGATTTTTAGCACTTGTACTGTGTAGAGCTTGATTGTTGGTTTTCTACTTGTAAAATAACAACATAAAGAAACAAAAACAAAACAAAAAAAACAAGTATAATGCACATCTGTTTCCAAAAGTTTAAACGGTTTCTCTTTTTTTCTTCTTTTATCTTTTGTTCAGCAGTCTACTTCTTATGACTGACAGACAAATCACATTGTTTAATGCTATGGGCTTCATGACAAAATACCTATGCTTTAAGACTCAGAAGATCCCCATGTCCAGCGTTACACAGGGACCATCCCATGCATCATCATGCAACAGGCAGTCAATATCAGACATAACACAACATGTTGCAGAACAGATTACTGTAATATTACCATGTAGAGACACATGCAAAAGAGGGACTGGAAACAAAAAGAACTTCATTTTCTTTAAAGTTATGTACAGTGTCACACAACAGTGTTAATATTTCCTCTGGGAATTTAAAACAGCTCTCTTTCATCCATACAAAATAGCTCATCTTTCATAAAGTTTTGGCTATTTACAGAAATATAGATTGCAATGAGTATGACAAGTCTTTTAAGGAAAAGAAAAGCAATGAAACTAATACCTAGGAAAATGTAAGACTTCAAAATGTAACATTTCAGCAAACTTTCTGTGGGACACAAAAAACCCTTTTGCATCTTTGACCACCCTTTGACATCCATGACCCACAAAATAGCTTTGACTTTGAGCAGACTTTAGGTGTACCTCATAGTCCACCTGGACCGGCCACCTCACGTGGATCTAACTCACTCAACCAATGTTTACACCAAAGAGACTGCACTTGTCCAGTGTATGTTAATTGGCCAAAGCTGACTGAAGAAGCTGTTGTTGTTACAGTATGCCCCTTTTAGCCAATGATTTTGTTTTTGTTTTTTAAAGTAAAAATTTACATGTTGGCACAGTTCAAATGCTACAACAACTTACACCAAGCAGTTCACCAAATAGTTGACTAAATGAATAAATTAAAGAGGCTTCAGAAAAAAAATACAAATTGTATTCAGCCCACATCACGTACCATGAAATGTGGAGACAATGTCACAGCATCAGAACATTAATCCATCGGCATTGCACCATCCCTGACTAAATGAAATTGATAATAGATTCCCATTTGGCTCAGTAATAGGGGCATCTATAATATTACAAACCTCAGCTGCAAATTTTAAATGATCATTCTTCAAAATAAAAAATGCTAGTTTCTGAGAGTGAGACACAGTCTCACAATTATAAACAAATTATTTTTCTTATTATTTATTACTTTTAGTGAAATATTGTCGAAAATATTTAAAAGTACTGTTTGGTTGCACTTCCCACAGAAAGGGATCATATTAAATGTATTCTGCAAGTAAAAAAGTGTAACATAGATTAAAATGCTACAATCAGCTTTAAGTATGTATAGAACACAAGAACAAAACAAACAAGGTCATCAAGTGGATGAAGCACAGTCATAGATAAATGGAGATGGTTGTTTCTCAACTCAGCAACATTTTATCTCTTCTATGAAACAGTTTTACATTATACATGTAAACAAAAAGCAAACCAAAAGGAAAAAGCAATGTTTTGCAAATGTCTGGGAATTGTTTCCTCCATTAGAAATAATTGCAGATTAAAAAAGGGGAGGAAAGCCAAACAGCCACAAAAAAAATGTCAATAGTCAATATACATCCACAGATTGACATGACTGTTGATTCTATCACTGGCATTTCTTGAGTGAACCATTGAGCCTCTGAGTTTCACTCTGAGGTCTCTCTGTATGATCCTCCCCACTGTGTCTAGGGGTCAGGATGTGTTCAAAGCCCTGCATGTCTGCAGGTGGTTCCTCTTTTACCTTCACCTGCACCTGACATGCTGTCCGACCCCGCTCACGCTCTTTCAACAAGTCTGCATTGCCCTTCTGTAGCATGTAGTACAAAATGGGGTTGGACCTCATCAGTCGAGGCGAGTCTGGTTGGGAGATGTCCTCGTCCCCACCAGTGGGTGTAGGTTTTGGTTTTGGAGACTGTGGTGTGCCCTGAACCCCCCAAGGTGATCCAGGAGCACTATGGCTCATGTGCCCAGCATGCAGAGACCTCGGGTCAGCTGGACCATGCAGTGGGACAGGACTACGGCTCTGGCCACCGGCTTCAGTGCTGTGCCCAGAGGGCTGATGTACCCTGCTGCCATTGAAAGTGTAGCTGTGCTTGGGAGAGCCTGTGGGTCCTCCCGGCTGAGAGAGCTCCCTCAGACAGTTGTTAGAGAGCAGGAGCTGCTTCAGCACATTAAATCCACGGCTGTCACTTGGAGGAGACTCACTGACAGGGCACCTCACCGGTGGGCTGTCTGCAACGGGAGGGCTCCGTGGACCTCTGACCTCCGGGCTGCCAGGCAAGCCAGAGGCAGAGCCATTGTTGTTGACCTTTTGGGTGTCAAGGCTGTCAGGAAGCGCACAAGTCTCACTCCCTGTGGGTTGTGCTTTTGGCTCCATGGAATATTTCCGCTTCTTAGGGATAGTTGGCCCTTGGTGCTCCTGCTGTTCCTCCTTGACGGAGACCTTCTGGGAGTTGTCTGGGGTGCTGAAGAGGACAGCCCTTGGCTGCTTTAAAAGATGGCTGAGAAGACCATCTCTAGGGATCATCTCTGGGGATATGGGTTCCTGCTTAATGACTGTCACATGAGGAAGACTAAGAGGACTGCTTCTGCTGGAGTCTGACATCATACTCTGGCTCTGTTTGACCTCCCTGTCATGGTCACTGGTGTGATGCTCCCTTCTGGGTTCAGTCTTCACTGTAACATCTCTCACAGGGCTTCTGGAGGCACCCAAGCTCTCGCAGAGGCTCGACTGCAGCTCTTGGCAGTTGCCCCGGCCTGCCTCTCGTTTCCTCTTACCTCCCACTTTGTCTTTGTTGGTGGCATTTCCCAGGAGAAGCTGGAGTACTGTCCGTCTTTCCAGAAGATTCTCAATTTCAGAAGTGGACTGCGAGGACTCGGGCCGTCGTGGGGGTATTAAGTAGGCCCCTTCAGATCTAGGTGAGGGGCTCTGCTGAACTGGTGCTGTGAGTCTATCCAGTAAAGTCACACTGTGATCAAGCTTCATTTCCTGAGGGTGCCTCTGGACAGAGGGCATGGAGGTTTTGAGTGGTGGGGATGAGCTTGCACTTTGTTTTCCAGACTGGGCTAAATTCTGCAGTAATTTACTGGCACTAAAAGCGGGCTCGGTGACACTTGGCTCACTTGGGAAGGATTTGTTTTTACACAGATCTAAGGGAATGGACTGTGAATGAGAAGAGTCATATAAACTGTAAGGGGAGGAAGTACTGCTGGTGTCTTTGCCATATGACAAAGTGGGTAAGATCAGGGGACTTTTGCTAACAAGTCCACATTGAGGACTGAGAGTCCTTATTTCCTCACACCTATTAACTACAGTCTGTCTGGCCACTGGCGCCCTGCTAACCTTGGGGATTATGACTGGGTGCAAATCTGGATTATCCAGACTTTTGTTTACATTCCCGTTATTTTTATGATCTAGCAGCAACTGCAAAAGTGTAACCTTGTGATGGGGCTTCATTTCAGGGTTACTTTCAAGCTCTCTGTCTTTGCTGTAAACTGCAGAGGGTGGAGGAGGTTCAGGCTTCCACTTGTTTATCAGACCCTCAGTTATTCTGTCTAAAGCTGGGGAGGAGGAGGTGGAGGAGGAGGCCGAGGAGGCGGCCGGTGGGGCACTGACCCTCCTGCCCTTTAGAGAGAGGTCTATTGGGGAGCAGCTGGAGCTGCTGCTCTCGGCGTCACTGCTGTCTTTGAGGAAGCTGCTGTCTGGACTCGAGTGCCCCCCTTCAGAGAGCACAGACGAGCCCCGGTGAGATGTGGCGCTCAAGTCACTGCGCAGGTGGCCCTGGCTGTTGAGCTGATGCTGTGTGTTGTGGTTGTTGAGCAGCTGCAAAAGTAAACTGCTGCAGTTTTGAGACGGCCTGCTGGCGAAAGGTCTCTCAAAGGGCCGCCGCTCTCGGAACGGAAGCAGTGGCCGAGGGGAGCCCGCTGTCCTGCCAGGCCCTGGAGGAGTCCCACTTGTACTCTGCCTGCTGGACGCTGATGCCATGGGGGCCGATCCGTTTTTGGCTTGTAAGGAGCTTACAGTGTCTGATGTGGTCGTCTGTTTTGTGTCCTGCGTTTTATGCGTGGCCATGGCTGCCAGCCTCTCGCTTGCTGACCGCCCAGCGAGCTGTGCTTTGAGGGCTTGCTCACGAGAGTACTGTTGCAAGTGAGCTTCGCTGGACAGCAGAAGAGCCAGCTGACTGCAGGCCACACTGGGTCGGGGGGATGGGGCCGGACTGGACCTAATGGTCACCAGGTTGGCCACCGCTTTCAGCCGTTCTGCACAGGAGAGCGACTCCGTGGAGGAGGACTGGGCGTTTTTCTGCAGCACCTTTGGCGACTCACTTTGCCTCTCTTGGCTGGCCCGCCTGCGCTGGTAAGGCACACTGTTGCTGTGGTTCTGGACTTTGTTCTTCTTCATCAGGCCCTTGAGGCGACTGGAGGCCGACTCACGGCACGGTCCGGCCTCTTTCCCGTCCTCTGCTGGGCCCTTGTTTATGTGGCCGCTGGCCTCTTGCTGCTGCACCTGCTGATGCTTCAGACTCTGCACGAGCTGCTGTGACAGGGCCACATTCTGGAGCCTTGAGCTGAAGGACTGCAGCAGGGACGCCAGCAGCGTGCTCTCGCCTTTGCACTTCGCCGAGCCGTTAAGGGCAGCGGCGTGCTCCTCCAACTCTCTGTGTCTCTGGCCATTCAACTCTGCCGGGGGCGTCGGCCTCTTCCTGCTCTCGTGCTCCATCCAGGCCTCGGACCTCAGCAGCCGGGCCTTCTTAAGGTGCTGGGTGACCCCAGTGTGGGGTGCGGTCCTCTCCGGCTCGGTGCCTTGTGGCGGAGGGGCATGGTTAGGCTGCCCTTGGCCTGGTGCAGGTGCTTTGCTGTTGCCTTGCTCCTGGTTGCCGTGCCCAGCCTGGCATCTCTGTGTAGCTGTGGCAGCCTGGCCTCCGGTGACCTGATGCATGAGTAGGCCTTCGAGATAAGTTAGAACAGCAGAATCTTGGTGCGTCTCAGGGCCAGGTTCCTCCCCATGAGTCATGTTCAACACTATAGTCTCTAATATGGTTCGCCACCACGACAGAGAAATAAAAAAATAAATAAAAATATTTTCCTCTTCTTTGTCCTTTTTAAGCTAGGAATCGGTGATTTTAAAAGTTACAAAAGGTACAAAATGTAATGATAGGGATGTTTTTTGATCCAATCTTGAAGAACAAAAGGAGCATGCATCAGATTTTTTCACAGATTAACCAGATGACCTTGTGTGCGTCATGACTGTCCACTGACGAGGGAAGTTCATGTGGATTTGTTACAGCCCCCGGAAAGGATTGAACAGGGGCATGTCAGAGCCTCCCCTGTGAAATTCCATGGCAGCCGCCATGCGGTCAGTCTGCCCCAAGGCTTCAGGGATGTCTGTGAAGATCCTCATCCACAGCCTAACCTCCTGACCACTGGCTCACCCACAGAAGAACCTACAAGACAAAAACAATTGAGCATGAGAAACCCTGGGCAATGACAGAGTAGCACTTCATACAAAGGATCAAGCTGCCAAACATTCCTGCAACGATTGCATTATTTCACTTTATTGCTAGCCACTCTTTTCTCCCTTGCAATTTGATTAATTCAATTTGATAACAAAATAAATTGTGTGCCCACATTAGCTAATAATGTTTGGTCTTTTAGGCTGTCTCAAACCTTTTCCCACAATGAACAAAATACTGAAATTGATATTAAAAAAAATATTTTAAAAAAGACTGACAAATAATACTATGGAATTCAGCAAGGTTTTCAGTAAAGCAGATTTACAAACAGGTTTTCTTCCAAAGAAATAAGAAATGCCTTTCCCCCTCACTGCTCTGGAGGGTATGTGTGAGTGAGGACACAGGCAGGCAGTTGGGATCTAGCCCTAAAGCAGTACATTAAATGTGGGTCTGTTCTAGCATGCATGCGCTGGGCCTTCCAAGAGCTCGTTTCCCCTCTCATGCGAAAGATCTTGGCCAGGGATTAGTCCTGAGCACGCACTTACGTGCACACTGTCACTGCACTCACTCACTCGCCCTTTCCTTCCCCAGCTGCCACACGCATGAGACCAAGGTCTGCCGAGGACTCTAGGGTAGGGTAAACAAGGTCATGGCTAAAGGAGCAAGTTCATAACCTACAATTAGCCCACTGCTTATTGTGACCACTGGCAATGAGGTATAGGAATTAGAGACTTCGAGACTAGAGGCTCATAATGGCTACAACTATAGACAAGTGAAAGACAAAGAGATTTGATTGATTGGCCAGGTATTAAGTGAAACAACAAGACAGTGTAATCCTTGCAAAGATGAGATGTTTTGACAGAACTGGTGCCAAGATAACCCACTTGAATGCCAAGAATAAGACTACTCCTTCATATGCACGTTAAAAGCAAAAAAAAAAAAGCCCATATAGGCCAAGACTGATGTCCGACTCATTGAACCAAACATGATTGGAGAAGGTCCAAGTTTTCAATGTTTCAAAGTTATTACGAGAAAGAGACCATGAAACCACAGCAAGCAGAGGCCCTTGTGTACGAGTGCCAGTGTGCCACTTATAATACCATTTAGGTCTGAGTCACAGACCAGGCTATTAGAGGGTGAGCCTGTGTGCTGTGACCCTGTGTTGATGCTGTGTGTGCATGCCTGGGTCTATGTGTGTGGACGTTTATGGAGAGGAAGCAGATCAGTGTGCTTGAGGTCACGCCCCCTCATGCTCCCATTCCCTCCTCTGCGGTCACCCCCACCCCTCCACTCCCCCCAGAGCTGTGTCAGCGCCTACCTGCTGCCTCCCTGATAACCCACCACCAGCTGTAGCCCACACGCAAACACCAGTATTGTACTCCCTCTCTCTCTCTCTGTGTGTGTGTGTGTGTGTGGGTGTACTCTGCCCTAAAAGTGGTTTGGTTTACTCCAAAAAATGCTCTACATTTCCAAACTGTAACAATCCTTGTTGTTGTTGTTGATGATCATGCCACTGAATCTAGCATCTACCTCAAAATCAAATGAGGAGGCGATACACAATGTAGAAGCACGTGAGCCTGAAATTAGGAAGAAGACTGTGGCAGTTGATTTGAGTTCATAGCAATAACTAACCTCCTGACAACTTTGTGGGGAACGGCAGCCATTTGAACTATCATTACACTGATTTTGCAGCCCATGGTTTAGCCCAGTAAATTGGATATCTTTGTCCTTTACCACTGACCCTGGCAATTAACCCACACATCACAAAAGTAAGCAATTAAAACCACTCACGAGGGAGTTAAATGACAGCATTTCAGCCCAGTAATTAAAGGCTTGGGAGACTTCGCCAGAAACCGAGGGTGATCTGTTAAGGTGGAATAATAAGCCTGTGGCTCCCCGTGACAAACTAGGCCAACTCTGACACTGCTTAATGGTCAGCCCATCTTCAGAGCAGCCCATTGGGTGGGCTCTACCACTAATTGGCACCTGAACTTGCAGGTTCGACAGAGAGCATCTGAGTGGAGGGGAGACCTTAAGGCCTTGTCAAGCTGCCGCCCTGCATGACAGAGGTACTTGACAACAACCCCATTCCCTTTAACGAAAAGGCTAAAGAAGTCCCAAAACAAACCTGCCCACTGCAGAAAGACCAATTGAGGCCAATCATGAACACACATCCTTCTGTTGTTGTCGTGTTTTTAGAGTTACGAGAGATCAGCTTGTGTCCTAGCCAGTTTAAATGGGATTAGAGGGTTTTAAATACACACTGAACTGTCTTGGTCATACAGTGTTCTGTATAGAATTATAGTCTCAAACCACCCTCATATACTCTCAATTTCTTCAGAAATTAAATGTAACCATTAAACTATCAATTTCACTTTATAATAATAGTAATATATTTCATAATATTTTAATGGTGATCAAAAATGTCATATCTGTTAGATATGCCAGTGCTCACTATTCAGCTCATATTTCTGTCATCACTACAGTATGCCATCATGATGAGTGCTTAACTGTAGTCAACTCTAAAAGAGAACTCAGAGATTTTTTGTTAGATGAGTGACCTGATTAAACAAAATGGTAAAAATGATTTTGATATCTGGTTTGAAAGTCCCACTTTGTAGGCCAGAGGTGTTAAGATTAATTGAGCCCCAAAAAAGTAGCAGATAATAAATGACATCCCCCTCATCCAGAAATTGTAATCCATTTGTGCTATTTAAAATGCATGATGAAGCAAAAAAAACCTGCAATATCCCCCATTTCAATTCAAGGTCATTCCTCCTCACTGCTGAGTCTCTCTAGTTGATGCAACAGCTGGCGCCCATACAAGGCATTAGGTTATAATAAAAAGTGACAAACCTGCCCTTGTTGGTGTGGATCACGTTTAATACCTGACAACTCTTGCTTAGCATATGTGGCCCGGGTATTAGAGATGTCTCAAGGTTAGATTTGATTTACAAAGCCCCAGCTAGGACTCAGAAAAGACAGCCACAGCTGCCTCCGTAAAACCAACAATAAGACTGGCTTGTTAGACCGAGACGCAAAATCAACTCGCATAACTGCAACAAGCGCATTCCTGAGATAGCGTTCAGTGACTCAGTCAATCAGGGCCATGCACCACGCAAACTAGGTCACAGTGACCTACTTCCAAAGGAGCATGACGGGCATCACGCATCAATGTTTTCACTGATGGAGCACGCCCCTCTTTGTGGATTTGCCAATTACAAAGCAAGACTTGAGCAAGTTGGGTGGGGGTTGGAGGTTGGCAGTGTTGAAAAGAAAAAGAAGAAAGGCCTGAGCTTGACCTACATACACATAACCTAAACATGTCTCCTGGTCCTTTGAAAAGGACTACCCTCCCCCTCATAAGTCAGTTGTGAGGAGTAAAACTAAGCACACACTCTATTCACTGGAATCTAAATATTACAGAGAGGTTACTTACCCCTCGGACAGATTTAGCACGAGTGTGTGTGTGTTTTTAACATCAGGAACCACAGCTCTTCGTTGCACTGTACTGTACTGCACACATATGTGACCGCTTTGTCCCATCCATTTGGGTAACAGGGGGAGAATGGAATGGATAGTGAATAAACCCCAAAGTCACACCACAGGAAGCCATGCGACCAATCCACCACACGGTGCCTTGGCTGAGAAATGTGTCCAGCAGAATAAATATTTGTGTTTTCTAGCCTAGATGAGGAACACTTGTGTTTCCTGAGGGGCAAATGGAAGTGTTAATGGGAAATAGTGTGTTAATGGGAAACTGTTTGTCTGGGATGTCCCACGATAGCACTCCGTGTTCCTTCTCATAACTTAATGGAGGTGCCTGCCATGCTGCATGTGCTCAACAGAATTGGAGGGCCTCATTATGAAGGACACACCCTCTCAGGAAAGTGACCATTCTGACCTAAATTAACTAAAAAAGGTCTACGTGATTGAACAGGATGCATAAAGATATACAAAATTTTCCTAGCAATATCTTACCACTCTTCAAGGCAATGCACTGTACATCAAATAACTTCATTAAGGCATTTGACTTACATAATAAACTAAGGGGTTTATCCATATCTAACAGCAATCAAAGATGTAGCGCTGGAACAAGAGCAAACCAATGCTTTTACATGTCCACATCAAGCTTTAGGAGGGTCAGACAGGCACTAGTAGCTTCATTAGGTCTGGCATCACAACACACGGTGGGAGTGAGAGCCTTAACAGAGACCACATCAGGGACGCGGCCAGTTTGTGGTGGCATAGAACACTGCATTGCTTTCATCCCATAGCTTCCTTGGAGCATCGCCTTCTCAAATCCACTGTAAAGATCAGATAGAACGCCATATAGGAAAGCCTTAGGCTGGATTGTTTACAAATTTGATAATTGCCTCAATGTCCAGAATCACACAATATTTTGTTATGCTGCAAAGCAGTCCATTGATCCACCAGACAAATAATCAAAAATTAGCAACGTGACTGCACTGTTCATCATGCATGGTGTCCATTATTATGTGGACAGTTAATTTAATTCCATTTGGGCTTAGTTTATAATGATTATTGTCTCCCAACATCTAATGGGTGGTGTCAGTAGATGCATAGCAATATTTTAGAATAGTTGCTATCTTTTAAATTCTTTTCTCTCTTCCAAATATTAATTGTTTGATAGCATCATCAATCCAAGATGTGGCCTACATCCCATCTTACGCCTTTGTTGCACAGTGTCTACATGTGTGGGTAGTTAAATAACTTTTAAATAAAATAAATTATCTAAAAAGAAAATAAAATGGTCAAGGTCAACTTTGAGTAAGAAAAACAATATTAAATATAAAAACTAAAATTAAAAACTTAGATAATTCTTTTCATAATTCATGCATGAAAGCTACAGTAAGTATTCCTCTGAGGAGATAAATCACATGACCACTCTGCAGTTCAGGTCTACGTGTGCCAGTCATGAACGGCTTAGTGGCATCAGCAGCCATTCCTGTTGGCTGAGGATGATGTAACCAAGCTTTCTTGGCTTGTTATCCAGACATGCAGGTGGCCAGGTCACTACTCAACCTTACTAGCCTGGTCACTGTGGCCTATATCTTCTGCAGGCACATACTGAACCTCCTTCATCCCTCACTTCAAAACCATTAAGCTTATGTGCCTTAGCATTTAGTATCTTGTAACTTGTAAATATACTGCACTAAATATACTGCACTCAGGCTTTCCACAGCCTTTGCCCTTGTTTGTGTGGATCACCAACATTAAACATCAAACTCAAGGACATTTCAAGAACTTTCTAGGTCCAATTACCTCAAGTTCAAAGAACCAACACCTCATGGTAGATCAAAGTTAATTACTATTACAACACTGAGATTTGTTATAATAAGAACTGGCAGGCTTTACAAAACCTCACAAACAGTACTTAAAAATAGAGAGTCTTGAATGTGTGGGCACTTCTCAACTCAATTGTGTTCTTGTGTTACCTTCATGGCAGACTATGTGGTATCTTGGCTTTTCTTACACAAAATGTATGAACACTTTCAATGACCCAAGTCTATTTTCAAAATCTTCCAAGGTCTTGATCCCCCCCCTCCCCCCCCTCAAATTCACTTAAAGGGATGTCAAAGCCCTGTGGATTGCCCTGTGTTATGACTCACCATTGGCGGCTAATACTTTGTGTGGTCTGAAAAACAACCCAGACATCTGTGCTCTGTTCTTCTCCTATTCATGTGCCTTCACCTACTGTTCTCCCTTCACTCCTTCCAATGCCTACACACCAGAATGGGTCTTATGGATGTCAAGCCATCTGACCTGTCCGTGTCTGGCCCTGATTTGTCGACTTCAGGACATAAATGAGAGGATCTCCTCACCAAAACACTCAGTAGCCATGGAGGGTTAGTGGGAGTCTGATGCTAAAAGATAGCAGGGTGCTGAAACAGCTGCAACATATTTGATGAGCTCCAGCTCTCACAGATGTTAATAATTCATGTGCAAAATCAATGACATTGATTCTTGACCTGGGATTATGACCAAGGTAAGAGTGACAAACGCATGGGTAGTACAGTGAACTAAAACTACAAAAAAGCCAAAAGTTTGCTAGTGTGTCAAACAAGAGCACCTCATGATGCTAGCAAATGATATGCATCAAAAAAGCTGACTTGTCATTTAAGCCCGCTGTCTTTTGATGAGTTATAAGGTTATGAGTTTAATCATTCAATCAAATTAGACACGGTCTTTATCCTTCTGCTTCTCAATGAGCCTCGTCCACCTCCACTCAGACTTGCTTCAGACGCTGCTTGTTCTCTAACTTTGACCAGGACATTAGAACGCCGAGGCCCCAGCGATACGGGAGTGTTGTGTTTCCCCTCACACCAGAGGTTAGGCGAGCCTGGCGTGGCTTCACTCGGCGATGCTAGCCCAGACACACAGTGTATAGTATAGTCCTGCCTTTTTTTTCTTTTCCGGGACTGAGATGCCAAGCACAGGTACAGTGTAGTAATCAATTTGCACTGCAGGCAGGGAGACTGTGTCTGAATACTAATGTGCCTTTGCTCCCCACCACCACCACCACCACCACCTCTGTCTCTCTACACCCCCTCTGTCTCTCTTCCTGCACTCCCTCCCTGCCCCTCTCTCTCTCCCTCATTGACACTTCCCCTATGTGTTCCGCTCCTAAGCAGGGTAGGGGGCAGCAGCCTTGTCTCTGTGCACAGATAACTACCAGCACTAATAAACTGTGTGAGCACCAGGATTAGAGGACTCTGTCAGCACAACTCAGCAGTGAAAAGCAGCTAAGTGAACGCACAACAAGGTCAACATTAAACCTGTGGTCACCCGGCCACCTCTCTCTCTCTCTCTATCTCCCTCTCTCTTCCCCCTCCCTCCCCAGGCTCACTTTTTTATCTCATCTACACTTATTCCCTACATACACACACACACACACACACACACTCTGTCTCTCACTTCTTCTTATTCACTCTATCCTTCTCTCTCACACACACACACAAAATAACACACACACAAAAGGATGCCATTTCTATTCACCTCAAACCAATACACACAGCCACCCACAGTCACGAGAACTTGCATCATTCACCCACACACACACACACACTCACACACACTCACACACACACACACGCCTCCATCAGCATGAGATAATTCATCATATTTTACTACTGACGGCTTTTTACCTCGGCTGAGCGATATTGCATCCTGGCGAAGTGACAACAGCAAGACACATGGCCAGGCTCCTACATCCTAAGGACACTTGCAGTCTCCCCCCACATCCCCCCCTCCTCTCTCTGCCTCAGTGGCTGCAAGAGCTGCTCCAACTCCACAGAGGTGGGTTTTAACCCCAGACGAGTGGACACGGCCATGGTCAGTTCTTTCTTTCTTGATATGCACTCCAACACAGCCCCCCCACCCCCCCCCACCCCCCGTTGTGGCACACACCTCTCTCTCTCTCTCACACACACACACACACACACACACACACACACACACACACACACACACACACACACACACACACACACACACACACACACACACACACACACACACACACACAAACAAAAAACCCAAGGAAAAAAGCTAAGCCAGACCGAAATGCTTGAATGGGTAAGACCTCGATTGCTTCAGCATGCCCTAGAGCTTTGAGCGCTCACAGAGAATGGCATTTAAAGTCTTTTTTAATTTGCCAGGGAAGATAAGGACATTCCCTGACAAATCACAGCATGTGCTACTAATTATTTGGACAGCAAAGCTTTTTTTAAACCATTACAGCTGAACAAATACATGTGGGATTCATACATGAAAGGCCTTTCAGGCATCAGGTCGGAGTCATCTAAACCATGTGTTTCTGTACATGTTTAAAGATTTATTGACTAAAGATTATAAAAGCTGAGCATTGACTAACTAATGTACATAATTAGTGTTGCAATTAAGCAGATCAATATTTAGCAAAAACTGCACCAAGAGCAAAGACATTGAGAAGTTAAGTTAAGTCATTGCATTGAGAATGACAAGTTAAGTCATTGCAT
The DNA here is from genome assembly GCF_046254945.1 of Alosa pseudoharengus. Taxonomy (NCBI): domain Eukaryota; kingdom Metazoa; phylum Chordata; class Actinopteri; order Clupeiformes; family Clupeidae; genus Alosa; species Alosa pseudoharengus. Next base: position 4,865,124 of record NW_027468598.1, on the reverse strand, counting down.
TCAGGCAGCAGTTTCCTTTCTCCTATCTCTCCGCATGGTAAATAAACATGTTTTCAGGGCCTGCACGGCAAACGCAACCAAACTGCAAATCCACAACCTTGCTAAATAATTAGTTTCTCTCTGTTTGGGTCTAATCTAATTCCATCTAAATTATGTTGATTGAATGCCAAATTCATTTATCTGTTTGTCAGTTTGTCAGTCACTTTCTGGTGATTCAGCACTTTAATTACCCCGGGCTGAGTGGAGATGGAAAGTGCACACGAGGAAGGCGTTTTGGGTGGCTGTGAGTGAAAGGGAGAGCCTGTCAGGCTGTGTGGGGAGAGAGTTAATATAGCGTATTATCCATCATGCCCTGCTGGAGGAGATTGTGGGGGTGGGAGGGCAGGGGCGGGAGAAGGGGGAGATGGATGCCAGGACTGCTTGCCTTTGCAGAACTAGAGGAGCTCCATCATGTACATAACGAGCGTGATTATCAGTTTTAAACGAGAGGACTCAACCTCCCCGTGGCTGTCTCCCCCAGCCGCAAGAGAGTGTGCGCGGAGAACAACGGGCGAAAACGAGGAAAAAGAGGGAGAATGATGGGAGGGAGGCGGTGCAGGAGTGACACAGAGAGATGAAAATAAATGCAAATGAAGGAAATGGAGAGAATAAAGGTGGAGGAAAATAAGCAAAATCAAAGCCCTCATAACAATCGGCTGCTTGGAGCCTGCACTGGCTGTGTCGCATTAGGGAGCAAGGGGGAGACAAACAGCAGCAAAACACTTTTTCACAAAGGTGGGGGCAAAGCAGGCGGGAGGCGGGAGGGCTGGCAGTGCCAATAGCAATGCCCTTGACTTAGTGACATGAAGGGGGTGGAGGGGGGGGCAAAGCTGTCATGTGACACTCTTGTCATTGGCCACCTGGCAGATCCTCCACCTTCTCACGACCTCATCCTCCAGTGACCTGCAGCGCTCGTCTGGGTGCGGCGGGGGTGGGGGGGATGGGGGTGGGGGGTGGAGTCAGAGGGGGTGCCCCCCCCCCCCTCTGCTCTGACTGTGGGAAGGTCGAACAGGTCACTGTGTCCTCATCTGTAATCCGCTGCCATTCGTCAGCAGCCGGGGCCAGAGGAGCCAGCCTCGCTACAAGCAGAGAATGCCCAATTAGGCAGCTGTCACACAAAGCAAAGCAGAGGCTGCAACTGAAAAAAGGGAAGAAATCATCCCTACACACACGCACACACACAAACACACACACGCACACACACGCACACACACACACTCGCACACACACACACTCGCACCCCTCCCACTCCCCCGCCGCACCCCCGATGCTGACTGTCTGTCAAAGGGGACACGCAGCTGTGGGTGCCAATTACAGCGACATGTTAACCATTTCCCTTCAGTAAGGGAGGAGTCACCCTCCTTCCTCCCCCCAAGCCTGGGACTGCTCTGGCCTCTCTAGGGGCTGTTTTTGTGGGGTCTCTGAGGCACAACGCCCTCCACCCCCCGCACCCCCATCCCTTCTTCCTCACACCACTAGGCAGTCATGATCGCTGAGGAGAGCTGTCTTGACTTAAAAAAATACTTGGCTTTGACTGGAGCTATTTTTAGAAGCAGCTCAAAGATAATTCTTCTCGATGGCTGATGGCAGATTTCTCATCTCAATCTGTTGTATGCGCACTGGTGTGCATGCAACACAATATTTTATCTAGCAGAGAAGAAAGAAAAAGCTACACAGTTACCCATCTCTGACAAACCCCTCCCCAAACTCTCTCTCTATCTCACACACACACACAAACACACACACACACACACACACACACACACACATTCCCTCCAACAGTATCAGACTGTTCCAGTCGTGGAACTTCACACCCACGGAGCTGACGCAGCACCCAGGACGGCGACACACACGGAGTGTGAAAGAGGGAGACAACTGGAGAGCTGATCTCACCTTGGCCCCTGGACCTCTCCAGCAGCTCCCCTCTCCACCTCTCCACTAATGTCACAATACCATTCTCCCCCTCTCTCCCTCCCTCTCTCTCTCACATTCCCTGTCTCTATCTATCCATCTCTCGCCACATGCCCCAGAAAGAGAGGAGCAGTGCAGCTACAGAATGTTACAAGTTTAATCAGAGATAGATGAGGGTGCTGGAAGGGAGACGGAGCTGACTCTGGGCTGAATAATCTCTCCTCTGCTTAATTAAATGATTGAAGAAAAGCCAGCACATTAAAAGGAAGAGTGCGCCTGGGTCCTCTGCCTTTTCCCTGGATGGGGGCGGATGGAGAGAGGGGGCAGGTGGAGAGGTAGGTGTTGGGGGAGGGAGAGGGTTCAGAAGAAAGTGAAGTCTCACTAACAGCCATCCGAGCCAACAGCACAAGCTCGGGGAGAATGTGAGGACTATCTCAAGGATACAAGCGGGCTCTGACAGAACAAGGGGCTCTGCGGTTTACGTGCTTGAACAGCTGTACATGCTCATGCTTAAATGCTGATGGTGTACATCTTGGAGACTCACTACAAAGTGAGCTCATCAGCAGAATTCACTGTTTCACTGAGAGGCCTGGCTAGGAAGTTTGTATATAAAATCAAGGCATTACTGCTCAAGACACTCATTTCACTTTATTTTCACTGGGATGTATATTTACATTTACCAACAGTATACAATATAACTCACGTCCAATGCATGTTCACTAAGAACTAACTCAAAAGATAGAATAATTCAAGGGGACTGGTCTAAGATCAGTCTCATTAGGACTCAATCAAACCCCCCTTATCACACTGATGACCTCATGAATGTATGTGTCAGTGTGCTCTGCAGACAAAGGGTGTGTTGAATATTTTACGCACAAGATTCTGATGGAGGTCAATCAAAGTCACAGAGCGGAGGGAGTCGAGGTGACCTTTGTTTCACAAGAACTTCTGCAAGCGGAAAGTTGAGCTGAGAACTTGAAATAGATGTGTTGACAACGCGCGGAGGAGGGGAGCAGGGCTTGCGTGTTCGTCTTCTCTCTGCGGCCCGTTTTTGCTCTTCAGACGCTGAGTGGAGCATCATGAATAATACATGGCGAGAGCCAAAACCGCCGTCCCAGTTTAAAAGCCGATTCGCTCGCAAATGGCTTGTTTTCCTGGCCAATCACAGCCTCGCCTCTTTATTGACGTGGCGTGTACAAAGATAATGCTTGTTTCCAGTTGAGAGAGTCAGGCAGGCATTCAGTTTGTAAATGGTCCCCATGTGTACCATTCCAATTGCTGTGCTCTAGCCCTGGGATCTGACTGGATTGTGCCACAGTGTGGGATGTTATAGGAAACTCTGTTGTGCCTTAAGCTCTAATAAAACAACATGAGTAAGACTGGGATGGCACAATAGTTGTAAGGCACGGCTGTCCTAAATTGGACTGTGCTCTCAAAAAAGAGACCAAGAACTTTTATTTCCCCATGAGCCATGCATTATTGTTTACAAATAATATTAAAATAAGATGGCTGTTTGTGTTTTCTCCGCTTCTGACAAGGGCCGCGTCCCAATTGGATCTCATAAGGCCCCCCTTAATTTGCAATTATGTTCTCACACTTCCCCATGCCAACCTCTGAGGGCTGAGTGTGCCCTATTTCTCATCCGGCGAGCAGGAAGGGGCCCTCCCTGCTACATCTGCATCTTTGGAGTCCTCTGCAGTAAAAATGATCACTGGAGCGCACCTTTAGATAGTCAACGGCGCCACCCGTTTAGCCATTTACAAGATGGTTCATCCGTTTCATCCAAGAAGAAACTCGGTACAGTGAAGCCAGACAAGGCAATGCTATTTGTATTGCTTTGGAACTGAACCAAATGACCTTGGTGTTAACACAATGGTTCTCTATTCTCTCCTAGTCAAGCTACAGATGTTTTAAGGATGATATCTGCTCATCTGTTTCGTGGCTTATTGTACTCCTGTCCACCTCTGCTTTATCCTTCCTGGTTAGCGCTCTTCTGGCCTAGCTGAAACGAGGGCTAGTGGCTGTTGAGTCAGTTTCCTCTCCCTCATCACATTCCCTGCTGGCTGCTTCTCTTGTTCTTCCAGCTCAGGTTGGGCTGGACTGTGCCGTGGCGTGGTCTCAGAAGAGCTGACGACACTCTTTCCCTTTCGCTTCAACCGAAATAATAATAAGCACTTTTGAAGGACTTGAAAAAGACAAAAGTAATGACAGCAACTCTGGGGGAAGGTAGCAGTCGAGCCGCCTGCCACAGACGGATGGGCAGGAGGGGCGCGGACCTGTCACCAGTGGCAGGGCTCAGTCTTCCCTGTCGCTAATTAGCAGAAATGAAGCCGGATTAAAAAGTTAATGGGGGGGATGAAAACAGCATGAGCCATCGAGCGGAGGCCTTGCTGTGGACTTCACAGAGGGCCTGTCCCTTTAAGGGAGTGTGTGTGTGTGTGTGTGTGTCTCCTCTCTCGTCGTTTTCATGGCGGCTGCCCTCTCCCTCTCAGCCTATGTGTCAACAACAAAGCTGTTTTCAAAGCTCTCTCAGTGCCACCAACTCCGTGTGCCCTAACTGACAGATGACCATGTCATCTGCTGCCACGGCGTGTCCTGTGGAGTGACGATCGGTGAAGCCCCAGCGTGCCCTGCCCTGTCCTGCCCCGTGATGGCTGGAGAAGCAGCAGCCCAGCGGCCCCTGCCACGCGGCAGAAGTTCTCCAGCAGGAGAGGAGCACACAGTGCAACAGAGAGGCTGTTTACCCAACTCTCAGGGGGAGACATAACTTCAACTGCAACCCTACCTCCGCTCTACTCCACACACACACACACACCCCCATATCAACACACACACACACACACAGCCTCCCTTTCGAGTTGTTGCAGAATGTCACGGGGTGAATGTACGCGACCTTGAGGCGCTGCTGTGCCTCAGCGAGGGTTGAGCTGCCTGCAGCCGTCCTTGAACTGCATGTGCAAGACAAAAAAGGAAATGGGGGAAAAGAGAAGCTTCCCCTGCGCCCAGATAGAGATCTCCAGCAGCCTCTCTCCCCCAGCTGCTTCTTTTATCTTGCACGATGGAGGGCGAGGGGAAAAAAATGTCCTGGTGAGGGGTGGATGCTTAAGATGAAACGTAACAGTTCTCTAAAAGGTCAGGTCGTCTACGTAGTCATTAAGCTGCCATTTGCTTGCTTGCAACTGAGAGTGAAATGATATATCTGGAATTGAGTTTTACCTGCTATATTTGGCAGCATTTCAGAGAGAGAGAGAGAAAGTTTCCCATTACGGGATGGTATTTTAGAGGTTATGCAACTTAACGAATGAAATGTGGGGTGGACAGCGCTGTGGCAAAAAGGTTCCGGTCACCATAAAAGACAAATCTCAGATTGAGTGAACACCTCAGATCACACCCTTGGAAGAGTCGAAAAGAGTGGAGCAGAGACCAGCACTCCATCCAGACTTGAGTTTCCTTCATCCAGTGGACTAAATAATCTAAACACATACTGCAAATCAACACACAGGGGTAGGGACACGTTGCGGAGAGGGTGGAGACTAGGAGGGTACCTAACTGCCTTGGAATAAACAAAGTTTTTTTTTACGATGTGAATGATGACAGCTTCCCAGAGGCCCGGGCCCCGTTCCGAGGAAGCGTGGGGCCCTACCCTTCATTGGATGTAACTTTATCTCCTGCCGGAGTGCTGCCACACTTGTACCCAGCTGTTCTTGTCCTGTACTTGGGTGTGCTCCTCTCTCCGCAGAACCATCTCAGGTTCCGCCCCGGGAGAGCCATCAAGAAGAAGGAGACCTGCACTGAATTTTCCGACCAGCCCTTTCGTACATACACACTGGTGACACATGCTCTATGCCTTTGGCTTGTTTCTTAAATGTTTATTTTTTTTTTTTAAATGCACATCACCATCACCCAACAACTTTTTTGACCTGTAAGCATGTCTTCTATTTGACATGATTCTAAGAGGTCACAGCCGCATAAGTGTTGTGGTCTCAGAAGCGTTTAGCTCCGAGAATGCTCAAATTGTATGGCAAGCACGTGTGTCATTTCTCAGAGCGGCCTCTCCTCTTCTTGGGGGTCTGACCAATGTCCTGGGCTTTGCGTCACAGGTACATCTGAGAAAAAGCAGCACACTCTCTGCCATGCCCATCACTCTTAATTTAGCTTAGTGAAATCAAAATAGGTGAAGCTCTCCTAGTGCCAAGTCATGCCAGTTAGGGGGAGGTATTTGCATACGGCAATGCCACGGACACCTGCCAGGGACCTTGAGAAGGACCAGGGGCAAGAGCAGAACCTTCACAGCAGTGACAGCACACAGAGACTACACAAGGTCAAGGCAATAACACTGCAGAAACAGAATCCTCAGAGACAGGCAGGGCAGACTCATGACATTACGCCACTAAAAACCCTTTAGACACAGACTATTACCAAACACAGCCTGGCAACAACAAGATATTTGGAACTTATGAAAGGAAAACTAAAAACATACTTATCTGAAAATGTGATGTAATTCAATGAGTGCATATGTTATATAATCTCTTAGAACACATAAACCCTTTAAGGGGAAAAACTGTTCTTGTGCATAGTATATCGAATATAGTGTATAGTATAAAGTAAGTATATAGGAACCATTCTTGATTTACTGTTGATGGCATTTGAGGACTGAGGTGCTATTTCAGATCTCTCTGTCTGTAAGCACAGATAACACTATGCCCTCAGTGTGAATTGCTTTGGATAAAATCTGGATTGTGTCTAAATATAAGCACACACTTAAAGATGGCTAGCTCTATAAAAAAACACATACGGCCTCTGTATGCTGTGAATACAGCTGACTGCTGTTAAATACAGGTGCCTCTCTTTACTCAAAGCATTCAAACTCATGGGTGAATTGTACCTGTTCTTTGATCATTCTCTATTTTTGTAAGTCGCTCTGAACAAAAGCATCATCAAAATGAATAAATGTGATGTAAATGTAAGAATAAATGTGAATTATATTTGACCTACCTAATTCCAAATATGGGCCAAGCCACAGGCACAAGCAACCCCAGGAAATTCATACCAGATTACTTTTTTTCTTATTTACTGTGGCTTCTCATCCAAACAGTGCTGGGTTCTGTGACCCAAAAAATAGGTCATGCACACACGGCCTACAAAGAAAAGTTCCAGACTTCCACCGAGCCTGTCCACAGAGACAAGCCATTATTAACCTCTAGTGCCATGAGAGCAAATGTTCGTATGGTCAGATATGCTTTCAACCCTTATCAGGGGTCATGTATGTGACACACGGCCGTCTTTATTAAATACCATTCAGAGCCACGGGTCATGCGTCGGTCAGGCTGTTCAACACATTTACTGATGGTGCATGCACATTGCGTGTGAAGATTGCATATGCCATATGCTTGGCCTTTCCCTCAAAAAAATAAAGCCAATATTGCCACTGGCAATGAAGACTCTTGTGGTAATCAACAGTCCTGTAGGGCTCACTGTCACATGATGAAAGAGCCTTTTGTTTGTTTTGTTTGTCTACTCTGAAAACATATGAAACTAGTTTTCCGTCTCGTCATTGCCCGCATGCTTTTGTCCAAAGCAGCTTCCTTTCTTTGAACCATGACCTTACGATGGCCAATTCCATCCTCTAGCGAGCCGAGTTCCTTGCACGTGCCTGGGTCATGTCAGCCAGTGTTGACAGCAGGGGCTGCTTCCGGCTGCAGGTGCTTACTGCCATTTCCTGCTTCCATGGTATGTACGTGCAAACCATAAACAGCTGCTGCTACTGCTGTCGACTATCTCTCAGTACAAATTCCTCCCGTGTGATGATTTGTTTTGTACTGCTATAAACAAATAAATAGCCCAATATCGATTCCCCTTATTCTCTTCTCCTGCTGCGCTGCCTTTGTATCTTTCTCATTTTGTGTGTGTGTGTGTGTGTGTGGAGGAGGGGCATTGTATACAGCAGACTAGCACACACACTTAATCATGAAGAGGAATACCTGAAGCGCTGGTTGCAGAAAGGCAGCGGGGGGAAACACTAACTTTATGGCCGTAGCCCTTCTGTGTGAAAACACTTTTTGTGAACTGGAAAAATGCTGGCCTGCATTTGGGCTCTGAGCCACGGTCTGCTCGGCTCTCCGCTGCTCTCCGCTCTCCATCTCCCTGCACACCGCCCCTGCCTGCTAGCTGTGGCCCTGACCTCCAGTTGACCTTCAGCGGCGAGGCAAACAAGGTTGACCCGTCGCTAAACTTTCCCCCACTGGATGATAAGCACTTGTTTAATTATATTCATCTACATGGATCTGACATTGTTCCAGGATGAAGTCAGTGCTCTCTGAAGGTTACCGGGGGCGGAGGGCTGGACAGGGGGAGGTGGGGGCTGGGGGTGGTGTGGGCGGCGGAGGCTCCAAGCTGAAAGTGGATGGGAATTTTAAAAGCCACGCACACTGCAGCAAGAGTGCAGCCAGCAACTTTTATTTCCTGCTCTGTGTCAGAGTCACGGGGGATCAGAGAGCGGCTGCTGTAGGGGGGGGAGACAGAGGTAGGGCCATGTGGACAACGCTGGACAAACAGCAGTTTATCTCTCCAAACGCTACTGTACAGACTAGCTTTCTTCTCTCTCATTCACAATGACTGGAATCATTTGAGGAGGGAGAACAAAAGAAGGTTGCACAATAGCAGCTTTTTCCATGAACTTATCACTCATGGCCGGGTCAATTCCCTTTGACAGATATAGGTAGGTGTGTGTGTGTGTGTGTGTGTGTGTGTGTGTGTGCGTGTGTGTGTGTGTCTGAGTGTGTGTGTTTGTGTGTGTGTGTGTGGTTGTGTGTGTGTGTGTCTGTCTGTCTGTCTGTCTGTCTGCATGTGTGGGTATCTGTGTGTGTTTACACCCCAGGGGAACACTGATCATGGCTGCCATAAAGTCTCTTTAATGGCTGAACCTGGTCCTGCCGTGTGTCGTCTTCAGCACATTTATAGGCAGAATGGCTGCTTCTCCTCCCCTTCACCTCTCCTTGCTGGCTCCTGCTCCTGCTCCCACCCACACAAGCAGCAGCGCGCTGCCAGAGCGCGACTAGAGCGGCAGAGCCCTGTCCAATTAGATCATTGCCCTTATTTACAGAATGTTTTCAGGTCAACCCTAATCTCGTCCTAATCAGTAAGGTCAAGCCACAAAAAAGTGCATGCAGATAGCTTAGAAAGGAAAAAGGGCCAGCTAAATCGGAGCTGTCTGGCTTCTGTGTCAACCTCAAACTGCTGAACCGTGTTACATAAACAGAGCAATGGCACATAAAAGCTTTCTGTTGATCAGCACAAAGCTAGGCGCTGATACATGTGTGCCATGCGTCCAACAGCTCTCTGACAACTCTCTGAAGTGGTGGCAGTTGATTAGAAGGGAATTTTTTTTTTGTATTTTGTAGTGTGAGAAGGGATGACTGAATTGATCTGGCGTGTTTCAGAAACTGACAACAATAAGCACAGAGATGTAGAGGAGTGAAAAGATATTACATTGGTGTTCCGCATTATATACTTGTATCTCCACTTCATCACAGCTCACACATTTAAGGATGCCTTCCTCTTCCTTAAAACTACAAATGAAGTAGATTCAGAAGAGCGCTCTGGCACTGAAACAGTAGCCCAAGGGTCAGTCACTGCTAACTGTCTCTGTTCAAAAACAGTCACTGCTACCCAATCTCACAGGTCCCATGTTAAGCCAGTGATCTGAATACAAGTTGAACAAGCGGCTATGTGTTTGCTTCAGGTTGGCCCGTATCATGTTGGAGGGGCAGTGACATTTTCCCCCGTTTTCCGGTTCAGCTCTGCAGATCACCAGGCTTGTTTCAGCTGTGAATGGTGCAGACCAGCCACCCAGGTTTGCCTCTGTGTCAGAGTGAGTGACTCAGCTCTGCCAGCACTGAGACCAAAATCCATTTAGCCTCTGGCAAACGCCTGACAAGTCTCCATTACAGAATTAAGAAAAGGCATGTGAGTTAGATGTTGACATTTTGGCAGGTCTCTCATACAGTGGTACTAATCAGACAATTTCTATCTAATTTTTCAAAGTGTTGACTACTGTCTTCTGTGTCCTGCAATTTTGTTGCAAAAATAGTATTCAAGCCTGTCCTTTGATATGATTACACAAGACACAAACACAATGGCGTTTCATCTGTCTGCAAGTTCTCGATTTTCTTTTTCTGAACTAGTAAGAGAAGAATGACTTATACTCCAATATGGGGAAAGAGAAAATAGACACTGCAAAGCAATAGTAGAAACAATGTCAGCAAATAGCTCAACCAATCCTCACACTTTACTGAACTTCCAAACATAATCTAAAGGTTATGTAACCACACTTCAATGTGGAGCAAGACTGAGGCTCTTTTCAGACATTGTGCAATTCAGTTTGTTTGCATTATGAAATGATGCATAGCAAATTCAACTACTGCCACAGCTGTCGCCATGGCTCAAAATGAACCCATATGACTGCCCTTCAAAAGGTCTCATGTCTCCAGACCTGACAGCAGCTTATCAAATCCTGTTTGACCTTGGCGTGACATTCAGATTGGATAACAACCTTGAACTGTGGGTGAGACTCGGTAAAAAAGACACCCTTTCTGCACTCAGCAGTAGGAGTGGCATCAGGTTTCAGGGACCCATTACTGGAGATGCCCACTAAAAATACAACAGCCAAGAGCAGCTCCAGAGTGGATGAGCCCATCAGCTGTAATTATGTGATGAAGTCAAGGGGAGATGGCCTGCCCTGCGCACCATGGTCACTCTGCACACTCACTGAAAGGCGTCAGGGCCACAATGCACACACACACACTTTAGCCTGTTTTAATAAAGCAGACCTATCACCTAGCAGCATCACCTATGTCTGGGAGTTCTGATGAATGTGTGTGATGATTATGATTATTCCTGATTCTTTCATTTATTCATATACTCATACAAGACACACACAAAACATATTGAAATATCCTGTGATTAACATCAGTGATTATGCTGAGAAAAAACAAACAAATCAAATCAAGAAGTTACAACCTAAAGCAAACAGCAGGAAGGCGGGCAGCACTCTAGAAACAAGTGTTGGCATATCAAAGAGACATGTGAAACACACAGGAGTGTAATGTTTATCCAGCTGTCCCCAGGATCCCCATCACTGCCCTGCACAAATTCCTTCAACAATTCAAACATGGAGGACAAACAGAGAATACATGGCCATAGAGTGCCATGACCTGAACTTAAAAACACTGAAACCCCCTGGGCAGGAAGACTAAACTGCATATCCATCTACGCTGGTGTGGGGGATGGGGGTTGTCCTCTGTTGCCCAGCAACAGATCACCGCCACCTCTTGAGTTCAGTGATTCAGCTCGACAAAAAAACACACACAGACACACACACACACACACACACGCACACACACACACACACAGACATACACAATATCTCAGTCTGTTTGTCTGTCTGTCTGTCTGTCTGTCTGTCTCTGTCTGTTTTTCTCTTTGTCTTCACTTACCATCTCTGAACTTTTGACGCCTGACTGTAAGGCACTCAAATTGTCACTCACTCCTGCTCATCTCTCTGAACACATACCTTTGGCTTATTCCACTCTGTGCATATGTACAACTTATTCAGACGTGACGAAACCCCTCTTGCCATGAGCTCTCCTGAAAAGCAGACCTGCTCACACGTGTTCACAAATAAAGCCTCATTCCCTTCAACACATCGAGCTCCCAGAGAGAATCCTACACTGCTCCTAGCTCAGTCTTTGACTAGGGACTAGCCCATCAGACATGACAGATGCCACAGTCGTTAGCCCATCTGCCCTTTCGGAGGCACAGAATTGACCGGTGTGGAAAAATCCACCCCAGTGCTGAGAATGCCATCAGACATGAATGTGTGAGTTGCAGCACGGCAGCCTCCTCCAGTTCTCCAGGCATAGCGATGGATTTGCCCTCAGGCCATCAGGCTTTGGCTGAGCTCTGTCCTAATTAGAGGTGCATACTGTCAAGCGTTGGGTTTCCCCTTAGCCAGTCTGGGCTCGAGCGCCTTGCTCGCTACCTGGGAAGCATAAATATAAACAAGCTGCAGGCCAGGCATCCAGTCTCCCATTACCAACACTAACTAAGCGTGGTAAGGAGATGCCATTGGCTCGCCACTTATATAAGGCCCAGAGGTGAAATATACGGCTTAATTATTAGACTTAGTCATAAATATAGAGTAGCTTAAAGGATTCTTTCAGATACATTTGGCTTGACTTCTGGTGGTCTGGCCAAACCAGCAAACAAACAAAAACAATTCTATTGACAATAATTCTATTGATAAAAATATTGCCCCCACACTAGTATCAATAGCAAAATTGTCATCAAGGACTAAATAGCTCATGTCCTTATAACCCAATTTTGGCCCGTGATGACACGGCAGCAGTTCGGTACATCATGCAACATGTAAGATGTCAGCAGCTGCTGTGTATTAAAAGGGGACCAATGGGATCCAGCAGGGACCTGACTGGTGCAAGCGGCTGGCCTGGACCTCTGCATCTTGGATGAAAAGAACTACTCAGCAGTAAATCCACAGAGCCACACTCTGTCAGCTCTGCCTTCGCCTCCATGCCACACATGTCCCCTTGAACTGTATATCAATCTTCACCTGTCATTCATAAATTCTCAAATTCCCCTTTTAGTTAATTGCTGGTCAAATTTAATTTCTCAGAAAAGCTTTCAAAAGCAAAAGACACAATCAAGTTCAGGTACTGTGCCTATCTCTCCTCTAACACCATACTCTTGTCCTTTTATCCTTTCTCTTTTTATCTTCCATTCTTCTCCCATACCTGCTGAAGTCAATGAGGGTGCATGTGTGCAGTGTCAGATGCTTGCATTAGAATCAGATGATTATGTAAGCATGAGGCTCCTCCGCTCCCCGATACCGAGCGAGACACAATGCCCTTGGCTGAGCTCGGAAGACTCTAGAAAGGGCAGCTGGCTAAGAAGTTGTGAAGGACAATCCCCCTCTACTAATAGGACAGCGGCTCTGCGGCGGCCTTGGACTTGGAATCCGTTTTTTTTCCCCTCTCTCCCTCTCTCGACAGGAACATGCATCAATCCGTCAGCGAGCCAGAGACAAGGTCTCGTAACCTTCAGAAAGGTGAAAAAAGACACAGGTCTTAGGATTGGCTGAGAATGACTAACATTGTGGTCTTTTTTTCTCTCTTATCACTGGGGCTCCCTTGACTGTTAAATTAAGACACAGTTGAATAACACTCCTAAGTCCAATTTAACCATCAGTCTGCCACGTCCTCTTATGCCTTCAATTATGCTGAGCCCTTCCAGAGCTTTGTTTCATCTTGAGCCTCTCAAACCTCTCCCTATCCTACATTAGCATGGCCTACAAAAACCTAGCAGGGCTGTACAAACAAAGGCACAGCCAAGACTAATCAGGAGCATTCAAAATAACCCAACTTTACTATTTCAGCTCCACAACACCAGGCCACCCTCATAATATTACTGTTAGAATACAAACACACCTCAAAATACAGACGGACCCAGAACAATGTTGGCACTCTGACAGAGTTGTGAATAATGTATTTGCTTCACAAGATTGTTACTGTGTGTGAAAATGTCTATATTAGGTAATGGTAATGCTATATGAACAACATATATGACACGTAACACAACATATGTGTTTGTGGAAGTCTTTCTCTCTCGACCCAACAGAAAATTATAACAGACTAAATGACTGCTCGTTCATTTTTAAATACCTTTGCTTCTGTTTTGTCCCATTTTTAGCAAATTGACTGGAGAAATGCTCAATACTCAGTGTCAGTGCCCTGCATGCATAGGATGAGCAGTGTCTTATGTGCTCTGACTGCCTCTTAAGTGTAAATGGTTAAGGTGACTAGCAGCAGCCTCTCACAGAACAAGTGCTAGGTAGGTCTGATTATATGGTCCTTCCCCGAAAAGAGATAGATGGCGTGTGCCAGCCAATAATCTACATCTGCCACCCTCTACATCTCTGAACTGGGATTTCTGACCCCCACTTCCATAACCCTGCAAATAAAAGCAATCCAAGTGTGAAGTGCAATTATGTAGATATTCCAATTATTTTTAAAGGCCTATGTATATATATTCATACACTGAGCAGGATTCTTGAGAGTATTGATATTTTTAGGGGGGGGTCTGTCTTTACCTTTCAAATTCAATGCATATATTTATTCATGCGCGTTACGGAGGGGGCATGCACATCATAAATCCGCAGGCGTAATATAGGCCCACTCTATAAAAATGTCACTGATACACCTCGGCTGCCTCGGGGTGACATTTCTATTCTACAGATGGAAAAATCATTTCTGCGCTGCACTGCTGATAGATGAGCTGGCACAGAAAGACATGATTTAAGATGCTCCCTTTCCTTTTGCCCTCCACTTTTGCTTACGCCATTAGTTTAATACTGGATCCTTTGCTTACATTTGTCTTTTTCCCTTCTTCCTTTCTTCTTTGTGTTCACAAACCACGAACCAAGCCAATTTAAGCAGCACAATAAACGTCTCTACCCTCCCTCTCTCTCTTCTCTTCTCTTCTCTCTCTCTCTCTCTCTCTCTCTCTCTCTCTCTTTCTCTCTTTCTATCTCTCACCCTCTCACACACAAGCTGGTGCAGTGCTAAGTTTTCCTGTTGGCGTGTGCTCATTGATCTGGTGGTGTTTACAAGATTTCATCTAGCCAGTTGTCTTTTCAACAAGACGGCTGTTGGCGTGGGCCCTCCGCTTGATTTATCTGACCTCGATCTCAGTGTGGGTTTGCTTGGTACTCTTTCTTCCTCCCTTTACCCTCATTCTTTCTTTCCGTCTCTATATATTTCAGCCTTCTTTTCTTCCTGTCTTTCAGCAAAGTATGAATAATGTAGTTAAAACTCAATCACAAGTGATTAAACCAGGGACGCTGGGAGGTTTCGTGACCCGCTGTACGTTAAATGAGCCTATAATTATCTCGTGAACAAAGACACTCTCCGCCCACTCACCACCCACACCCCCAAAACTCCCATCCTCCACTTCCAATCTTTTCATGTCATCCTTTTCCACACCAACATGTTATGTTTGCCCTGCCCTGACACATTGGCACTCACTCAGTGCCATTTTATCCCTTTACATGTTGATGTGTGTTGGTACCGGGGTTAAAGTCCAGTGCCTGGGGCTTGCCACTTGTGATAAACTGGACAGACAATTTCACTGAACAAATAGAAGACTGTATCTGGCTGTGGCTATACTCATGCAGTGACCAATACAAAGAGCAAAACACCCCTGTCCTCTCTGCCAAAGCTTATGTCTGCCTGTTGTCTCTCAGTGCTCAATGAGTCACCAGAGCTTATTAGTGGCATGCTGTATTAGGTGTTTTGGGTCACGAACAGAGCTTAATAAATGTCTCCTGCAGTTGTCATACACTTGGGCATTAGCCTTGTGTTTAGGTGCTTTGGGAACAATGTGACCTTATAGCTACTGTTGCCCTTTCCAGAACAAAGTCCATCTAGGGTATTGTTCCCTGTTGACATTTTCTTGTACGTCTACAAGGCTGTCTCTTAGATAAACACCAAGCAACAAATACATTCACAGCAATGCTTTAGCATACTGTGGCTGTAATAACTGAGAGGCAAGGCCTGTTGTTGAGTATCTGCCCTTGTCTGACTCAAAAAGTAGACTGGAGATAAACAGGAGTCCTTGGAGAAAGAGGCCACGGAACTGCATAGGCTGACCTGACCTGAGGTTACTCGCAACCTAGTGTTGACCAGGTTCCAAAAGTATTCAGTAAACACTCTTCAGAGTAGGACACACTCAGCATGGATCTAAACAGGCTTCTATCCACAACCACTGTGTTTTCAGTGCCATGTTATTTCTATAGTGACAAGAAGAACCAGCTTATATAGAACACCAGAACAACAGAAGTCTACTATAATGGCAAAGGACCTGTTATAACAAGCTCAGTTCAGTTCAGTTCTACTGTTGTAAAAAATTTGATAAACCTTCACACATACAGCATACAGAGTTCAACGACCTACAGAGGTGTGTCAAGCAAGAAAAGACTATCTCAATGAGCCATGGGCGGATTATGAACTTTCGGGCCCCTGGGCCCAGATGTATTAAGGGCCCCCTTACTTATTTTCATATATATGTGGGAAGGGGGGGGGGGGGGGGGGTTTGGGGGTCCTCCCTCAGAATTTTTTTAATTTGTTTGATGTGATTTCCTGTATTCTGGTGCATTTTGGGGATGGCCAATACTAAATTCAATCAGATTCATAGCCTACATCCTAATTTGTTGATATTGAGGTAATGATTCCATGCAAAGACTTGGGCTTCAGGGCCCCCTGACCCCTTGGGCCCCTGGGCCTGGGCCCGGTAGGCCCGTGCAGTAATCCATCCCTGCAATGAGCCACGCAGTTTAGAAGCTTCTTAGCTTGCTTAGAAGAAATGCTGAAGCAGAGGCATTCAGAAGAACGCTTGGGCTAACCAAGACTAGAAAGTGTCCCTTTCACCCCTTCCACCACCCACTAACCTTTGCCACTAATGCCATAGATATCTTCATCACTCTACTGTCTGAGACCACATTAAAAGACAGTGGATGGCCAGTGAGGTCATTTTTACAGTTACAAGTCATCCCTGAACCACATGAGATGAATGAGCAACGGAGGAAAACCAAATTATTACTCCACAGCAGCATTTTGAACAGTTTCAACAGAAACGACTTCATCTCCTAACAGACCAAAGGCAAAACCCACATTCAACAGTTAACATACCAGTTTTGTAGGTAGGCTATTACATCAAAAACACAAAGTTCTCAAGCAAGGGGGAAAAAAGTTAAATGGGTAAGACAGATAGCCTATAATAATAATAATAATAATACGCTAATAATAATAATAATAATAATAATAACAATAATGGAAAATCGGATTCTCGTTAAATAAATGATCAAATAAGTCCATCTTACTCTTCACAATATCCGTTATGCAAAATACTTTCTAGGCCAAAAATTAAGATTCATACGAATAGCCGTTACAGCCATTTGGTATCGCTTAGGCTACTACAAATAAACTCCAACCGTGTTTAATTAACTGAATGTGACAAGTGAAAGAAACTCTATCCATTAACCAGACGGCATCCACTGTAGACATAACGTAACCCTTAATGATGCTGGCTACATCGTTCGCAAATGAAACAAAATGGAAACTAATGCTACGTTACCGACACATCAGTCGGTGACACAAACCCAATCTCGTTCCTAAAGCAGAATTTCACTGTATCGTACCTTATTCTGCTCTTCCTTCGACAAACAGAGAATGTATTCGAAACACACTGATATTGCATGCTAGTTCACACGAACAATACTGCTGCCGTGTCCTCGTCATGTCATGCGACGGCTTGTGGTGAAGTAGGCTACATCCAGTTGGTCACGTACCTGTTTAGATGGAGACCGATAGGAGTCTTTGGGAAATTGTGCTGCATTTTTAGAAACGCGCAGGATTTTTCTGAGTCTTCATACAGTCGATATTTTCGAATTATGTCAGTTTCGCCAAATAGGCCTACATGGTTCTGAACATAACGACCCTTCGTGCGTTTCCTTCACAACATTCTGTACACGAAAAGGTCTTTCTGCCTCTAGTAGCAGTTCAACACCAGGTCCTGCAGTCGACTCCGGGTGAATTGTTTGTTCAAGGTATCCCCGGCACTCTGCAATGCCATCTACACTCCTCCTCTCCCTTGCATGGACAACACCCTTAAAGGCACAGGGACACAACTGACCCAGTGTCCAGACCCCTGCGCGTTTGGCGTCGTCTTTCTGCATAAAGTTTATTACAAGCATAATACAGGCAGGAACACCATAATTCTGAAATTATTCTATGAGACTTTTCATTTTGGCACATGTTGCCATTTTGCTATACTGTATTAAATGTCCTATGATACATATATGTTTAATACAATTTATAACAGAGAGAGTTTATAATAAAAACAACTGTATTACAATCACACGGTAGGCTATTTTAAAATATTGTCTTGAATCTCCAGCCATAGTTTATGAAACACCAACAAAATGAAGGGAGAGAAGCAAGGGATTGCATGTTTCTAATGATGCTATCAATAAGTGCTGAAAAAGACATTAACCCAACCTCCCCCTCCAGTGTTGTTGCCTCACACCTCTTGTTCCCTGCTGGGCCATTTTGGGTGGGGGTCTACCATTGCCTTTTGCTGTGGTCTCTTCCTCCTTGGCAGCTGCCCTCGTCCAGCTAGATCACTGACCACACAGCTGCCCAAACTCAAGGGTCCCATAACCAGCCTTGTGGGAAAAGATAGTTTAAAGATCTGCACATGTTTTTGACACTTAAAGAACTGTACCAAGGAGATGTTCACGCTTGACTGGGTTGAATGTATTAAAATACGTTTCTTGGTTTTATGAAGTGTAGCTAGAGACAACACGTACGATATTGCAGTTAATGCATTCGGTTAATGCAAATAATTAGTTAATCCAAATATTTTGGAACAAAATAGAGAGAACTACTGAACTGGCTGTAGTCATTGATTAACTGCAAGAACAGTGCCATCTAGCACAAAATAAATAAATAAATAAACAGTAATATTTCAGAATACCTGTCAATAGTTGATGCTGTTGATGACCCTTCACCCCAAAACCTTTGGCATTCTATGTTAGAATTTACCTTTATCACAGGTAGGGAAATTT
Organism: Alosa pseudoharengus; assembly: GCF_046254945.1. NCBI lineage: Eukaryota > Metazoa > Chordata > Actinopteri > Clupeiformes > Clupeidae > Alosa > Alosa pseudoharengus. The sequence goes on along the minus strand of NW_027468598.1, from coordinate 4,846,478 downwards.
GCCAGGAAACATCTCTCTCTGTCAAAGGTCATTTCACAGCATGCCTGCATGGAGAATTTGAGCTCACCCGTTGCTGGCTTTATATTCTAAAACCAGTCTATCCCAATATTACCGGGGTTTGTTGTTCTTCACGCTTTATTGTTTATTCATAGACACACCTGCGAGCATATCAGACAGTTGGAATAAGCAACAGGGGAATTGTTTTGACTATTGCTTTCATTTCAAAAGTTCATTCTATGGTCACTGTAACATTTGAAAACTAGATGTACCGCAGAGCGGTACAAAATATGACCGCCGACCAGTCCAGCACATTTTTTCCACAAAAATAAATCACGCTGAAAGGCCTATATGATTCTAACTGTCTCACTAAATTGCATTAGCCACACTCAATTCTCACTGGTATCTACTAGACAACAAGTACCAAAACATGATTAGTTCATAGATTTCACATGTAAAATTAATTTTATACAACCCCACCCCCATTTTGCCTGTTCATAATTCTGAGAAATTCTTGAATTGTGTGCATGTGTGCGTGTACACGTTTATGTTTATGTGTGTGTGTGTGTGTGTGTGTGTGTGTGTGTGCGTGCTTGTGTGTTTGCCTGCGTATGTGTGTTTGTGCATGTGCATGCATGCGTACATATGTCTGTGAGTATGTGTCATACGTATGATTACTGTGAATGTATGTGTGTGCGTGTGTATCTGTTTATGCACATGTGTGCACATGTTATGGGTTAACATGACCCCTGGAAGCAAACATACGGAAAAAATTTGTCATCCTAGGCCCTACGGTTCTCGAGATATTCACAGAAAACTGTGTCTGCCCTACCCTCCTTTTGGGGGTGCAGTCCAGCGGGGGGGCTACAGATCAAAACGAAAAACGATGGTTCCAAGCTATCCATATGGGGTTACATGCCCACCAAGTTTCGTCTACCCCGGTCTTTCAGTGTCCCGGGAATCATTGACGGAAATTTGGACATGCGAAAAATAAATAAATAAATAAATAAATCTGACTAAACCTATATGACCGCCGCTTCGCTGCGCGGCGGTCATAATGAACATTTTACTATACCTGAACCACGTACTAAGCTAAATAGTATATATTATTTTAGATGACAACCAAAACACATGAAATACATGAACATATGTAATCATGATACACATGTATTTGGTTCAAAGGTGGTTATGTCTCAGACCAAGGCAGCCTGCTACTAGGCTGTGAGCACCTGATAGTCACAAAGGAGAGCACAATGACCAGCCTGTGCCCTTTGGACCAGCCTGGTTATTCTAGAAATGACTCTGAACAGGAAGAGCAAAGAACAAGAGTGCAAACAAGGATATGCAGAGGAAGCACACATATTACCATGTCAACTTTGGACTTCGAGTCAAAGGTAAAGAGCTGGTTTGGACCGACAGACAGGTGGAAAATGAAAACACACAATTACTGATTAACACACTACTCAATAAGGGATTTTACAAAACATCCTAAAAATAGGATCCTGTTGGTGGGAAAGAACAGAGTGTGTTGTTTACTATTGTCTCAGTGACACCATTTAAAAAAGCATTCAAAGATAATGAATGTATTGTAAACTGATATGCCCAAAACCCCAGTCTCAGTTACACTACAATGTCTTATCTCCATCATAAAACCATATGATCGGATCATGTCAAGAGGTAACCTTTTCTGTTGTCTTGTGATAGCCTGTTTTGGGATAAACATCTTGTGACTGCAGTTACAGATGAGCCAATAGCCATCATATCTTCTACATCTTCACATTTTTCACTGTGTACACTGTGTACTGTCCTTACTTGGTAATTCCCTTGAGAATAACTCAATAACTTAGACTCATGCTCATTTACTTTCCATTCACCAAAACTCAGACCAACACAATCAATACCGATTCACTTAAGCAAAACCAATCTATCCAATGTCATTGGATTGATGCTACACTGGTATGCAAGAACATACAGCATAGAGTGCAACATATTCAAAAACAAAAGCAAGATGTATCTAAAGGGGCTTCCTTAGCCTCTATCCCATGAATAGAAGCACAACTTGACAAACTACTCTTACCCTACTGGTTTTGCTGAAATCCACTGCTGATCATGCCACTTGGCCCAAGAGGGTTTGGTCACTGAAATGAACCTTTTAACCAGAATCCCTTCTGACTAGACACTCTCTCTGGATTAAAGCTGTTGTACCATAATGTAACCCTCGTTATTTCCCAGAGCATGCTGAATCAATACAGACTGTTTATGTATGCAGTGCATGTATAGCGCACAACATCTCATTGAATGAAAGGTTGCTATTATGGTCGCTTAAGACCTGGCAGGGACTCAAGGATGAACAGTGGCCAGAGATGAGACTGCTGGCCTGGATATCTTCTGCTAAAATGACTGATTCTCAATTCTCTTCATATCATAAAGTGTTGAGTTTTAAGACTATGAAATACGAGGAGGGCCAAATATCACAAAATGTGCATAAAATCAAAAATGCTAAAACTTAATGACAACCTCAAACAAACAAAAAAATACCATAAAACCCTTTACATTGGCAGAATATGTATCAGAAATCCCAAGGATCAACACACACTCTACCAGGGAAAATGGGAAACAAAAAACTGTACTCGCTGTGGTGTCATATAAACCATCTGACCTGATGTGTTGGTGTACACAGAATCAAGACCGTCAAATTGTCAAGATATTTTAGAGAGAAACAGAAAAGCACCAAGATAAAGAAGCAACCGAGAGGAGGCAAGAAGAAGAGAACGGGCAGAGAGGCAGAGCATGTACTAGAAGTGTATTAAAATGTGCTCAGCTCTGACAATGTCTCGCTGTGACATGTTTTTGTAGGCAGTGGGGGTGGAAGATGTCGGCAGGACAGGCCACTCACTGTTTGCACATTGTGCAGCCATGTATGGCTTTGGAAGGTATATTTTTACCCATGTACATCTTCCACTCTCTTTCCCATAGGTATTGCCCAGTCTCAGGGGCATTGCTCCCATTTTGTTTTTTTTCTTTGTTGGGCCACTTAAGCATAAAATATAACTGACCTAGCTTTGAGTACTTTATAGGTTGAAGGAGGTATGAATTGCACCTGCCTATGATGTATGAATGCATACGCTGAATAAAAGCAGCTCTCTTTTCAGATCTCATTGACCTAACACATACTGTATGAGTAATTAGATACACAAAATCTGAATCTCAACACAGCACCCACTTCTCAAAACATGTTTTAAAATGCAAATGTTTCCCTCATTTCTCTGACTGAATTGTGCTAATCCAGCAAGCTGCACTATATGTGAGTGGGGTAACCCCATCAAACCATGCACTCGCCATGAAAAATGGCTCCAGCTAATCTCTGTGTGTGCACACCTCTTATCAATGGGCTAAGACTTCATATTCTTTGCCGATGGCTCTGTCTCCTCATGTAAGGGATCTTATATTCTAATCCTCTGATCACACACAATGAAGCTTGTATCTCGTGCCCTGCTGCACTGCCTCGCTATCCCTTTAAAGAGTGTGCTAGATGAGAGCGAACGGAGGGGATCTTTCAGTGGGCGACTTCATGCTTGTGTGGCTTGGATCTCAAACACTCTGTGGATTCTCAGTGTGACAGAGAGACAGACAGATACCCAGACACAGAGCCGTAACGGAGTTGGGCAAGGCGCAGAAACATGAAGATGCTGTCAGCCATCACACTGTTCTCACAAACATTAGATGGATCGAGTTTCAGTATCATTCCTGAGTCCTGACACATTTTTCCTGGCATAAGAAGGATTTGAAAGCCTATGATTTTTTTGTTCCTTTCATAGATCAATATACCAATTTTTTTCTAGTTAGACCTTGGAATCCAAATGGTAGACAATTTTAGCTGAAAGTCTCCAAAGCAGCTCAGCAATAAGTATGTTCATCCAGAGTTTTTTATGTTATTTTTTTGCAACGGTGGCCTATATTTCTTTGAAAATAAAACACTGTAGGAATTTCTTGTCTATCATGTCTCTACCCCCCCAAAAAAATATGTGAGAAGCAGGTCATGGCTGATCCACATCTGCATGGATGTGTGCCACGGGGAGGTAAGCCTCGCACCAAAACATGAGATGCGATGTGTCAGACCTGTTTCGCATTGTGCCGTGCCACTCATTATTCTCGCATGCTTTTGTTTCCGCATCTTGTTGACCTACTTTGTCCTCTTTGACTAATCCCCTGGTCGTTTCACGGGTGGTCTGGGTGGAGCACTCTTCTGGCTCCCCTTCATTAGAATATCAGACAGCAAGAGAAAAGAGGGGAAAAAGGAGGACTCTGAAAATAAATAAATAAAATAACAAGCATGTACTGTCAGGGGATTTGGAAGTGGAGCACAGGCCTTGGCGTGCATTGTCTCAAGGGCCTGGCTTGAACTCATTTACAAGGGACCTGGCCTGTAATCTTGAAATCAAACTTTATGCATTGAGTTCATGCATTGTGTGTGTGTGTGTGTGTGTGTGTGTGTGTGTGTGTGTGTTTGTGTGTGTGTGTGTGTGTGTGTGTGTGTGTGTGTGTGTGTGTGTGTGTGTGTGTGTGTGTGTGTGTGTGTGTGTGTGTACTGTATGTGTCTGCAGGTGTGTTTCACAGATAGACTATCTGTGTGTGAATGCAGCTTTACTGTTTGTGTGTGACCTCTTACCCTATCTCCTAGTTGCCATACAATCCAAAATTCTGCCATACAATTCAACACTCTATAATGTCAAAGCCAGTAACAATAAATCCAGCTGTGAGATAATGCATACCAGTTGGCTTCTTGTCAAACACAGACAGGTCAGTCTTTGCTTCCCAATGTCTACCAGTATTAGACTCTCTCAAGTGCCCTGTGTTCCTGTCCAGTTGTTTGGCACAAGGTAATGCTTTTGTATCATTTGCCATGCCTACAATAGAAAACATTCAAACCTGGTCTCTTGGACTCCCCTTGACTCTTTAATAGTTACTGAACTCTCAACATATTCTTTCTGATTAATCAGGAAACCTCTAAAGATAGTAGAACACCTGCTTTCCATTTGATTTGGGTGTGGACTACACATTTTAAGGAGGGTGGGACTGTAATGGTAACTCTGTAAATTATCATGAAATGCTAACATTACTTACAGCACCTTTAAACAACGTGAAATTGTATCCATTTTCCAATATGCCAAACCATAATACCCACCCTACGACCCGTAATAAAAAGCTGTGGAGCCAAAGGCATTCATAAAATTAAATTTTAATTGTGTTTAATATTTCCTTGCTCAGTTTTTTATGATCTTTCTCAGATTGCTGAGTCCCTAGTTAATAAATTGGATTTCATTCTGGCCCTTCCCTCTCCCAAGTCACTGGTATAATTACAGAGATGATGTTTAATTAGGGCAAAGAGAATAATTATCCATCGTCGCTTGATGTGTTTTTCAAGATGTACACCATTTTCTTTATCAGTGAGCCAAAAAATTCTAAAAGGGTGGATGGGCAGAAATTGAGAGATAAAAAAGAAGGCAACATTGTTGCAACATTAGCATTTGATTTCCTGCTCATTCACCCATGTTTTATTGCCTGTCCTTCCTGTGGCCCTCTCCAGTCAAACTCCTGACCTTCCACCCTGTTATCACACAAGGCTGGGCTGGCAGCACACCGGCAGAGGCACTGGAGCTCTGACTCTCCCTCTGACTCAGACGGGAGAGTGGAATAACCCCGGCTCAGGCGAGCACCAGAGCCAGCTAAAGGACACAGCAGAGGTCCTTGTCGGGGAGGGGGGGAGGTCAAGCCGCTTATAGTCTCCCCAGGCTGACAAGCAGCGAGCTGGGCAGGGGGGCGGGGGTAGGACAGTAAAGCAAGGGCGGCGTGAAGTGTGTGCTGGGGGTTACCTCAGTTCAGATGGCGCTATTGGCATACTGTTCCCCTGATTACTCATTACATGATCAGCGGGGAGCTGTCTGGGGCATCTCGCGCAGACATGGGGGAAATCCGAAAGCTTTGGGGACCCGCCCACCACACTGCGCTGCTGCCGCTGTAAGGCACTGCCCTCCTTATGCCCTTTGGAAGCGATGAGGCGAAGGGGTCAATGCCCTCACTGCACCCTGGCCAGAGCGGCGAGGTCAGGGCCACTGCCGTGTAGGTGTAAGGGTCATAAAAGCCGTAATGTGAAAGATGTGGCGCCAAACAATAGCCCTGTTTGTTTCACTTAGTGCAGGCAGACCATAAACTTCATGTGCATTTCACATGTTTTAAGGAGTGGGCGGATGTGCAGATTTTAGAGATGAGATTGGAGATTTGTCTGGCAATGGGATTCCAGATTGGATCCATGCAATCACGATAGGGTCAAATTAAAGTAGAATTAGCTTAAGTACAGCTGGACAAAGTTCATGGCTTTGACATTGGATTGTTTGTTGGACTGAAATGGTCAAGATAAAAATAGAAATGTTGTTGATGAATAGGATTGCATTAGAGCTGCATTTAGAAATACAAAAATCAAGAGATTAAAATATAGCCCCATTGCTCTGACTACAGAACAAAACATTATAACAAAACATTGTAACATTACAACAAATCTTTGAGTGCTTGATTAAACATGAGCATACAGTATGTTATTGTTTTCAGCATAAACAGTTTATAGTTGATTTGTCTTTTAGTTTTTAGTGCATTGCATGTTCCCTATTTCTTTCTAGAGAAAGAACAGTGACATTTGGGCTGAAAGTCTATTTAAGGATATCTCAATTTGTTTGTGATACTAAATAAAACACAGATTATGAAAGCACAGAGGTAAACTAAGTAGGGTGACCTTGTGCTGGCACTGTAATACTAGCCCCAGAATGATCTGCAGGTCAGCAACCTTCTCCTTCTCTCCATTATCATGTCTTTCCCTTCTTCCCATCGCCTAGCCTCCAGCTCTCTAGGGGCCCGTTTATGTCTGTTTGTCTTTGACCATCCTTACAAATTTATGTCTGCCTAAGGACTCTGCTTTTTCCTTATAGTCATCAATTTCTATGCCTTCAATGTAACATCAATGTCATGGCGGTCACCTGAAGGCATGGGTCTGTGGCTTGAGCCAGAGCAGCAGCAGGGTGTGAATGTTAATGACTGTTAGTGAGGAGAATGCCAGGCTTTTATGGCTTTTACGTCGTCTGTGTGTGGTGGGTGCTGGGCTTGGGAAACAGTTTAGGTTTCCAAGTGAATGTGATGTGTTAGTGATGTGTAAAATGTGTAAAATGTATGGACCTACAAGTAGACACTTACTGACACACACACGCCCCCCCCCCCCCCCCCCCCCCCACACACACACACACACATTACACCCACAACATACATGAATAAACACACTCATACAGACACACACATACACACACACACACACACACACACACACACACACACACACACACACACACACACACGCACACACGCACACACACACACACACACACTCAAGCATGCACGCATGCACACTTATATGTAGATTTTCTAATAAATGTGGCAGAATTATCAGCTTGTTTCTGTCCTTTACTCTGAGAGTTATCAGAAGAGAAATTGAAGGAAATTCTGAAAATAGCTTTCCTGCCTTGGGTTCACAATTCAGATAGAATTTTTTTTTTTTTACCCTGCACTGACAATATGGGTATTTTTCACCTTTCTTCATCAGAGGTCTTCTGAAATCTCATGTATCCAGTTATTTTCTCCCCAAAGTCGACATAACATTGTTATATCTAAGAACAAAAAATGATACCGCACTATACAGTACCTGATATTGCACTTTACAGCGATCCCAAGTTCTAGGACAGCGAGTGGACATTTGTTGAAGACCAGTGTCAGCACAGTAAAGCACTGGTCAGGTGACAGCATACATGGCTGCTATATTTCAGTAAAGCACTGGTCAGGTGGCAGCATGCATGGCTGCTATATTTCACGTTGGAGGTTACTACTATACATAGCAGTGGAAGGACCAGTTGTGCCCCTAAATTTACGGCATTCAATATCGTCTTACTGCAATGTGCCAATAATTGGTGTGAATATTATCTCAGAGCATCCATGTTCACTGGACACGGTTTTCCCAATGATACTTCTTGGAATCTTGTTCCATGTATCTATTACACTGTTTGATTCCACAAATTCCTGGTAACCTTGTGAAAATATGATAATTTTGTGGCCTATAGTGGCAGGGCTAGTGGGTAATAGCAAGCAGAAAATTATGAATAGAGGTCATGAAATTGCAGTGTTACATACATCTTCAACATCTAGAGTGTTGAAACATACATTCATGTCACAGTGTATACTTGAGCATTAAATGTTCCTCAATAATGTTGATAACCAAATCATGAGTTGTGAAATGTGGGGAGTGGTGAATGCAGTAGGTCTGAGGTTGACAATCCCTTTAATGTTGTTATAATTAGAACGAGAGATAGCAAGAGAGAGAAAGAGAGAGAGAGAGAGAGATGTGGCTTAATATTGATCAGATTATTGCGGAGGGTTGCTGCTTATAACAGCACAATGGGCAACATTTAATACCACACTGTGAAAGACCTCACATTTAATCAACAACATCAGAGCTCCACACAACTGCGATCATACATCTCCAAAGAAAATTATTTTGGGGGGCTACAACACTTTTGACAAAGGTTGAGCATATTTAAATTATGTAGCCTACTTACTGTAAAGTCTATGAGTTCTGGTTAACATCTGGGGATGTCCTATAACCATTCATTATGTTTATGCCAGTAGTTGTCAGCAGTTCATGATCATGATTTTTGCTCCATCTGACTCTTATGCAGGATTATTATTGTGTTGTAAGCTTGTGTGTGGTTACCCTTTTATGAAAATGTCACTGAAGATTCTTATATCACTGATGGCATTTATAAGAAACTGCTGTGGCTTTGTCATGTGGAGATACCATAAAAGAGTCTGTCTGTTCAGCATGATCTCCTTGTCTGGGGGAGAACTCTGTAGATTTAGTCCTAACATGATGAGGTTAATGGCATATTAATCCATAAAATGTCAGGTGTTCTGCTTGAAAAAACACATAATGAATAAAACATGTTTTCATGTTATGCAGGCATGTCATGGTAGTGGCTCTGTCTTTTAATAGGAGCGCCCTGGAATCTGAATAATCATCTCCAGTGTCATAAAGGGAGTTATTAGCCTATTTTCCTTGGAAAGCAGCACTCTGATATATATAACCGGACAAGCTGCATAAACTGTGAAATCGCTCAAAGGGTTTAAAATGAGTCAGCATATCCAATCAGTGTTCTGTACATCCCCCTAACAGTAGGTAGTGCAGCTCAGACACTGGACGTTTTATGATGGATTGCTGGAGGCATGCTACCCAGGTGTACATCATTAATTACTTTACTAATTACTTGAGTTGGGCAGTGCAGTACTTTAAAACAGTCATTTATGACATTAACTCAACTTAACCCCTCACTAATATCCTTTTAATGTTTTAAAACCGTCAATAACTAGTTTTGTTTTTGTGTGAATATTATTGAATTAAATTGAATTTCAAGTGAATTGAACTGGATTGGTCAGTGTGTCCACACCATAGAGGTGCATGCAGACCCATCAATGAAAGATGGCCCAGGCTGAGATAGTGAACCCTTTCAGCCGGGCCAACACAGTTATTTACAACAAGACAGAAGATTGCAAGAGCAAATAAAACAGTATTGATTTTGTAATTGATAGTAGCATGCCTTCTATTGATCAGGATCAAACACCTGCCATTTGCAAAGCTTTGCATTTCTAGCAATAGGAGAGTATGCAATTAAGGCTTGATTAGCATTCCAGTCCCAAGTGTAATTTGGTTGTAATTGGAGTTCATTAAATTGCTAACTTGTTCTATTCAGGTTAGGAGATGGATTCTCAAATCATATGTGATTGTCATTTTGAAAGACAAATACAATATTGGAACCACTGTGTGTAAATGTATGGTAGTCCACATGTGTACATGTACCAGGGCTGTGCAAGTAATAAAGCAAGCTAGATTGCATGTGGATCTTCTGAAATGGCTAATAGGTGGCTATTGTTTTCTATTTTAGCTTGAGTGCCAGGGTAATTTGCCAGTTCTAAAGGCTTTTTCATGAGCCATGAGGGGATATATTTGACAACTGTGCGCGTGGGAGTGTGTTACTTTCAGCGTACCGTCACATGAAATGACAGTGCTGGCTGTGTTCTTTCAACCGAGACAAAGACTTCAGGAGAGACGTCAACTGATCTGTGAAAAAGTGCGTATGCACAGCGCAGTACAAGTGCTCGTGTCTCTAGCGCTGAAAGAAAGGGGAAGAGGACTCTTGTTTTATGTGATGTCTTCTCAGTGCAGTCCTTGTCAGAGACAGAATGGATGGTCCTAAAAGCTCTCTGCTTTCTCCACACCCCACCTCTTCCCACAGCAAAATCAATGGGACGGTGTTGTACACAATAGTGGAGGACACTGTAAAAAAAAAAAAAACTCATACCAGGCTGAACATCCCAGTTCCATTTCATGCATGGGTGGCTCCAAGCTCACACCGTCAACCATTGCTGTCTTCCTCCTCCAGTCTCCTCTGACCTCCTCAACCTCCACATTCCACCAAATAGTCCAACTCCAGAGAACAACAGACTGGCATCTCCTCCACACATCACATGGTGACAGGCCCTCTGCCCACACAAACTCCCTCCTCGATTTTCTCCATGACTAACATGCTACTACCAACCAGCCAAGTGAAACTGTCGTGGCTGGATTAGACAGTGATTTGTAGCTGGCACGACTGGGTGTGTGTATCCAACCAGCAGCTAACTGGGACAGACCTGGGCCTCATCCAGTGTACACCTGGCAGGTCAAGCTGTCTCAGCTTCATTTCCAAAGGAAGTATAGTCAGAAGCCTGTGCATCGCATTTAAAACCTTGTATCATTTCGCTATTTCTGGGATCCAAGATCCAACCACCAACGTTATTGTTGATTCTTTGACTTCCACAATGCCGTGTGAGACGAAAGCTTAAAAAATGTCTGAACACAGGTGATCCCGCTGGTCAGGGTGAGGCCGGTATCTGGTTCCTGACCTGCAGCAGATAGGCAATGCCTGAGCCAGCTGCCTATTGCTTGATGCTAATTCATCATGACATGGTCAATGAGGATCGCTCCTACATGCCCTCCAGTGAAACACCCATTAGCTTTCTGTCGCTCACACACCTTGCTCCTCGCTGAGTGCAGCACGGACAGTGCCACTGACAGAAAGCTGGTCAGGTTTCAGTCTCACCAAGTTGTAAGCATTTTTATTCCCAATGTCCTACAATTCTCAGTGTCTACCTTGCAGCGCTGCAGGGGCTGATTTAACTCCCATAACGCCAAAAAATCCTCCAAATGTCCAAAAAGCTTCCCTCAGATGGTTGTCTACATTAAAAAAATGTGCTGTGCTGTGAAAAGCTTCGATCGTTTATCATCTTTTATTAAAAAGGCTTTGCCCTTTTGAACAGTATAGGTAAGTAATATTGTGAATTTGCATGTCAGTTCCTTGTGTGCAGTATCAACCTAGCTTAAAATAATCTAATATTATTTTATACTGAGAAAAATCCATTCTAAGCACCGAAAACATTGACTGTGTATGCCTCCACAGGTAGGCGTCAATAGCAAGATTTATAGTGCATTCACGTCATTCTGTGCTGCAAGGCTTGTTACGTGGGTGATGAGTGGAAAACTCAGCTTTCAAGTTCTCCAAACATTTGGCAAGAGCTGTAGGTTCCTCTAATACGAGCTCTGCCATCCACCTCTCTCTCTTCTGTTGTGAGGGCACCAGTGACGCGTCTGCATCCATCTCCAACACCCACGGCCTGCTGCTCAACACTGCTATCTTCTGTTGTGTCGGCCACCTGTATCGGCCTGCCAGATCCTTATCGTTTGATGAGGAATAGCTTTGGTCAGGCCCACTAAACACAAAATATACCTCTTTGGCTTCAAAGGTAAATTTAAGAAGTAGCAGACTTTAAACATGATGCTGTGACCTTGAAGTGTGATCTGCCGTTGCATGATGTCTATTCTAAGTCCCAATATGAATGAGATTCACTGAGCCATGGTAGCAGTTGCCTTCTCTATCAGTCACTTCAAGCTGAAAGAAATCCTCTTCACCTACAGTGACTTTGTCTCTGCCGTTCCCTTTCAAAACTCTGAAAGTCAACTCTCAGCAGGTGTTAAATAGATTGAGGGGAAAACATGTTGTTCCTCTTGAGATCTCTAAAAATTGATACGCCCTCTGCTTTGACCTCCAAATCAGCGGTGTAGACGGCATGACCACAATTTTACTGTGCATTATGTTTTAGAGGCTCCTGCGCCATCTCACGCTCAGCCCAGACACTGATATATAAGCATTTGGTTATTTAATATTCACACACAAGGGGAGAGGGATTTGGCCAGTAATATGCATGGCATGGATAATCTCTACACATTTAATTTCAAAACGCACGTCATTGAATTTGCTGGGAATAGGTATCCCACAATGCTCAGAAATACCCAATTAACACTGGGAAAGATCTGGCGCTGAAGTATTTGGGGAAATCTAATTCCTTTTAAACTAGCTCTCTCAGGAAAGGAGGCAATAAGGCCCTTTATCAAATACATGCCAGGAATAATTAGGTTATTGCAGTCCTGCCTGTTGTTACTCAATAATTAGGACAGTCTCTTATGGATTCGTACAAAGGACATGTTAACCTTGAGGGTAAAAAAAAAAGAATGGGGCACCATTGACATCCATGCGAAGGTCATTGCCTATAAAGCTGCAGGTGTACCCTGATCACGTATTGTGTATTCCTAGGGAACTGATGCGGCAAGCTGCTGGAAGTTCAGGACACCATGCAGATGAAAAGGAATATGTGATGAAGTGCACTCAAGTCCTCCAGAAAACAATACAGTGACTGCTCTTCTTTTCTTCCTCCTCTCCCTCCTCTGTTCTTTCTCTCTCTATCTCGCTCTCTTCCTAAAGCGTTTCTGTTCTCCCCGCTTGGTCTGTTCCTGGCCTGGACTTGAGAACACTGCACAATGAGTAATGTGTCTAGTGAGACTATCTGTTGACCTTTTTGGTAGACCTTGAGAAAGAAAAAAGACATTTCCCTTCAAATCTGTCTCTCTTCATCTGTGTTGACAGATTTAAACCAATGAGATCAAGGTCTTTCACACTGGCCACTTCCATCAGATCACAAATATACTGGCTTTATATATTTCTAGTTTTTGCATTAGGTTTTGCTATGTCTCAAATAAATGTACTAAAAATAGTACAAGTAGAGTAGAAGTAGACATTTCATGAGGTGGAGGATCATGTGATCAGGTCTGTCCGTCTGACTGCACTCATACTATGAAAAAACATATTGGTCTGATTTACTTCACATTTTTATACAGAATAGAAACAAACATCCATGATCTGGATCTGGATTTGGATGCAGGATTTACCCACTTTCTTTTACATGTATTCATTTCATTTTATTGACCTTGATCTTTTATCCAAAGTGATTTTTATTGACCTTGATCTTTTATCCAAAGTGATTTTTATTGGCATTGATCTTTTGTTTGATCTTTATTGACCAATTATAAGGGAAATGGTCTCCAGTCAGTGGGCTGCTGTTATTTTGTTGAATTATTTATTGCATAGTCACTGTATTAGTCTGAGTGAAGATAATTTACCAAACCATCACTGTACACTTATTATTAGAGGATAGTCCGTAATCTTGAGTCACACAGTGGCTTCAGTAGAAATGTGTCCTGCCCCTTGGGTGCTTGGGTGTGTCGTGTCAGAGGCGAGAATGCTCCAAGGATCCAATCCAATTTCAGGTGGGAGGCTCTGAGCAGAGTGATGGCAGTGGGGAAAATGTTTGTTTTCATTCACACCAAAGTCTCCCGCTGAGATTAAAATAGGTCAACGGATTAGAGCTGTAATAAGAACTGTGTTCAAAATAACATGCTATTTACAATCCATCTGAGGAGTTATTATTCATTTATGATATCAGCATATGTGAAAACCCCTTGTGGACAGACCACATAACTCACTATTATATTGGAATATTCAATAACTGACAATACATATATCTTTGGTTATTTACAATTCAGAATTAATCTAATCTAGAAATGTTGAAAGTAATGAACTGGGGAGTGTCTATAAATTTTCTAATTTATAATCAAAGAGCATGTTAGTGAGTAATTGAGAGGGGGACAGGGGTGACCCCCCTCCCCCCAAATAATACATATTTAGCAGGAATACCCATCAAGTGTTGATGTGATGGTGGTGGTGGTGTGCTTTATATTTTTAGATGTGACATTCTGGGTAGTCTTACTCATACTGAAATCTTGCGTCATTTTTACTCCAGACACTGCTATGAGCTGTTATCATGGAAAGATGTTATTATGGAAAAATCATGGAAAATACCATGTTAGCATCAATTAATTATTTAGTACAATATCAATGATTTCAAAATGGCAGCTCAAATAATGCATTCCAAGTCAAAATGTATTTTCCTTAAGTAGATGTAAACCACAAGTCACCAGGCTTTGAAAATGGAGCTGTGAAAGGTATGTCTGAGTGACATCCAAGGAGGATTGACTCCAACCTCGGCCGTGCACCAGCATGTCCCTATGTCTTCACACTCCAGAATCACTCTCTCAGCCATCAGAGGTCAGTGATCTCTCTCAGGAATTAGCAGGTAGCAGCAGAGGTCACGCCAGGTCGCCACATGTCAGGTCAGGGTGCACCTCCCATAATTAGAGAGTGTGTCGGCAGCCGTGTGGCATGAGATGTAGGCTGCTCTCCCTGCAGGTTCATGTGAGGTCAGAAGTTCCACGGAGGACAGCCAAGAGATTAACCTCTACCTTGAATCCTGGGAGATCAGAAAGATACACTGGTGTGTCAACTAGTACTGGTGCAATAAAACAAGAGTGATTATCCGCTTGCAAAGATGGGGGATGGAGGCATACTGTACTTATGACACATAATTGCACACCTTCATATCCATTGTACTGTAGAAGTGTGTGTGAACTCTTTGGCTATTAAATTACATTAATGTTCATAATAGATAGCAGTAATGCTATTATGGTATATACTATATTATTATAACTTGCTACAAAATACATGTATTTGTGCAAATATGTGCATTTGTTCTAATAGGCTACTGAAAGCACACACTGCTCTACTCTATGTTCCATTCTTAGTGTTTGATTATGGCATACAGTGAAGATTCAGTCACAAACTAAGAATCTTTTTAGTGTGAAGCAGAAACTGGGAGAGTTGTAGGAGGAGTGCAGAGCACAGAGTGGCCTGGTTTTGGAGCACACATGCAATTGCTGGATGACTGCCCCCATTACTGCATGAGGTGTGAGCGACATTTCTGGACAAAATGACAAGAGCGTCCATCCCTGTGGGGTCAGGGGGCTGATGAAAGCCTAAGCCAGCCTGTGTTTAACCATTCAGGCTTTAGAGAACAGCCATTGTTCTCCGAATCAGAAGGCTGTCTGGAGCATGTGTGGCGCCGAGCTTCACCAGGCCACCGCAGGGCATCTTGCGTGTTAATGTAGCGCCCAAACTTTGTTGAACTCAGTTCACAATTCACATACGGCCAGGCAGGTGGGAGACATGTATGTTGTTAAAGTGGTGTAACAATGAGGTTGCAGTTCTATTTAATGCAAGAAAACACAGTACCATGTGCACTCCTTCAACCATATCTAAGGCTATGTAAGTCGGGTAAATATCCGTCGACATTACCGTTTTCACATCATTTTTGATTGTTTTTCAAATGTTTTGCCTCCACACTAGAACACTAAAGCACCGTAGAAGTGTTTGTCGTTGGTGGTGGCTGGTGGTCAATTTTATCAGTATCATGGCAACCACATCTCATCGTATACTGAAACTCTGCATTTTCACTGTCCACGCTCCAATGCCAACCCGATGTTTTCAAATGTACTCACCTCAGAGAGCATTTTCGAAAAGTGATGTTTTCGCTGTCAGAATATGTCGTTTTAGTGTGGGTGGAAGAGCTAAACGGAGAATTAATTATGCATATTCATATTTAACCTGCTTAGTGTGGACAGGGCCTTAGATCCATCTCAATGTTCAACTGTCCATCCATACTAGATGTATGGATATTTGGGTGTATACTAGATGTATGGATATTTGGGTATGTATACTAGATGTATGGATATTTGGGTATGTATACTAGATGTATGGATATTTGGGTAAAGCTGAGGTGTTGTGGTTGTTACTTTTCTGCTGCCCATCCGGATATTGTTTTGGATGCTTTGGATACTACAGATGATAAGATATAATTTTATAACGACTTATATGGAAGCCTCAGATAAATCAATACTGAACATTAAGAATGATTCTGTAAGTTATATTCAGAATAATTACCAGTTTTTGGACTGTTTAAATGTGTAAAGATAATTGAATGATTTCAGAAGCCAGATGCCTCCATTTTCTAATCTAATGTGTCCAATCTAAGTCATCTTGGTCTATTAGAAGATTGTAGAGCTTTCTCTTCCACAGAAAACATGCAGAGTATCCACACAAATTTGTCCCAAATGTGAGTGTGTGATAAATACAACATGGCTTAATGCAAAATAGTAAATAATTAAAATCCTCAAAATGTTGTAGCTCAGAGAGACAGTGTGAGTGAATTTTCACCTGATCTAGGGCTTGAGTGTTGATATATTCCTACTAAGAAATAAAGCGGAAATGGTACAGCAGAATATATTTCATGTTTCTTTTGCCCAGCACTCATGCAGTATACACTGAATACAGTGAAAGATTGTTGCGCTCTAAAGACTTTGGAGGATAAGTGAACCTTGGACCTTGCCTCCTGGGGTTTGACACAGAGGACCCAGTGTCCCTCTCTCTCTCTCTCTCTCTCTCTCTCTCTCTCTCTCTCTCTCTTTCTGTCTCTCTCTCTCTATTTTGCTCCCTCTCTCTCACACATGCAAACACACACACAAACACACGCACGCACGCACGCACGCGCACACACACACACACACAGCAAGGTCTCTGTTCTAATAAGGGGCCTCGTATAAACAGGGCACCGGGGAGCGAGCGGGAGAGAGAGAGTGTGTGAGAGGGAGGATGCAGCTGGGCCATCTATCTGCTTCCTAAAAATGGAGAGAAAGAAAGAGACGGCAAGAAAGGCGGATGAGAGAGCAGCACTGGAGCGACAGAACACAATGAGTGCACCTGGCTGCTGGTCTACCACCCACACAGCGCCATGCTCACCCGCTCCCCCCCTCCTCACCCGGATGTGCTGTGAAAAAAGCCTCCCATGGAAAGAGAGTCCCCCACCTCAACCTTACTCGACTTCTCTGAGCCAAAAACACACTCTCCTCTCCTTCCTGCCTTTTGAAATAAATTTATGATACCGTATACACACTCTGAATAGCTTCCTGGGATAGTTCTGGGGGGTTCACAGTGACCTGACGCATACAGGGGCAAGTCAGTAGGTAGCCATGGGACCCAAACGGAGCTCTCGCCTCCGATGGTTAAAGATACAGCGGCGGCCTGCAGGCCTGAAAGACGAGTTGACCAGCTCTGGGTAACATCGCTCGGTCACTCCCTCTCCGTCGCCCTCCCTCTCGCTTCGTCTCGCTCCTCCACAGTCAATGTGCTGATGGGGCAGCCGAGAGGAGATCGGGCCATAAAAGGCAGCATTAATGGAAGGGCAGTGGAGGTCACCTGTCTAGCGTACCTTTTTTTCATGGGACAGAGGAGACAGAGTGTCAGCCTCACCAGGGACAGCGTGTCCCTGAGTCTGACGTAAGGGCACGGGGGCGAGAACAGAAGGTCGAGGGAGAGGCCGCAGGCCACGACCTCAAACTTCAGCCCCTCAGCAGCAAGGGAGGGGTCAAAGTTCAAGCGGAGGTATGTGGAGGAGGGAATGTCACTCCTCTACGCCATTGGTCGCCAGCTTGAGAAACAAGTCACTCGTTCACTGTGGTGGTGTGCATGTGCAATTTAACGTGTTCAGCATGTGTTTCATTTAACACACTGGACAAAACACAGTCTCCTCACCCGCTGCCAAATGTAAATGCAAAAGTTCATATGTTCATATGATCTGCATAAATCATAAGTGAACCACCTGGAGAATCTCTTCCAGTCCATCTTTAGTCTCACTGCTCTTTTGCTCCCTCTCTCTCTCTCTTTCTCTCTCTCTTGCTCTCTCTCTCCTTGGCTATGATCTCAGAAGTATACACAGAAAATCAGGAGCAGACCCTGGCCATCTAAAACAATCTGACTCACTTCATCCAAATGTGCCGTTTGATTCTCACTGCAGTCATGGTGGGGATATGTGAACAGAGGAGAATCTGCTTTCACGGCCCACTGCTTATTTAATTAGTTATACCCACGGTTTATGTGATAAAGCCTTTGCCACTCCATGCAGTGCTGCGACCGACCCCAGCTTACAGACAAGGACATGCGGAATACACAGGCCACTCAAGAGAGACTTTCAAGAAATAGTCCTTAAATCTCTATGAATGTATTTGATCCTGATCTAGCAGACTAGCACAGTCCAAAATGTACAGGTGATATGTGAGTTATATATGGGTGAAGATAGCATTGTTTATTTCTGTGTGTATCAGCAGATGTTTTATTCTTTAGGGCATGTTTGCATTTAAAAACACTAAAAACACATATTTTGACAATAAGTCTGATCTGAGGTATCTGGGGGTAAGACCCTGGAAAAACAGAAATAGTCCCTCTAATGTAAAGGAAATGCTTTATCTCAATTAAGGACATGAACATTGATTCACTTTCAGTGGATTGCTAAAGGTTTAAATAGGTCAGCTAGCAGCCCTGGTACACTGATCAGTATCACTGCAAAACCAGAATATTGGATTCAGCAGGATAAAAAAGGATATGTTTGTCTTTTGCCATGGCTGTACAATGTAATGGGTGCTGGACGTCAACTTAGGACTGAATAGGAACTGTGTATGTGTAAAATGGCCAATGTGGAAGGTTCACATTTCTCTAGTATATTGGAAAATGGAAGATCTATGTGTACATGCCATTAGCTTGGAATTCAGAAATATCTTCAGACAAATTGTGTGTGTATGTCTATGTCTGCAAACAGCATTTATAGATGTGCAACACTGAATATTTGCATTTGATTGTAAGTAAGTAAATATCATGCTGGTAATGTTGTTGGAGAAGTGTGTGTGATGGTGTCCGTACGGTGTAAGTGTGAGAGAGCGGATGCTCTGGGATCTAAGCTGTTAATTTAACCACATCTTTCTCTCCATTTTGCATGCGACCAGTAATCTGCTGACAAGCTAGGAGGCCTGCAGATTAAAAAGCTGCTTCATTACGCCCCGTCACATCAGGCCAGATTTATGAGTCCTAATGGAGAGAGGCCTGTTTCGGCAATTTACTGACCCGGGGGAAGGAGATGGGAAATCAATGGTTTTACAACCTGGCCTCAGTCAACAGAGTATTATTTTGGCCTAAGAAAAATACAGTATTTTTTTTCATTTGTTAGGACTGGTGTCTCCCTGTTCCACATCCCTCCGTCTGTCTCTACTGAAGTGTTATCATCTTTTAGTATCCTTACACTAGTACATGGCCGGATGTAGAGGGCAAATCTGAGTTGGGCTATCCCCCCTCCTCCCAACCCCCAGTCTTCCTTCATGCCTACAGCCAAAGAATGTTACACTTTTATTTTCGATTAAAATGTCAGCTAAACAATCACTTAATTCCATTATTAAAACAGTTTTCCAGGTATGGCAGCATACACTGTAGCTCAACAACAATCACCTTTGTCACTCTGACTAGTGATCACTACCTTAAAATGCACTGTGCATATACAAGAACCATTCAGGCTCAATGGGAAACATAACCTTATAACATGCCCTAATCCACATCTCTCAATAGAAACATTCAAAATCCTACTTACTCTAATTTTCACCTGAAAGTATGCCTGCATATATTGTTTATATTTTATGCAGCCTGCAAACATTCCACAAATGGAAGAATATTAGCCTATTACATTTCTGTATTCATGTGAAAGCACCCCAAAACAATATGAAATTCACATCAATCAAAGAGACCTGTGTCATTCAAGCAGATCTGGCCATTTACTTCACATGTACAATGTGACACACTGGAACTGTGTGTGGACCTCTACGGTGTAGCCTACATTGAGACTAGCATTACACTGTAGGCTATAGCAGGCCCATCCACAGCTGCTGGAATGGTTGGAGCTGCTTTTCATCTGAAATGTTAAATGTGGCTGATGAATAGTTTGGTAGATGCTATCATACATATCATGCTAATTTCACATATTTGTTACAGGGTATATTCCGGTACTGAGTCTGGTCAAGGTTGTATTGGCGGTTGCTGATGTCACCTTTACTATACATAAATGTGTCCCGTTATATATATCTGTTTGCACACACATTATAGCCTGGGAGTTTGCATATTGTATGTAGTTGAAGGTGACCTTTCCTGAAGTGGAACTCATTTGGTGATAAAAGGAGAAAAGAGAGGGAACTTGCGTGCAGCACTGGTACTAATGACAACATTGCCATCTTGTGGAGCAACAATACATTGGCATAACACAGCTGCCATTTTTAACAACACAATGGGTATATACAGTATTATGCAACATAGGTTGTAATTGTAAGGAAATATTTGAAAAGCAGTAGAATGTTGTGGCATTATGAAGGATTAAAATATTGTTTTTACTACATGTGTGTGTGTGTGTGTGTGTGTGTCTGTGTCTCTCTCTCTCTGTGTGTGTGTGTGTGTGTGTGTGTTTAATTCTATTTTTGCCATAAAAAGGCCTATCTGTAACATTAAAGGAACACGCCACCCAAAATCAGTAGTGATATATGTTCTTACCGTAACTTTCACGAGCTGAGTCGTACCTCTCCCGCGTCGGTAGGTGCACTCAAACGCTCTGTCGCGCGGCGCGAATGTGTTAGCATGTTGCTATGCTAGCGGGCTCTGCCGTGGCCGTAGAGAGAGGCACATAGCAGTATTCAAACACCTCCACGTTTTACCTACTTAAATACAGTTGCACGAGTAGTTGATGAAAAATTTTAGGGCACACAACATGAAACGTGACGATTTTCCAAGCGAATAAACAGGAGAACTACAATGTGTGGCGCAATAGCACTTGGGAGTACTTCGACCTAGCGTGGTAATATAATTAACACCTAATTGTAGATCCTATCCACCACAGAGTTTAGAATCCATGCTGGATTGACCCTCAGCCTCTCCCTCCCCTCTGAGCGAGAGAGGCACACACACTAGAGATGTGCTGATGGGCTATTATTTCAACCATAACTGCATAGCAAAACTTATCATCCATCAGCCATCCATCAGCACCAAAGTTTGTTGACCAATTTTCAAAACTGCACCCGCCCACCATCTGCTGGTTGTTTTAATGTAGGCTATATTGGTGATGCAGCGCTGCTGACGTGAGGCTAGAAAGCCCTTGCCTGTTCTAGAAAGACTGATCTAATGCAGCAAATATATTAAAAGGCAAAAGTCGTACATGGGCTAGGCCTATCCCCAGAATATCAGCAGCAAACTCAGTCTCTGTCGCGCAAAACAGTCTCCAAATAAAACGCACATTGGCCTGTTGCCTATTCTGCCAGCTTGTGACAATATATCGTCCAAAATGCTTGATTGCATTGCATTCTCCACATTTTTAGCTAAATTTTCATGTACCACATCAGCCTTTTTGTTCAGTGAATCTTTTGTAAATTGCTTTACAATTACCGTCGGTAATGCCTGGCTTGCCTCAGCTTCGGTCACGTCCTTTTACAATTTTATCATTGTAATAAAAAATGCAATTTGCCACATAATTTCAGCATGCTCCTGGCCTACTAATTAATGCCTATTGTACTTTATTTTTTGCAAAAAGAAAGAAATCCTTGATAAAATAACAAGTCATTCACATTATAGGCTACTTTACACACTGTTATGTCAGGTTGACTGACAAGCCTGTTCTGAAGACTCCCATTCATTTTGACTGCACGAGCGCGTCTTTTTCAGACAGACATCGCAATTAATTTTATAGCAGGCCATCGGACAAATATGACGCCTCGATATTAAAGAGACTCCGACTCCATTCATTCTGAAAGTCCATCGCACAACAATGCAATGTGCATGTTCACATTTTTAGTAACAACTGCCAAACTTGCTTGCTTGCCTTACACATCTTCAAGTTTTCCGACTATTTTTCTTACCTTCTTTTTGTGGATGTTAGTGAGTTTGTAGAAGTTTTAGCTCTTACGTTCTGAACATCTCGCACTGCCATCGCCCGATGTCATTTCTTAGTCATATCACTCTCTGTCTCTCTTTTAAATGCCTGAATGGTAGGCTACAATTATGTGTTTTATATATAGGCTAGGCTAATATCTAAACAAAATAACCCAGGCAGTCTCATCTAGGATATAACAGAGGTTGAAGTTGGTTCTATTTAGGGAGGTGAACATCTGTAGATGACTCAGAAATGACATCGGAAGACAAGGAGTGAATATGGCAAGAGGCAAGCCGAAGTCTGCTGACAAGGGCCCGACGGTAATTGTAAAGCAATTTACAAAAGATTCACTGAACAAAAATGCTGATGTGGTACCTGAAAATTTAGCTAAAAATGTGGAGAATGCAATGCAATCAAGCATTTTGGACGATATATTGTCACAAGCTGGCAGAATAGGCAACAGGCCGATGTGCGTTTTATTTGGAGACTGTTTTGCGCGACAGAGACTGAGTTTGCTGCTGATATTCTGGGGATAGGCCTAGCCAATGTACGACTTTTGCCTTTTAATATATTTGCTGCATTAGATCAGTCTTTCTAGAACAGGCAAGGGCTTTCTAGCCTCACGTCAGCAGCGCTGCATCACCCATATAGCCTACATTAAAACAACCAGCGGATGGTGGGCGGGTGCAGTTTTGAAAATTGGTCAACAAACTTTGGTGCTGATGGATGGCTGATGGATGATAAGTTTTGCTATGCAGTTATGGTTGAAATAATAGCCCATCAGCGCATCTCTAGTGTGTGTGCCTCTCTCGCTCAGAGGGGAGGGAGAGGCTAAGGGTCGATCCAGCATGGATTCTAAACTCTGTGGTGGATAGGATCTACAATTAGGTGTTAATAATATTACCACGCTAGGTCGAAGTACTCCCAAGTGCTATTGCGCCACACATTGTAGTTCTCCTGTTTATTCGCTTGGAAAATCGCCACGTTTCATGTTGTGTGACGTACACATTTTTATCAACTACTCGTGCAAGTGTATTTAAGTAGGGAAAACGTGGAGGTGTTTGAATACTGCTATGTTCCTCTCTCTACGGCCACGGCAGAGCCCGCTAGCATAGCAACATGCTAACACATTCGAGCCGCGCGACAGAGCGTTTGAGTGCACCTACCGGCGCGGGAGAGGTATGACTCAACTCGTGAAAGTTAAGGTAAGAACATGTATTACTACTGATTTTGGGTGGCGTGTTACTTTAAGGTAACACTGCACATATTTATATTTAATTCATATTACTCTAAACCACCTTCTGTACATCAACTGTATACTACTGTCTACATTGCACTATATTTCTTGACCTGTCTATGCATCACCTGTCTATACTTTGTGTATCACATTGCACTTTTCTGCTTGTTTTGCACTTTTATTTAGACACAAACTGCATTTTGTTGTCTTTGTACTTGTACTCTGCACAATGACAATAAAGTTGAATCTAATCTAATATAATCTAATATAATCTAATATTTAGATATAAAGGTGTATGTGTGTGATTATTAATCACATAATAATGCACTTTACTTGCATTAATGCTTGTGTGAACTCACATTTCTATACCATAATTCTAATGATTTCACCGTATTTAGATGTGAAATGTAATACAACATTGCCACCTAGGGTCTATATTAACATTAAAAGAATGAGGTTAAAGTTTTTACCATCTAATGTTATCTAATTATGAACATGCCACATATTTGAACATGCTATAAATCGACATAATCGTGGATAATAAGTTCGGATATTTTCTCCTTAAAAGATAATTCCCTTCATATCAATGCTAACAGCTGAAGGGAGTCGCAGACATGTGGAGCAAACAGGTGACCAAACAAAGGGAACATCACCTCACAATGCAAACACACCGTTTACACTTATTTATATGCCATCATGAAACCATACACACTACAAGCACACACAGTTGAAAGGACCCCATGGGATAAAACATATACAGACCTGCCAACCTTGAAGAATTTTTTTAGTACAGTACCACCTTGAGAGAAAAGAATTTGCTCATGTCGGCCTTATGCATGCAGCCAAAAACAGACATAGCTGTGCACACAAGATACATTTTGGATATAGCGACCCATCTTTAATGTCGGATATCTATCTAAATTTGATCCAATGCATGCAAACTGAATCTTTGTTAGTAGCTCTCTATAATTCAGTGAAAGAGGCTGGTAGCTCTTGGTTGTAAAGCGTAGATTCTATCCACGTATCGGGTGCTCTTGGAAAATGGGATCAGTTCATGAAAAGGAAAACAATCCAGGCACTCCAGGAATGGTGACGGAGGAAGGTATATCAAAGTCCTTTTAGGCAAGTCCCTCCACTCGGCGGCCATTTGACAACGCTTTTTGGGCACTCGTCGGGCATCCATTTCGGCAAAAATGCGCGTGCGCAAGGCTTCACGACATCAATCTTGCTCCAGTGGCGAGATCACAACACATGATTGGCACGATGTCTTCACATCACACCACATGATTGGCTCAATGTATTCACATGTCAACGTTTTGCCGAGGAAGGGTGGGATATGTGTAGACAACGGCCATTTTGGCGTGACAAACTAGCCCCATGCATTTCTATGGAGGATTTTTGAGTGCTGTGTCTCCACATTAGAAAGTCTCTGGGTATATTTAAAAAGCCTTTATTTGTTAATGGCTAATCCATAGGAAAAAACGGCAACATGTTTCGACCACACTTGGTCTTCATCAGTAGCCTGGCGAGCCAGACCCACATTAAAATGTAGGGTCTGGGCACTCACCGTTCTAAGTGCTCAGTCCGAGGGGCGGGATAATCAGTTGTCTTTCAAATTCCCTCTGCACGCAATAGGACAGCGGCAGCGCTATGAGTCCCATGCGTTTCCCACCAGCGGAGCTAGTTGGCTAGTTCAAACGTTAGCCAACTTAATAAAAGCTTAACTCGTGTCACACTGTTCACCAGCAGCAACATCCATCTTATTTGTTTTCAAGTAGCAGGGAATTCAAGCCAAACCGTTGCAACTCTGCCATCAATCATTATGTTAAGCCCACCTAACGACTCTATACACGATTTCAATGGCCTGATTAAGTTTCGATTTCTGGAGCTCACAAGCCAACGGAGAGTTGCTAGACTAGCCCTAGCAGCCGCTAGGGGCGCGTCTAGATTTCTAGGCTACTTCATCAGGGCATGTACAAGTGAATGAGAATGGTGGCGGAGGAAGGTATATTTAAAAAGCCTTTATTTGTTACTGGCTAATCCATAGGAAAAAACGGCAACATGTTTCGACCACACTTGGTCTTCATCAGGGCATGTACAAGTGAATGAGAACTTAGACCTCATCTATATAGGGTCAAAAGGTCATATGACCAAAACATAGACACTTTACAACAGGTGATCATTAACACATCAACACACAGCAGAAAGAAAAAATAAACTAGATGTACCGCATAGCGGTACAAAATATGACCGCCGCTCAGTCCTGTACATCCATTCTACGAAAATAAATCATATTAATGAATTTGTCTCAATCTTCTACTCCATCCCCCACTCTTGAAACTTGCTTGTTTGGAATGTGTGTTTGCGGGCCACACACAAAGTAGCCTACTGGCGCTGCAAAGGTGAATAGATTTGTAGCACTTCCCAAAAAATTTGTAGCATTGTTAAAACTTTTAAAATCTCTAAACAATCACAATTAGGGCAGTTCATCACAGTCCATCCATTGCAACTGGACTGATGAAAGGTACACCTGTAGGCTACATTGTATTTGGGAAAAGCAGAAGGTATAGCAGCATAATGTATTTATTTATTAGTAAACAAAACAATCCCTGTCAGTTCCATGCCGTTTTCAACAGCTATCAAGAAGAGAGGTCATGTCATGGATTTTTGTGAATGTTTCTTCTTCTACATATGCATAAGTTTAGTCATCTAGTTCATATGATATTCAGCTTTATTGTCAATGCACAAATGAAATACCAGTAGTCTAAAACAAAATGCCGTTTTACCCAGTGGTGCAAATAACTGACATGTCCAAAAGGGCCTTCATGAAATGCGTTGCTAGACTGTTCATACACATTTTAACGGGCAAAGTTGAAGAGCTACTGTCCGTTATTGTTTGTGCAAATAATATGCTGATTCATGTTCCCTTGCATTTTGCAACTATGAGGTCCATGGTTAGCCAGACCAAGCTCAATCTTTTAAGAAATCGAAAAGGAATTGCCGGCAGATCAGGCTGAGTTCACCCAGCCTAGTCCATTGTAGGCGCCCGATAGAAATATTGTTTAATTTTGCGATTGAGATATCCACGCACACACCCCCCCCCCCCCCCGCAACGTGTTCGAGGGAGTTAAGTAATTTAGAGACGAATGACCGCGTCGCAGGAAGTGCATCATAACAAAGGGACGCCAGACCCTCTTGTAACAGCTGTGATAGGCCTACTGCAGACTCATAAAAGTAGTTAAAAAATAAGGCAGAAAAACGACAAGTTTCCTCATGCTGCTTCCTTATGTTGGAATGTGCAAAAATGTACAAACAATCAAGAGGATGCCTTCTTGTATGTGATTTCTGCAACAGTGATACTGCTAACGTGTTGATAGCCTATTGTTGATTTATATGCTGTAGCCTAGTGTAAAGCATGTCACACAGTAGCCTAGCCTACAGAAAACACTTAATTTGATGTGATGTGATATAATGATAACTTGTATGCCTACAATGGTTTATTAAACATCATAGTCATTTATTTAGTCAGTCATCATGTTCATGCTAATGAATAGTAAGGACACCTAAACGATAGCCATAAACCAAAATTCCGCGCAATATCTGCCGTGATTCCCTATGCGTGAGTCACGAGCTCCTTCCAGCTGACTCTGGCAGATCTCGTGGACAGTCAGTCGCGATCGATTATTTAATAAATAAATGTGAATTATGATTAATAATAAAAAGCTTCTACCTAATGTAATATTTATAAATAAAAATGACTTGACTAATGTGACTATTTTTTCCATGAACTGTAAAAGAAAACACGTTTTTTCCAGCTGTATTCTCCATAAAGAGTAAAGTAAATTATGTAGGCCTACTTATTTTCGGAATTGACGTCACTTCCTGGACTCGTCTGAGGCTGGTCTAATGGGTCTGAGGTCTCTCAATGACTTAACCCCTACTGCTCAAGGGGGCAGGCGAACGTTCAGAGAGCGTAGACACTATGGCGGATCTGAGGCTAAATAGTAGACCAGTTCACCTAGCCATCCCCATTGAACCCCATTCAATTTTGGCGCCACTTTGACATCAAATAACATTACAGCTGAAGTGTTTTAAGCCTTTATATGAACTTTTTCTATTTTCGGAGTAATACAACATTGTGTGATTGGCGTCATAACCTCATAACTGACTTACCCGCTGAGTAATAAACTTTTTTCCGAAATCAATGCTAAAGTGACGTAATAAGCATACAACCAGAGCGGGTGAAAGCGTCGCACAGGAGCAAAATAACCGTATTCTCTGGATAAGAACGAAAGCATCGGAGCACAACATTTCAGCGATGTTTTGATGGATTGACAGTAGCCTAGGCTATGAATGTGGCGAGTGCTGTTTATATTAAATCACATTTATCTACGAACAACCAGGACATTTAGAAAAGTAATGTAGACATGGTGGTAAGTAAGTGGCTACATACCCAATCTCTCGGTGCAGCTATCACAAGAGTTACACGAGTCAGACTACGTGCCTACGTTACATTTACGTCCCCTGAGCCTGCACAGAAAGCCTCGTCGACCAACAGGAAACGCTTGGAATTTGCTTCACCCGCCCAGAGCCCGTTTACGGAGAGCCAGATCACTCCCTATTAACTCCATTGTACCTGCAATCTGCTGCAGTTCCGCTAGGGGCGATCACGAATAAGTGCAAAAACAATGGGGGTCTATGGAGCTAGACGGCTAAATGTGTCTCTTTCACCTGGTTGTCAGTGAAAAATCGAAGATTGGATTGTGGTTTCTGCAAGATCAATATGGATTATAGGTCAAAAGTTGAATGAACGAGTACTTACGTCCTTTCGATTTCTTACAGGTTGGGTCGTTGTTGCCCACAACACACTAGCTTTCTGCTAATAAATAACGTCATTGACGCATTTAAAAGGCTTTTTAGAACAAATAAGTAACTCAAAAAATATAATACTCAGCGGTGTGTATTTTCTCTGCCCCCTCTTTTGCATGCAACATTCAAATTTCTGGGCAAAAAATTATATCCCGAGAAAAGTGGATTTGAGGGGTACAGCTTCATAGAACTCCATTCATTCTGCACTTATTCGTGAGCGCCCTCATGTGGAACCAGAAAAGGAACTGCAACCAGTTCAGAAACCGGAAGTTTCCCGACGTCTCAGTCTCACGGTATAGCCATAGGCAAAACTGTATCGGACCGGTGTAACGTTGGTACTAAATCAACCATCGCAAAGAATGATTTTTGTAGCACGTGCAACAAATATGTGTAGGTACAGCCCTGCCCTGCATACATCTCTCAACGTGCGCTCTAAAACATTTGGTTTAAATGGAGATGTAGATCATCATCGTTAATAAATCTACATTGCGACGAGTTGACACAAATTATTCACTTTGACGAATTTATGTAGTTTCAGTCCTAGTTACTTTACTTTCAGCCATGCTCTTCCTTACTTGAATCACTTGAAAATAGAGGATTGAAGTAGCCTATGTGGGTGTTTGGGAATGAACGTTGACTCAGATGCTTTTTTAAACTTTGAGCAGAAATGTCCCGTCCCAGCCCGGTGTTTAGGATGCATCATAGACAGGTTATCTTTCAGGTAGCCTATATATTTTCCATTAGAAAACCATCACGTAGCGAACGTGTTGTGGCTAACTCACTTAGCTCCTGTTGGTAGCCTAAGTTATGGTCATAAGCAAATGAGATGACAGTCGAAAGATGCAATTAGTGCTGTTATCAATTTGCTTGGTAGTCTATAACCGCATTTATGGTTTTCTACAAATACATCAATAATCAAATTGGCCTCCATCATTCAACCAATACTAACGGTAACATTATTTTATCTACTCTAGGCTATTGATATAATTTAAGATTAACGTAGTCTACCTGCAGTAAAAACCAAGCATGTCCGATAAACATTCTCAGATTTATTTCGGCTTCAAGAAGAAATGGGAATTACATGTCATGCAGAAATCATCCTACCCTTATTAGACGTTCTCTGCGGTAAACTACAGTCTTGTCCTTGTAGGAAGGTAGTGTCTTTCCAACCCACTTTAGATTAACTTCCAACAAAATTACGTCTCACTGCAACGATGCGCCATCTGGTGGACAAACGACTACGTGACGCCAATACTGGAAATGCAGCCAAATTATTATGATGAATATTTGGTTTTCCTTTAATCCTACTGAATTTGTAATTATGTATCAGCCGTTCCAACTGCCGATACTGATGGTATGTGCGTGCCTGTGTGTGTGTGTGTGTGTGTGTGTATATGTGTGCACCACCATCTACAGGCCAATGAGTGTACTAGGGATGGGAAGTCTGACACTGAGGCACTGAAGCTCGTATCACCGAATCTGCTTCGGCACAATGTATCGGAGCGCGTATCAAAGTTGTAAGGTCACGTGACTGATGACGTACGAAGCTTCGGACGTCATTGAAAAGTTTAAATGGGACATTTGACACAGGGGCACCGGTGCTTGTATCAAACCCCTAAAGCGTTACGGGTTCGATAAACCTTTAAAGTGTCGACTCTTTGAGCAATTGCGGAGTCAAATTGCCTCATTGATTTAACACGTCTCAATGGATAGCAGGCAACATGTTTTCACAACCCCCACTCTTCACAATGCCCTTTATATGTTTTCTGTTATCTGACACTGCTGTGGTCATCTGCAGCAATTAGCCTACGTTATTTTGCCATTAGTTTTTGCAAAACATCAAATGAAGTCTAAAACACAACCACTATAGAGAAGCATGCAATATCAAATAATGCTAACGCATGGCAATTATGAACATGGCGGGATTTGAACCCCGGTCGCGCGCACGGTATACGAACGTGCTACCACCCTCCCAAGGCTATTATGAGATTTTCATGGAAACATAGCATTATTTAAAACCAAGCACATTACATTTTCAATTTGAATCATTAGAAGCATATCAAAACTATAATGTTTATTCCAATGTCTGTAGGCCTAATAGTTTTTACTCACAAGGGAACAGAACACGTTGTCTCTCCGCTCTGTTTTACCAGTGTCAGAGAAGGGCCATTTGGTCGGCATGTGGCTTCGTCTGTGATTGTTTAATCGCTAATGAGAGCCGCCGTTATGTCTGCTAACCACCAGATGTCACTGTTTTGTATTCAATGCTTTGACACTTCGAAACACTTACTATACAATCAGGAAGAACCTTCCAAAGCCTCGTGGGGCTTCATTCGCCCAACCTTAGAGTGTACAGTCACTAAATGTACACATAACCTAATTTTCTTTTTAGGCCCCCCAATGGATGAAATTCTATGAAACTTGGCATACCCCCAGAGAATGTCAGGTTAATCATACACATACAATTTGGTGCAGTTCTGAACATTTTAACTGAAGAGAGGGGCGATTAAAGCAGAATGATATTGCATTTTCATTTTTTACCGGGGGGGGGGGTGCAAATCACAAATGAGTGATTATGGGCTAGGTTGATGTGGGCCCTTGAGACCAACATACCATAAAAATGTCTTCATCCTCGGTGCCACGGTTCAGGTAGTTATTTAGGAAAAACTGCATTTTTTGGGTTTCGGGGGCCAAGCGCGCGGGGGGGAGGGGGTGGCCCCCGGGGACCAAACAACATTTTTCCGTAAAAGTCTAGTGGGGCTACATACCCACCAAATTTCATGTGCCCCGGTGGTTTGGTATCCCTGGTATCATTGACCAAAAATTCAGGAAGTAGAAAAAAAAAAAAAAAAAAAAACTTTGACAATCCCTATATGACCGCTTCACTAGCTTCGCTAGCGGCGGTCATAAGAAATGTATAATAAAACATATAGTGAAATTCACATCAGTAGGCTACATCACTATATACAGTACATCAATATAATACCGTGGGCATTGTGCTCCGCGAAAAAAGGGGGCGAAAAAAAAAACAGTGCCTGCTTTGAGGCTTCACATGGTATTCAAACCGGCAGTCTCACTGACATAATTAGGCCAGTGCTTGCAGGGCAACGGCTTCACCATTGCGCTACACAATCAATTGAACTGAAATGAGAAATCTGCGTTCACAGATCGCGAAAGCCCGCCCGTGTGATTGCTTAACAGGAAATACCATGGGCATTGTGCACCGCCTTAAAAGGGGGCGAAAAAAAAACAACAGCGCCTGCTTTGAGGCTTCAAACCGGTGTTCCAGTTTAGATGGTGAGCAGATTAAAATGGTGATATTTGCATAAAATCAGTGAATATTCAACAAGACCCTGCCTACTTCTTAAGAGCGTTCTGCTCTGCCTCCGCCTAGTGCAGGTTCACATTTTCACGAAGTGTTTGCAAGTGAGACAATATAACAGATATCGCTGAAAACATCACCAGTGTATGTCTAATACATGTCTGTTTAAGCATTATCCACACAAATATGACACATACTGAATGAATGGACAAAAATAAAACTAGCGATCTAGCTGGGATTCGAACCACGCATGGACAAGAAAGTAGATTGGATTAGCTTCTACATCGTCTATACCACTACACTACGAACCGCTGAAACTGATGCCAGATTTCTATGTATATATTGAACTGTTAGTCAAAGTTAACACAGGTTAACATATGTGAGAAATATATGCCCATGTTAACTGGTGCTATCACAATTTAACATGGGCATATGCAAGCCTCAAAACAACAAAATAGGTTCATCTTTGCCTCACATACCAAAACCTAACTGATGTACAACAAACTAGCATGTCCCACTAACACTTTATTCCGTTTTGGGGGTTAATAATATGAAACATGTCAGTCATGTGCAAAAATTATCATAACTTAGTGTCATGTCTCCGTGAAGTTATGCAGTGAGCTGTCTATTAGTGATTTGAAGTGAACACATGAAACTTATTTTCTCCGAGTTAAATATGATTTTATTTGTTGGTCCTAATTTGACGACACAAAATGGTTATCATGGTAGCATATATTACAAAACTTCTATGTAGCTAGAGAGTTTGATGACAGATGTTGCTGTTTCAGATTCCCACGTAGCCTAAATTAGAAAATAGTTTAGCCTACTTACTGCTCGTTCAGCAGCCTGTTGCAAAACATTCACTTAGCCTAGATGTTTGCTATAATGAATATCTTGATCCATTGACAAATAAGCTGTCACAAGATAGACCTACATTCATTTAATAGGAACACCATGCTATTGCATATATATAAAATAATCAGTGGTGCAATTGGTTAGCAGGGTGGACTATTATTGCTAGTTTGCTATTTTAGTGAGCAGTTCGAGGCCCAAGTGATCTTCCTAATTTTTGCTAATCACGATGTGTGTTTCTGCACAAAAAACGAGCAACGTCTGATGGGGTCATTTGTTACTGTTTGTGATGCAAAATGACTGAGGCAAAATTCATCTGCATTATTCAAGGCATGCATTCGCTGTGTTTGCTTATGTTATAGGCTATCACCAGTTAACATAAACATCAGGATAGCTAGTAAGCTAGTAGACTAGTCTACTAGACTAATGGTAAGCGTTGCTCTGTGGCGTAGTGGTGATAGTGCTTACTGCTTGGAGCATTTTGCCTCAGTGAGACTCATGTTCGAAACCCAACAAAACCTTCGCTGATTTACTTTGACACATTTCCTGTTTGCACAACATTTTGTGTGGATGCTTAAGCAGACATGCATTATACATAGCGATTTCCGCATGTTTTCGGCAAGATCTTGCTTCATATTCTGTCGCGCACTGTAGGCTTGTGAAAATGTGAATCTCCAGCACTGGAAGGGCTGAGGCAGAGCAAAGCGTTGTTAACAAGTAGGCAGGGTCTTGTTAAATTATTCACGGATTTTATGTAAATATCACAAGTTAACCTGCTCACCATCTAAACTGGAACACCGGCAGTCTCACTGACATAATTAAACCAGTGCTTGGCACAGTTGGCAGGGCAACAGCATCACAATTGTGCTACGCAGTCAATAGGGAGGGAAAGTGAAAACCAGCGCCCCAAGTGGTTGCGTTCCTATCGAAGAGCAGCTCCAATGTTAAAGGAACACGCCACCCAATGTCAGTAGTAATATATGTTCTTACCTTAACTTTCACGAGTTGAGTCATACCTCTCCCGTGTCCGTACGTGCACTCAAACGCTCTGGTGCGCGGCTGGACTGTGTTAGCATGTTGCTATGCTAGCGGGCTTTGACGGCAACTAAGCGTAGAAGTAATCAAAAACATCCACGTTTTACCGACTTAAATACAGTTGCACGAGTAGTTGATAGAAATGCTACGGCCACGCAACATGAAACGTGGCGATTTTTCAAGCGAATAAACCGGAGAACTACAATGTGTGGCGCAATAGCACTTGGGAGTACTTCGACCTAGCGTAGTAGTATTGTTAACACCTAATTGTAGATCGATCCTATCCACCACAGAGTTTAGAATCCATGCTGGATAGACCCTCAGCCTCTCCCTCCCCTCTGAGCGAGAGAGAGGCACACACACTAGAGATGCGCTGATGGGCTATTATTTCAACCATAACTGCATAGCAAAACTTATCATCCATCAGCCATCCATCAACACCAAAGTTTTTTGACCAATCTTCGAAACGGCACCCGCCCACCATCCGCTGGTTGTTTTAATGTAGGCTATATGGGTGATGCAGCGCTGCTGACGTGAGGCTAGAAAGCCCTTGCCTGTTCTAGGAAGACTGATCCAATGCAGCAAATATATTAAAAGGCTAAAGTCGTACATTGGCTATGTTGTAGCCTATCCCCAGAATATCAGCAGCAAACTCAGTCTCTGTCTCGCAAAACAGTCTCCAAATAAAACGCACATCGGCCTGTTGCCTTTTCTGCCAGCTTGTGAAAATATATCGTCCAAAATGCTTGATTGCATTGCATTCTCCACATTTTTATCTACATTTTCATGTACCACATCAGCATTTTTGTTCAGTGAATCTTTTGTAAATTGCTTTACAATTACCGTCGGGCCTATAGGCCTATTGCCTGGCTTGCCTCAGCTTCGGTCACGTCCTTTTACAATTTTATCATTGTAATAAAAAACGCAATTTGCCACATAATTTCAACATGCTCCTGGCCTACTAATTAATGCCTATTGTACTTTATTTTTTGCAAAAAGAAAGAAATCCTTGATAAAATAACAAGTCATTCACATTATAGGCTACTTTACACACTGTTATGTCAGGGTGACTGAAAGCCTGTTCTGAAGACTCCCATTCATTTTGACTGCACGAGCGCGTCTTTTTCAGACAGACAGCGCAATTCATTTTAAAGCAATTTACAAAAGATTCACTGAACAAAAATGCTGATGGGGTACATGAAAATGTAGATAAAAATGTGGAGAATGCAATGCAATCAAGCATTTTGGACGATATATTGTCACAAGCTGGCAGTATAGGCAACAGGCCGATGTGCGTTTTATTTGGAGACTGTTTTGCGAGACAGAGACTGAGTTTGCTGCTGATATTCTGGAGATAGGCTACAACATAGCCAATGTACGACTTTAGCCTTTTAATATATTTGCTGCATTGGATCAGTCTTCCTAGAACAGGCAAGGGCTTTCTAGCCTCACGTCAGCAGCGCTGCATCACCCCCTACATTAAAACAACCAGCGGATGGTGGGTGGGTGCCGTTTCGAAGATTGGTCAAAAAACTTTGGTGTTGATGGATGGCTGATGGATGATAAGTTTTGCTATGCAGTTATGGTTGAAATAATAGCCCATCAGCGCATCTCTAGTGTGTGTGCCTCTCTCTCGCTCAGAGGGGAGGGAGAGGCTGAGGGTCGATCCAGCATGGATTCTAAACTCTGTGGTGGATAGGATCTACAATTAGGTGTTAACAATACTACTACGCTAGGTCGAAGTACTCCCAAGTGCTATTGCGCCACACATTGTAGTTCTCCGGTTTATTCGCTTGGAAAATCGCCACGTTTCATGTTGCGTGGCCGTAGCATTTCTATCAACTACTCGTGCAACTGTATTTAAGTCGGTGAAACGTGGACGTTTTTGATTACTTCTACGCTTAGTTGCCGTCAAAGCCCGCTAGCATAGCAACATGCTAACACAGTCCAGCCGCGCACCAGAGCGTTTGAGTGCACGTACGGACACGGGAGAAGTATGACTCAACTCGTGAAAGTTAAGGTAAGAACATATATTACTACTGGCATTGGGTGGCGTGTTCCTTTAAGTCCCATAGACCTATTTTTAAAAAAAATACGTGAAGCCAAATCAGCGATCTTATCCACCAAAAATATTTTTCAGTGTCTGTACAGTAATAATCTTCTAACTGTGAAAATGTCAGACCCTATTTTGCCTTATTTAAAAAAAAATCTAAATTGCTCATTTTGTTTCATAAACGAACTACAAAAAAGCCACGTGACTTTACCCTTCAACATTACTCACGTAGCATGGTTTGTTTATTAGCCTGGTTAGCATTGCCACTTAACACTTACTGCCAGCTCTTCATGTGAGTAGAAGCACAACACCACTTATCCAGACATAAAGGTTATCACCACGCGGTTTACATCACCTTCCGTTATTACAAAAATATGTAAGCCAGTTAAGCAAATTGCCGTATTGATCAGTTAGAAATTAAGCGCCCAAACCTGTGACGTCACATGCAACTGTAGTTTGTTATCACCATGTTACGACAAAAACTCAAAACAATTAAACTGATCCTAAAAATAAGGTATGACCACTTGAAGCAATAGAGGTGACCCCAGTGCCTAACATATGGAAGGCATTAAATTAAGATCCCAATGTGCACCGAGATATATTAAAAAAAAAAAAAAAAATCCCATCCCCTCCGCTAAACTCTAGGAACGCAACCACTAGATGGCGATGAGATTACTTTCCCTCCCTATAGAGCTGCACAGTCCCGCCCACAGCCAAAACGCGGTTAGGTGCCGGATGTAAGATTCCCATTCATTTGTCGCATTGACGTTTGGAAAAATCCGTATCTAAAGAGTTTTACAGCATGTCTTAGGCTAACCAGCTACGGCATAACTCATAAGCATACAACATATCATTTCGAGTGAAAAAACGAAGAGAAAATCCAAAAAAAGTCAAAGGTACAAGACTGTGTACATATTTTCATTTCCGAGCAAAGGAACTACTCATCCCATAAACCACCGGGCCTCACTGAAAAATATATAAGCAGCACGAACCAGCGCGAAATCTTTCATTTCCAACCGGAGACAGCAGCGAACCCTTTCCTCCAAACAATGATTTTTATATAGTGAATGTGCAGTTAATAGCAGTTATTTCAGGAGTAATCGTGTAAATAATAGTGTTTTGATATTGAATTTTATATTTATCATCGTGTATTTTATATCGTGTGTGTGAAAGCGGTTAACGTTAACGGCAGTGCTTCGTAATGTTACCTGACTCATCCTATGCTGTCATCACTGCTCAGTCGGGCTGATGCATGGTCTGCTCTTGGACCACCATATTCAGTTTATTAATTTGCCGTGAATTATTACACAAAATGTTCATTAAATGCACAAAGTATTCCTAGGTTAATGATTCATATGAATCATACAGTATGAAGGCTACAGTAGCCTAGCTAATGTTAACTAGCACTGCTAGCAGCATTAACATTACAACCTCCCTGCTTAGCTAACTCACCACAACTTTGTAGGTCTTGTCCCTCATGCTGCTGACCCTTACAAAACCCACAAACTGACTCTCGGACACACAACAGTCAATAATGTGACCCGATTTAAAGTGGCTTTCACCCCTTTGGACACTCACTAAAACATAATATTCATACCTGTGTTGCAGCATGTAGGCTAATGTTAGCTGCATTATGTAATGACATACAAGGTTAGCCTGCCTGCCTGAAAAGTTTGAGTGTTTAAACTAACATTTACAGTGGTCTATTTGATAGTGTATTGGCCCTGACTAAGTTCGTGTGATGTATAAACCCCAATCCTTGTTGATACAAGTACCAATATTCGTCAAGAAAGTTTTTAATCACATTAAGATTTTCGCCATAGGCAGTAAAAAACTCCTCCATCTTTGTCAATATTTTTCCGCTGAGAAAGTTTCAAACTATGAGACATTCTCTGCTATGACCATAACGGCCTTTCCACCAATCAGAGGCATATCACTGTGGGATTGTTCAGGATTGTGGGTAATGAAGTACTTTATCCAAGAGATCGCGAATAAAAGGCATTTATCTCAAAACAAGGTTAGTGCCCCACGAACTCTTGGTGTCTATAGGAGCATATACAATCGCTTAGTACAACCGTAGCTGGTTTTAAGTCTACCACGTGCAGTTAAGTTTTTATGGCTTACACCGCAATTGTCAATGGAGAAATTGCATTGACTTTTTACATCCGGCATCGGCTGTGGGCGGGACCGCAGCAATATAGACGACGATGTGCTCTGTACATTCCAATCTTGTAGCGCTGTTCATTGTGTGTAGGTATGAGACCATAATTATTGATCGTGGTAAGCTTTTCCGTAGTGTGTACTTCCACATGTGTCCCGCGAGGGGAATACAATGTCCGCCTTTTTCATTCTCAGCACAGCACCGTTGTAAGCTGTAGGTTACGGCCGCGCAGGAGTCACACATGATTTTGTATTTTATTGTTTGGGTTTATTAATGCCTTTAATGTGATAGGATAGTTGAGAACGACAGGAAGAGAGTTGGGGTGGTATCCAGAAAGGACCACGGGGCCGTTAATCGAACCCGGGTTGCTGGCGTAGGTGCAGGTGCCCCAGCCAGTTGCACCACGGCTGGGGCCAAGTCGCACAGGAGAGGAGAGGCAGAGGAGAAGCTAGGCCTACTGTAACAGATAGGGACAAGGGGGTGAATATTCCAGTAGGATGATTAATTAGGCTACAGGCTATTGAAATGAATGAATGAAAAGGCAAAAGTATAATAAAATAAATGTTATTTCTCTGACTATTTTAATTTACATCATTAATTAATATGAATGATATCAGGAATTCATTTCCAAGGAACTGCAAAGTGTGCTTGCTCAGGTGTGGTTCACCAACAGGAGCAGATAGTGGAATTTGGTGCTTTGAACTCAACTTGATCCAAGGATTCTAACGGCGCCTCATTTTTCAAAATTGGGCATACGGGTCAAAGGTTACATGTATTAATGCACATACAAAATGCCAGAACACATTTTGCTAGTTATAGCAACCCCTAGAGGTCAAAGGGAACAAACTTGTTTGTGTGCCCTCACAATGGAGCCCCAAGTTTTGTTTTGATAAATGAAAGTGTCACTGAGATATTATAAGTATAAGTATATACTCTTTTGATCCTGTGAGGGAAATTTGGTCTCTGCATTTATCCCAATCTGTGAATTAGTGAAACACACTCAGCACACAGTGAGGTGAAGCACACACTAATCCCGGCGCAGTGAGCTGCCTGCAACAACAGCGGCGCTCGGGGAGCAGTAAGGGGTTAGATGCCTTGCTCAAGGTTCACTTGAGCCGTGCCTACTGGTCGGGGTTCAAACCGGCAACCCTCCGGTTACAAGTCCGAAGCGCTAACCAGTAGGCCACGGACTTCATACATCAAAGCCTTGCTGAGATATGAACTCACTTCCTGCCTGGCGGCTTCGCGACTGATTTCGATTGGCTGTGATGGGTGAATAATTTCGAAGTAATACTTTTGTGTCTAAAGATCATGTACGTCAAGTTTCGTGAAGATTGGACAACATTTGTGACCTGTGAAACTTTAGTTTCGCTTTCACTAAAATCAAAGATACGGCTAAAATCCACCTAGGTCCAAATTGACGAAATAGGATGCGTTGAACGTTGATCCAATGTTTTAGAGTTGGAACGGTGTGGATATCTCAAAAGGCCTAGGGCCAGGAGCTGGCCAAAAAAGTGCCACACATAGGGCTAGGCTGCTGCTATTTTGTTGACTGCTATACCATTGAGGACTATTGAGTTCTGTCCATCATTTGGTGGTAAGTACAATTACTGTGATAAAATGATGATCACTTTTCAAAAAAAATGTTCAAGAGTAATATTATGGGTATTGTATCGGCCATAAAAATCATTATTGTGTTACTATGTTACAGTTATCATTATTGGCCCTAAAATTCCATGTCGGTGCACCTCTACAGCATTTCCACATGCCAGCTATGGTACGATAGCTGCTGCACTGTTTTGCTTGATGAGTGCACCTTTGTCCCACTAGAGGGTGCTGTCTTTTAAAGGTTCCTGGCCTAATCTGTTCATTCCTGTGTCTGTGTCTTTTGGTGTACAGATAAGTGAAGTGTTAATGTGTCATTAGACCAGTTACAAAACCAAAAAGACTTTTCACTTCACATCATTTCATATTCCTCAAGGTCAGTCTTTCCTGCCTTGCTGCTGTAGGCAGGGCTAGCCTGTACTTATTGGGATGTGTCTTCACAAAACATATCTATAAATTCACAGCTGACCCTTGGGAATAGCATGACATTGTCTTTCTTAGATTCTATTGAATAAAAATACAATCAGTCTGCATGCATGTGTAAAGTTGGATTTCAATGGAATAGGTTATTCCATATTGTTGACTAGAAACCCAGTTGCTGGATAAAATGTTTATCAAACACGTTTATCAAACGCTACTGTACCACAGATTGTTCACACATATCTTTCCCAATAAATAAATCAGTTTCGGTTTCAGTCTCTTTCAAAATACTGCATAACATACCAACCTAATTGCATGAAAGGTGAACCTGTTGTTCCTGTTGTCATCTGATGCTTGCAGAGCAACATTTCATCTTTTGTGTGTCGGCCGGTCAGGTGTGAGGGCTGAGATCCTGTGGATGTATAAAGGCAGCGGCTCCTTGTGAGATCTCAGTAGGTGTCACCTGAACTGCTGACAACATGAAGATCTTCCTCTGCACTCTGGTTCTCGGGCTTCTGTGCATCACAACAGGTGAGATGACCAGTCTGATTTGCATGCCACTCCTCTCTAATCATAGAGATATCGATAAGAAATGTAAATAATCCAGCGTATTATTTGCCATTGGTCAACTTCATCAGTGTTAAGAATATTGAATAGATGAATTAATTAAATAAATGTGTGCTCTCTCAAACAATCTTCTGAAATTGTAGAAAGCTTAAAGCTATTATAAAAGTTTTCAATATCACTACTGTCGGCATTCAGAAAACAGTGTCACACTGCTGTTGATGAATGATGACACAGCACAATGACGGGACAGCTAGCGCTGGATTTGCTTTTTTTCATGAACAACATAAGGGATATCAAAACCAAAAGTAAAAATGTACACGCATTGCATAACCTGTAAATATCACATCTGTCATAGAGCATCTGTTATGCTGTAGTCTTTAATTAATTTTATTTCATCATTATGATCTTTGTGATTTTTGATTGATGTGATCTAGCATCACTTTTTGGTTGCTGTTTGTTTTATAGAGGCTTGCTCATGCCAAATAAGAAGGTGTATAATAAACAATTCCTAAAGCTGTTGGATAGAGATCAAACTCGTCTGACTAGATCATTATATAAAATGTTGGCGAGTCAGGAATGACTATACCTACTTCAAAAGCATGCTTGTCTAATCAATTCATCTAAAGTTATTATCTCAAGTAATCTACTGAACATATCATACATGACTGATTTTCATGGAAGTTATGCACTTGATGTGTTCAATCAATTTACTCTCATGGACCTAATGTATTGTTAATGGAATGCAAACGTCTGCTCATTCTGTCAAATAGAAGTGCCTGTTGAGTAGTTGATTGTAATTGTTTATCGTAATAGTCATTATTCTGTGAATCTGACCTCCTGGCCTCTGTCCTCCACAGTGAACACTCTGAGATGCTACACTTGTGTGAATGGAGATTGCAAAACTGTGACAGAATGTCCGGCAGAGAGTAACTTCTGCAAAACTGTCTCCACTCGTGAGTATGCCACAGATGGCTTTAACAGTCCTGTTGCTAACACAGCCGTCTATCTTGGCTACAAGCATTTCTGTTTTCTCAACTTGAATTAATGCATCTACATGCTCTTGGCCTTGTCCTATCATCACTGGTCCATGAGACATTCTCTGCCTTAACTGACACTTTGCATGTGTATCAATGAGGAGAGCACTGGAGTTGTTTCTCCCAGTAACCCTGATGAGGACGGAACCCATTCCAGAGCAGGCATTCTAGGGTTTGGGGGGTTCCCTGGGTTCTCTGCCTTACCAGTGTTCTGTATTACAGCGGATGTGTTGACCAGAACATGTGAGGAGATCTGCACACCTGGTTACAACACACACTGCTGCATGACTGACCTGTGTGGATGATCAGCTTGGAGCCCTCCTGCAGCTGCAATTACACACACACACACACACACACACACACACACACACACACACACACACACACACACACACATACACCCATTGAACACAGATGAACACATAAGAAACACAGGCTAATGTATAATTATGCTTTCACAAACTAGCACTAAGACCTACACATACCGGTACACACACTTAGTCACACTCACACACAAAAATCAAAAATATGCATGACATTTAAATATCACAACACACAAATATTCTACATGCTTTCTCACATAACTATCACAGACACAGACACAGTGACACACACACAGACACACACATGCTTTAAGTAATGGATATAGACAAATGTCTAGTGGGCTTAATTATGTTACATTTGTGCAATATACACAATAACGTCTTAAAGCTCTCATCAGTAAAATTGGATTAAAACATTACATATAAATGCTGTGTCTTGTTTTTATTTCAGTGGATAATTTCTTGTAGTCTACCATTATTTGCTGTCATATAGCAGACTTTAATGTGCTCTTTGTGTATCAAACC
Source organism: Alosa pseudoharengus (assembly GCF_046254945.1). Taxonomy (NCBI): domain Eukaryota; kingdom Metazoa; phylum Chordata; class Actinopteri; order Clupeiformes; family Clupeidae; genus Alosa; species Alosa pseudoharengus. Next base: position 4,804,284 of record NW_027468598.1, on the reverse strand, counting down.
CTTGGTGTTACCTTTACGGTAAGGGTACATGAATTATCATGAATTCATGCATGAATTGATTCATGATTTACATATTACTTCATTCCTTAATATCTCAATAATCATCACGAATTTACATGAGTTCATAGTCTGTAATTTATGACCTCATACATGAACAACACATCAACTAAAGCATTAAGTATGATGAGCACATCATTATGATTTATGATTTATTAAGAATGATCATGATGATTTCTTTTTCTGCAAAAAATGTAGTCATCACTACTCAAATTCTGATTTGAAGACAACTTGTGCAGTTCTCTAAACACATGCCATTGTTCAAACTTTAGTTGAGGGGACACAAACATGATGAACTCATGAGTAATTAACCTGACATACATGTAATCATGAAGATCATGCTTAAGAAATCATAAATCACAATGATGGACCTACCGTTCATGCATGAGGTCATTAATGACAGACTATGAACTCATGTAAATTCCTGATGATTTATAAGATATAAAGGAATGACGTAATGCATAAATCATAAATTAATAAATGCATGAATTCATGATAAGTCATGTACCCTTACTGTAAAGTGTTACAGAAGTTTGTGATGCCACACAAAGGAAACCTTTAATATTCTAGGCCCTAGTTTGAGGATAAAACAGCTGGTAGCACGTGCAGGGTTATACAATAAAGGACACACTTCAGAATAAGCAGGAAAAGCAGGAAGTGGGGAGCACCAGGTCCAAGTTACAGTAATTAACAAAAAGTTTGATTAATGCCGACCAATTGCATTGGCGAGCGATCCCTTTAAGGTGAATGCATCAGGTGAGATTAAAATACAAGATCACCACAGGTTCTGGTCATGCTTTTACTTACACAGAATAAATCATTATGTCACATAATTACAGCTTAGACCTGTTTCAAAATGCTGTCAATCTGACTATTATATCATTACTGTAATCAGGTCAGGCATGTTATTTTGTTATGTCTGGTGAACGCTGTGATAAGAACAGCTTTCCTACCCACACCTCCTTACAGAGAGAGAGAGAGAGGGAGAGAGAGAGGGAGAGAGAGAGAGAGAAAGAGAGAGAGAGGGGGAGAGAGAGAGAGAGGGGGGGGGGTGGGAGAGAGAGGGAGAGGGCTTCTCCTCACACTCCTGCTCTCAGACTCATGGCACCGGCTGGCAGGATCAGCAACACTGACAGTGTGGCAACACCCCATACATCTGGAGCAACTGGATTATCTACTGTAAATCCCTAAACAAATAGAGAAGTAAATGTCATCAAACATACTCGCACACACACACAAAGGTATAATAATACACTTAACATGGGGATGTGAGTCTCAACAAACATATTGCTTCAACCTCCCACACATATAAAAATATACCAAGCTCCCTTATTTGAGTTATCTTTCTCAGATTTAAAAACCCAAAAGGGCAGCTGACCTCGATATGAATGTAGATGTTGCGGTGATGCATCTGAAGTCAGGTCAAATGCCATTCATGGGTCTTACACATAAATCTCCATAGGATCTGTAATGTTATATAATTTCACAAATGACTTTTCCCTGGTTGGAATCGCTGTGCTGCTCACAGTCATAACCAAACTGTGGAATATGGGTCAGATGTGTATTAATCTTCCACTGCTTCACTTATTTCCTTTTCCATCAGAGCCAGTCCCATATTAAAGAGATCAAGGATTTGCTGACGACTCCTCACACTCCTGCTTTCAAACTCATGGCACCAGCTGGCAGGATCAGCAACACTGAACAGAATGACAGTGAGGACAGCTGAGGCTCCGTCCCAGAAGAGAGGATGCTGTAGTAGGCCTGTATTTGATCAGGACTCCGTCCCAGAAGAGAGGATGCTGTAGTAGGCCTGTATTTGATCAGGACTCTTACTGGAAACAGTGGAGGAAAGAGTAACACACACCTCACTCTGAACCTTGGTAGCCGCATCACTTCTACTTGTCAATTCCAGTGATGCCAGTAACGCGTAAGTCTATTTTGACCACTTTTTTCAGTAATGAGTAATCTAACGCGCTACTATTTACAAACCAGTAATCAGATTAAACTTATCTAAATTACTGTGCGTTACTATTTTTGTAATTTTCCTTAATAAAAAGATATATTCTTTGCTTTCTTCTTGTCTTGGGGATTAATGTCATGTAGGCTATGCTCACGTTTTCAGCATGAGGACAATTCACGTGCAGCGACACAAACGTAAACAACAATGGAGGGAGAGAGAGAGATGCACATTTCATCAGTCATTACTTTGAGTTTGTGTCAGCTAAACATGACAACATTAAGGTACATTCTACATTCTGTGCTGGCGACAAAGTGCTGTCTAGCTAGACATCCCAAGTCTCCCGAAGTTTTGGGAGTCTCCCACATATTGATAGCGGCTTCCTGACGCCCGCAAATTACATAAAATCTCCCGGAACCTAGAGCGAACAAGGGCGCGCATGCCAGACCGGACTTCAAATCAAAGATTCTAGAATCTTTGCTTCAAATCGCGTGTGCATAGCTTAATGCGCACACAACGGAGAGAGAGAGGAGTGGTGCGTTTGTGCCTGAAGCGCATCCAAGACAGAGAGCATCCTGGTCTGTTTTGCTAAATCAACCAATCAGTTTTCAGTGTAAGTGCTTTATATCTCTTTTCTCCCAAACATAATTAATCAGTTCAGTCAGTGTATCTAGGAACAGAAGCGTCATGGCAGCGTCAGTGCCCCTCAAAAAGGAAGATTTAAGACCCATTTCACATCAGACTACACAAAAGTGTACCCAATTGTCTCAAAAGATTAAAACATAATGATAATCTTGCACACTGCACTGTTTGTAACAGCGACTTTAGCATTACTCACGGCAGGTTAAATGATTGCAAAAGACTTGTTGAGGTGAGTTTAACAAGTGTAATTTCATTTGTATATTACTCAGGCCTATAGGCTACAAGATGGCTAGTTGCCAAGGCTAAATGAAAAAAAATCTACATATTTTACTATAACAATTTCTATCAATAGACCTTCCTTATTTGGTGTACTTAGACATTATTGAACAAACATCTGAATTTCAGTATCTATGTAGGTTAGGTTGGGATGTCTGCTATACATTGCTGTTAAAATGCACTTCCAGTATAGTGAGTATTGGCAATCATTTTTATGTTGAGGCGTTGGGGGTGTTGTCGGCAGCTGCTGAAAGTAACTAATAAAGTAACTTGTAATCTAACTTAGTTACTTTTAAAATCAAGTAATCAGTAAAGTAACTAAGTTACTTTTTAAAGGAGTAATCAGTAATCAGTAATCAGATTACTTTTTCAAGGTAACTGTGGCAACACTGGTCAATTCACATAGTCCAAGATACAAGACTATTGAGGCCAGAGAAATCGAGCTCCTTACATGATTGCAAAGAGACCATTTTTTCTTAGACCATTGTAACAATACACTAGATTGCCATTTTACCCTCTGGGTGGCAGGTGAAAGTTGACCTGAAAGGGTTGGCAGGAATACTGCCAGTCTTCATTTAAACAAACACACCTTAGAGAGCTATTTAGCAGAACTGTTAACAACATGACTTAACTTGTTTATTTCCCTTCTCAGGATGTCAAAGTAGCCTACATACTGCACACTTCAGATCATATTCAGCTTCAGCATTCTATCTCCCAACACATGCTCTGGGAAGAACATAAACTGGTCAGTAACACACATACCCTATGACACACCAGGGTCTGCAGGTGTGCTTGTGGCATTCCCCTTGTTGCTGACCTGCTCTGAAGCATTATTGTCTTGCAACACAGTGACAACACTAGCCTGAAGAGGATTTCCCCCAAACTGTATGTAACTTCCCCTTTTCACCTCCTCGGTGTATCACATGTATGACAATGCTGTTGGACTTCTAGACTATGCCGGACGGAGCTCTGATTTGGAATGGCCCACATTGTGAGGACATTCCTCTCCACCTGACAGCCTGTCTACACATCTAAATTATTAGTTTTTCTCGATCGTTTTGATGCTTGTGTCAACTCTGACATCACATTCTCAAAACAGTTAACACCCGTGTCTGAACAAAAGCACTCTGGCCAAAATGACACATTTTGCTTGCAAAAGGCTGTTACTCTGTCAAAACACTTAAAACATGCAGCAAAAGCAAATATTGCCTTCAAACAACACATCCTGTCGTCAAATCACGGTGTGATTTCAATCAATCATTATACACACTGGACAACAAAATGCAAAATCTAGTTCTCAAAATGAGCATTTTTGCTATGTCTGTTCCATTTCTTTCTAATTTTTCTGGTATCAGAAAAAAAACTGTGAAAAGACGAAATGTTCTGAATAAAACATAAATTATTCATTCCTCCCAAGATGTAACTGTCATTGACAAGTAAGACCTACACTAAACCCCTAGGCAAGACAAATTTCATAGAACTACAACTTGTTATTTTTCATTGTAATAGACCTACTGTACAGTAAACACCTTTTGTACTGTTTTCTTCACCCAATGGGCAATACAGTACTTTGTCTAAATGTGCATTAGATCTACAGTATAAATAGCAACAAAGAACAGACATGACATCTCATATGGATAATGAATGATGGCTGATTGAAGAATTGTGCAAAGGAGTTTCACACAGGTGTATCAGAGATTCAGATTTATGCAAGGAATCTATACCACCTGTGAAAAGATGTTTTCCTTTTGTTTGGCACAGGAAAACCAATAGAGTTTGGGGTTTTTGAATGGCATCCGTGTTAACTGTTTTGCAAAAGGGTGTGAAAAATGTGTGAACCCAATGAAAATGTGTCAACACATTCGCAAGAGATGACTTCTGCTGTGCAAACAAAGTGTTCATGAAGACCAAGTGGATCCCAGTTTCCTTAAGCAGGTCAAAGCAATCGAGAAAAACTGTAAGTAGCACTTGGCCCAGAGGACTTTTGGTCTGGACTGGTAAACCTTTTGGAGTAACATGAGAAGGTGTTTGAGGTAATTACCTGAGGTATTGTATCAGTGTGTTGAACTGGAAAGCTGCACAATCTGGTTTTCAACCATGTGAGAGTTCTTGTCATAAAATAATAACTACTGGTATATGCATGCACAGCATGTAAGGTATATTATGTATTACAGTTTTTCTCAGTCGCTTTGGTGCTTTTTTCAGATCAGAATGAAAATTCTCATAACTATTAGTTCAACCTCCACAACATTTAGTCATTTGTGCACATCATACTAGCAATTTCTCCTTCCTCTAAACAAATTGCAAATACTTTTGGACATGTATCAGTTGCTTTCATACAATTATCTGCTGTTTTTTAACATTATCATTTGCTTATGTCATGTCAGTCAAAATGAACTATACTTATGAATGCTGAATAGTCGTTTCCAATAAAACTAATAGTCTTCATTTCATTGCTTGAGTCATTACATACAAAATTGTTGAACTAGTTATCAAATTCTGTCACAATGCTGTAGAATTGCAAAGACCATACAATAAAAAATGTACGTATTCAGTGTCTTGTACACACTTACTCACCTAACTACAGCAATGTATAACTTTACTGTAGTTTTCAAATGGCTGTGCAAGTGCTGTATAGTCCTGTCTTGAGCATGTTCAGGTAGTGTCACCGAGTTCTGACCTTTTTTGCATTGGAAAACACTGAGAGAACTGTCATAATGAAAACATGACAAAGCCATTTGACTATCTTGTTCATAAACGATGGTGTCAAGACTTCTCATTTTGATGACACTGACAGTTTCATTGACATGAATACCTGCTTTTGAGGAATGGACTATCCATTTTGAGCAAGTGACGTGCTTTTGCAGGTCATCCACTAGGTTTTGCAGTTTGCACTAATTGTTTTGAGAATTGCACTAACTGCTGTGCAAATGTTAATAGTGATGTGAGAAAAGCACCAAAGCGACTGAGAAAAAATGTAATTAACAATATCCATATTTTTCATATCTTATAATATTTGTTACATCCGTATAATTTCCTATTTAATTGGCTGTTGTGTTGTTCAGCATATTCCATTGCAATTTGTTTTTGAATGTGAGTGTGTCTCTGTGTGTATGTCTGTGTGTTTTTGAATGTGAGTGTGTCTCTGTGTGTATGTGTGTTTTGAATGTGAGTGTGTCTCTGTGTGTATGTCTATGTGTCTTTTGAATGTGAGTGTGTCTCGGTGTGTATGTGTGTTTTGCCCACACACCGTGTCCTGCTGTCTGCTCAGTCTCTCAGGCTTGACCTACATCTGTCAGCGGCAAGCTCAACTCAGAGGGGCTCCAAAAACACAAGTCGCCTCACACGCACCCACACACACACACACACACACACACACACACACACACACACACACACACACACACACATCTGTGCATAACATTGTCTGTGGGCCTCAGGACAGTTTAGTTTCCACTTGTGTTCACCTGACCATACTAAGACACTCAGACACAAAGATAAAGGCAGCCACATACACACAAACACATACACATGCACACACTCACCAGCCCACACAAACAAGGCTGCTGTGCTTCCTGTAGCATTACATATAGAGACACACTATAACCGGCTCACCAGCTAGTACTGTAGATGCTCTAGTATAGGATTTGGGTGCAGAGCTGTGGTCACATGGTGCCCTTGTCGATTGCCAGGATTTCCTCTTTCCTGAATTAGATTTGTTTTTCTTTTTTTTCGGGAATGTAGTGACTGTCTGACTTTGCCAAAATGATTTATCATCTATCTATTCACTAGTAAGCTGCCCTGGAAATTAGTCCCTGATGGAATTATCATTCGAGGGAATTTGAGTGGGTTTTTCTGGCTGATGCAATTATAATTGCTCTACAGACAAGCCAGTAGACATTTAGCAGCAACTGAATAATGCATAGTGCACTGAGATTTGTTGAAGTATGCCTTTTATGTGAACTACAAGGAAATAGGTCAGTCTTTGACAGAGAGCATCATGTCTCTTAAAGCGTCTATGTGTCTCTGCTGTATTACATGCTGGGAGAAACATTATCAACCCAAATCATCTATTTTTGAGTGATATCAAGATGAAAGTTTTCTTGAATCATGTGTCAGTAATCCGGTCTTTCATTGTAGGCTACACTAAAATAAATTTCACCCCTTGGGCATCTCCTGTTTTGTGGTCACAGTCTGTACTGCTCTACATGTTGTCCATGTGTTCAACTTTCCTTCAGACTATTTTGCCACCATTCCTATGTGTGTTTTGCCTAGGGGCCTCATGTCGGAGTTAATCAGACTTATTCAGTAGTGCTTGAGGCTTGTTTACTTGTTATCAGGCTATGAGTGGTCGATGCTGAGGGGCTTCTGTATAGTGAAATCTGTCTCGTATGGGGATGGTCCCTCGCCATCTATTGGATTACGGCAGGGATTTCATTCAGTATTAATCTGTGGCAGGCAGCCTCAAGCACAGGGTGCAGCTGTTGGCTGTCTGCTCGGTGCCCCTGTTGTTTGTGCATGTGTGTGGGTGTGTTTGTGTTTGTGTTTGTGTGAACTGGTGGTCTAGTGGAGAAGACCCCTCTCGTGCTCTTCTCTCGAGTCAGGATGAATCTCTTCTGCTTCTCTCTGGTAAGATGAACTCTTGCTTGTTTGACTTTTCTGCTGTTGACAGCTCCACAGACTACTCCAGCCACACAACACACAGGTAGAATAGGAGAGAAAGAGAGAGAGAGAAAGAGAGAGGGGGACAGGGTGGAGGAGGAGAGAGTGACAGAAGGAGGTGGGGAAAAAGGAAAACTAAACACTAGAGGAAGGACTAAGAGACTCAAACTGGGTTGGAGTTATAGCTCCATGTATCATGCTTGTGTCTGCTTCTCACTATTGCTGTTTGCCTATACAGATGATTTGTGTAGTAATGTACTATGCGTCCATAACAATATCTTCTGGTCAGAACAATACATGATGACAACACATCACATTGGTGTGCATGCGTTTCACATATAGTTGTCTGATATGATGTGATATGTTGTCTGTGTGTGAGAGATATCAGTGAGAGTATAACAGGAGTTTCATAGAAAGAGGGCAACATGTGCATGGTGGTGAAATGGCATTGTGAAAACTCCAATCCCCTGACAGATGTTGGCTCTGTTTGCTGCGATTCAGGATTAATATCACGGGAGTCGTTATGCCCCATTTCAAGATCGGTATGCCTCTGAATGAAGTTACGTGGAGCCACGTGAGCTACATAGGCCGATGTCCCTCACTCGGATAAATATGTTCATGTCCTGGAAAATAAGAGGATCTAGAGAACGTGTAGATTTCCCCTCCTCCTCTTTCCCCACTTCTCTACCACAGTTAAGAATTTCAGGAGAACAATGCATGAACAGACAATAAGTAGAAATTCAGAAAATGTATTTACTGACTGTCTCCTTAAATCAAAGACATTTACAGTGACAGTGAGAGGGAGTGTATGCTCTTATGAGGCAAATTAAATAAGTCAGATGCTCATGTGGCCTGAAACTGTAACTCTATGAGTCATTCATGCTAGCACCACCTTCAATTCGCCCGAAGTGGAGTTCACCTGACTGACACTCATAAACTCATATACTGTACAATAACATACTTTCAGCTGTTTTCCTCCCCTCACCCCTTTGCTCTTGTGTCCTGTGCAGGAAGGCTCTCTGGACAGTCTGTATGAGGCTGTGCAAGACTCGAGTAACACAGAGGTGTACAGCGTCCCCACCAGATCCCGCAGTCATGCTGGCCTGCTGGATGAGCACAGTAAATGGAATGCATCTCGTCGCTGTAGCTCCACGGTATGATCCCTCCCGTATTAGAATGCCACGGTTCAGTTGTCAGAAAACTGTCTTGCAACATCTCACTCATACTTTACTGTTTTCCTCCCATCCCTTTGAAGTCAACATACTGAATGTACACTGAATCAGCTGACCTTCACATAACCTGATGTGAAAAATGATAACAAGTGTTTTACAACTTGAGAGCAGATAGTTAACAAAACATATGTTCTTTTTCTTTAGGACTTCTCCTATGCCAGTAATAGCACCTCAAGGAAGAAGACCAGGTGAGCTGGGTCTAGTGTGCTTCTACACTTCAGGGTTATGGGAGAGTGAAAGTCTGGTGCCCTCTTTACCATGGGAGCAAAATGGTCACAAAGACCCTCAATCCTGTAGGAGATAATACCTATGGATGAGGCTGTTGCTTGATTCCTGTTGCTCTATCCTATATAGCCTTTACACTATAAGCTTTCAAGCATCTGTCTATTTATACCCAGCCGGGTGCTCTTAAGGATGAGATGGGCTGGAGCAGCAAAGCTGCATTAGGTAGAGAACCACTGAATTCCAAGTGTTCATTTGAAACTAAAAGCATGCATTATGTTCATTAAAATGGACTGCTGGTGAATAGCCGTTTGGGCAGTTGAAACACAAGAAAAACATTTGCTTTGGGCAGTTATGATAGTGTGGCTGAGTGCATGTTCCCCACGCAAGCATTTTAAGTGGATTCAGATCATCCACTTAAAAATCCCAGCCTCAACTCTTTCACTATTGAGGTCACAGAGATATGTGAGTGCTCTTACAGATCTTTCTAAGAAGAAAGCAGCTGTTTGACTCAAATATCATGCCCTTACATGGGGTGAAAAAGCAGCATGGCGAGAAATCCCCATTGAAAGTTCCTTTCTGCAAAAAAGCTTTTGGCATGACAGGGAGGGTGACCCAGTGAAGGATTAAACCCCTTCCCTTAAAAATCTACTTAAAACCACTTCAAATCAATGGCCGAGACTGCTCCGACTCCCGCTGCTTGCAGATCACAGCAAACCTTCATGGGGTAGTTAACCTTGGGAAGGTTGCAAACTGCATGTGGGAATGCCAAGGGTGGCTCTGATTTAGCTGGGAGGGCAGACTCTAGCAGACTTTGTAAGGGGCATGCAATGTTCTCTGCATATAGAAACAGACCCTATACTGTATGTGCATGTTCACAGTAGGGGGAACTCCAGCTTTTGGCTATATGTTTGTTTTTATGATTGCAGAGATATGTATCATCTATTTTTCTTTTTCAGTGGGATGGTGTCAAAATCTGTGTCAGACAATGAATCCCTAGGTATGTGAATTCAAGCTAACTTTGTTAGAATTGAGGAAAGGCAGTAAGAGTCGGTTAGTTAGTTATTGTTATTAATAAACAAGCATTGTAATCATTGCAATTCAAATATGTCATGGGAATAATAGCACAATAGGAATCCTCTGGTCTCAGAACTGCACAGACACACAAAATAAGCGTTCATTTCTGCTCTATTCCACACAATACACTTATGTTGGTGCTGTGGATATAGACCAGAGGAAAGGGTCTGCAATAGTAAAGTAATAGAGAGGCAATGATGAAGTAAAACAACTCTCTCTCAAACAAGGTTACACAAATGCATTCACAAAATAAAGCGTGGGGTAATCCAGCTTCTGTGAGGAGAGCCAGACATTGTAACCTACTTGTTGTCTGAGCAGCAAATGCATTTTTATCAGTTTCCTCTAAGGGCCCACGTGACATGGTGCAACTCATCAGCAAATCCAAATGTAATGGTTTTGCTTTTTTCCCCCTCCTGAAGATAATGCCTCCTGCAGTAATGGGCCTCCACTCTGGCTGCCTGCCAGAAACCCAGAAGATTTACTCCACATCAAGAACAATCAGAATGAAGGTAAATGCTCAGAGGATTTGTGTGGGCTTCGGTGGGGGTAAAGCTTTTCCCTTCACACCCTTTTAAGAGTGCCAAGCAGCCAACCACAAGCCGTATTGCAGAGGTATTGGTGGCCAGATGAGACTAGAATGGATATGGCACCAAATCCTCCTTAGAGGCGCCAGAGGAGGGAGGCAGACATCAGTGTGGAGCGTGCAGGGTCTTAAGGCACTTGGCTGTCATGTGCTCATGTGGAGACAGATGGACTTTCTGAGCAAACAGATTCTGCAATGGAGCCTCACTATACACGCCCAAATCACAGCAAGATAGCTAGATCGATCGATAGATAGATAGATAGATAGATAGATAGATACTTTATTGATCCCCAAGGGGAAATTCAAGTAGCTCAAGACATCACACACAACATACACTACAACATAAACAAGATGATAAAAAGAAATAACAAATCCCATAAGGACAGTAAAACTAAATCAAGGATCCACATTAATGTACTAAGGATGTATAAGCATGAGGCACTAGGGCAGGGACTGACCCTGTGTTTCAGCAACTCTTACCCTGACACAGACCCTGTTCAGATCCAAACACTGAGCATGAGAATACAGCATACACCCTTTATGTTTGTTTACCAAGCTTTGTAGCTTTTTTGTACACAGACAAGCTGAATAGGAGGGAAATGCAAATGCAGTATCAATTTGCCTCCCAAAGGCAGGCAGGCAGGCAGGCACTTTCCATGATTAAGCTCTGTGGACTAAGCACTCATTAAGGGGAAGTGATTTCCCTGTTGAACAGAAGATCCTGATTTTTCCCCTGATTCAGCAGACAGGGCAGTGCTTCACTAAAAGGACTCTCGTCTATTGGAGTCCCCTATGGCATATTTCAATAGCTAATCCTTACCCATTGTATTTTCATCCTGATTACATATTAAAGATCATTAAAAGCAACTGGGTGTCTATGTGAGTGTGTGTGTATGTGTGTGTATGTGTGTGTGTGTGTGTGGGGGGGGGGGGTATTTTATGGAAAGTAACGTTGGCTTTAATATGTTTTTTTTATGATTAGAGCTGGAACCCTCTGTGACACAGTTACACCACAGGACATCACAAGAAAATCTATACCCAAAAATGTCAAGACCACTGAAGGTGAGACCTTGTCTGACGTTGTAGTATCACTTGTTCAGACGTGCTGCTGAATGGAGATGAGTGTTCTGACCTCATCATTGTTCTCCCGTTGTGGCTCCTAGCTTGTCTGCTGTGAGGAATACACCCCCAACCAACAGCTTCAAAGAGCTGCGGTGAGTTCAACGTCCTGCCGGCACATCTCAGCACTATCCCCCTCCCTCCCCCACCTTCTGTCCCCTTTGCCCTGTGCATGCTTGTTGTCCTAAATGGGGGTAATCACTTAGCACAGACGCTGATTGCATTGCACTGTACAGATGGTGCAGAGAGAGGGTGAGAGGGCTCTCCTCCACTGACTTGTTAATCCTCACATAACATGTTGAGAGTGTGATAGGGGAGAGAGAGAGTGATTAAGTGTGTGTGTGTGTGTATGTGTGCGTGTGTGTGTGTGTGTGTGTGTGTGTGTGTGTGTGTGTCTGTGTGTCTGTGTGTGTGTGTGTGTGTGTGTGTGTGTGTGTGAGTGTGTGTGTGTGTAGGCTACTGTATACTGTATGTATATAGCTGCACTCAGTTATTTCACTTATAACTGTTTCACTAAGTACTGGCAAAGGCAAGGAGCTGCCAGGCCAAATGGTAGCAACTGTGAGACTCATGGCCAGACGGGCCAGACAGAAGCCTTAAGCACATGAGACTGATGAGACTGGAATGGGATTTCAGCCCAAACAGGATGAAGCACTCACACCTGACTGATAGAGAGAGAGGTGCAAAGGCCAGTTGGGAATGCACCTGAGTGTTTTACAGGGCCTGATGAGTTTTCCTATTCAGACCCAATCGGTCATATGGCTCCATCTGATGAGATTTTCTATTCATGTACTTATTTTATTCTATTTTTATTTTTAATCACTAGACTGTCACAAAAAACAAAGATATAAGAGAGTCAAGAGGAACGACCAGGAAAAGTCAAAAGTCTGGGAAGAAAGGAAATGGAAATGTCAGACCAAGAAACACAAGCAAGCCTACAGGTGCCTGCAGAACAATATTATATTTATATATTTATATTCTAAAATATTCTATGGCAATGATATTAACAATGTGTAAGGTAAGTTATACTTTATTGTCCCCAAAGTGACATTTGTTTTGGACTCCAGCCACTTCATCACGTCACATGTTACAGACTTACTCAGCATACATGACACCCACATGACACATCAATTAAGCATGTACTTCACTTCAAGACACTGCATCACACATTTCCCAACATAAGCTACTCAACAGCATCACAGACATCTACATGATAGAGTTGCAGCTCATACAGAAATGTGCTCAGACCTCACATGGGTCCATTATAAAAAGGAGAATAAACAAAAACATATGGTAAGCACTATATAATGAGCCATAAAATACACTGCTTGTGTGTGTAATACAATAGAAATCTAGGTATGGAGAATTACTTATAAAATGTATAAATAAAATGAAATCGGTTTCTATTTGTAGGTAAAGGTCGCTCAAAAAGTCGTGGCCCAAGCCCAGCAGCAGCTGCAGCAGCCCTGGAGAACGGCGTCCACAGACTGGACCTCAGGGATGGGGGCGCACCAGGCTCCAGGGAGCGCCAGAGTTGGAGCGCCCCAATCGAGGCAACCCAAGTCTGGTGTCCCTCTTACCATACCTGCCGCAGACCTCACACCGAGTACCATGTCTACTCCCAAGATCTTACATTACCACCAGGCAAGGACTGGATCAGACCAGAACTGACCACAGACAGATGTGTGAGGAGAGATGGACCCTGCAGCATGGTTCGCTCGGTCACAGATATGGATGTCTCAAAAGTAAGTGATTAAGAGGTTGGTTTGGCTGCCTGATTTATCAAACAATACAGCTGGAATGGCAAAGCAGGGACATTCTCGTTGACTTCATAAAGAACATCCTAATTAGAGTAGATGAAAGCACTGTTTACTTTTCTAAGGTCTATTTCCTTTGGAATTCAAAGGACGTGCGGTTCTGCAAAGGCTTGGTCTTTAGAGGATTCCTAGAGCAATCTGGTTGTTCATCATGTAAGTCTTAGAGAACACTTTTATTTCATGAATGATGAGCATGTGCACTTTATTTCTGCATGTTATGGGCTCAGAAGCATAGATTATAAACCTTAATCCTGGATTGAGACTTTAGCATGCCTGATTGCACAGTGGATTAGGTCATGCCATTGTCCATAGGGTTTTGTGGAAACGCCCTGGCCTGTTGTGTTGCATACATGCTTCCTATAATCTCAAGTCACTGGCTTGCAGAATACGGAACACATAAACAAAGATCAACATGCCCGCTTCTCATCTCTGTCAAACGATGAGAGCAAAATATTTCCACTGTGATTAGGAAATTAATGGGTTTGTTGTTAAATCTACAATTAAAGATGAAATAACAGTAATTCTAAGCATTAGTGCAATATAAACCCTTAATTCAATCAAAATACAGGCAAGAGTAGGTCTCAAAAAGCAATGGTTACAACATAATGACTCTCCACTTTCTGCTTGGCCTGTGTTTCATTTCAGAAGATGAAACTTCCTCTTCCTCAATGGGCAAGCCTGAGATTTTGCAATCTGAATTAAGAGAAAGGAAAGTTAGCTATGACACATTTTTGGAGACTTCCAGAGTTCTGACACACTTTGAAAAAAGTATTTATTTTATTTTATCTTTTATTTTAAATAAAGAGATGAAACATTGTATCACCACTATGTCTCCTATACTACTAAAACTAATAATAATACTAATACTAATAATAGTGTTTAGTGTTTATGTAAATCTTGTTACAGATAATAACTCTTCCACTTTAGATAATCATCTAGTTACTAGAAATGACAGTGTGATGTTACTGAGCACTGACCACAGAATGCAAACCTAAGCACTTAGTGTTTTTCCTCTCTGAAACCTCATAAGAGACAGAAGTGTGAACCAACTTCCTGTGTCATTTGAGGAAGTCATCAAACTGAGACTTCAATTGCTTAACTGCAGAGGCTTAACATTTCCATTAAGCATTCAATGGTCGACACACTTCATTACATGCAGAGATAGTGTTGTTTTCAAGTCTTTAAAATCACTAACAATGCTCCAGAGGGCTGCTTCAAACGTTTGCGACAACAAACCCAAAACTCTTAAACCAAAGGTAGGTCAAAACAAGACTTATGTAAGTCTGTCTAAAATCTTCAAAATACAAACAGAACTTCTGAAATAACAATACATTTCACTGTAACTCCATCATAATTCTTTAGGTGATAGTTGGTGTTTAAATATAGTGAAATTTACTTTTGTCCTACGGTTGTAAAAGGTCTTTACCAGGATTGTGAGCTTTGCTGGCTTAAGTAATTATTTTGCTGTTCTGAGAAGTAGTGAAATTTTCAGGGCACAGTCAACCTATTCACCTCATAAAAGAGTTGATAAATGTCATCAGTTAAACTACAGCATAATATATAGCTTTTTCTCAACTCACATTTACATTTCACACAGCGATCCACCAGCTTTGGAAGATTTGACAAACAACAACAGCCAACAGTGAAACCACAGGAAAATGGAACAGCTGTGGTAAGCATATTGCTATGATTTATGACTTGAGTTACAGAAAATTAAATTAGAAGGGAATAAACCTCAATGTGTTTGCTTTGGTTTTTCTTTGTGTCTGTAAGATTCAAATTAAATGACTATGGTATGATTGGTATGTTTGTATAGATACATTTTTGTACATGAGTATGAACTTGGTTTGTGTTAATTGCTGTCTAATTGTTTGTGTGTGTGTGCTCATGATATAGCCTGAAGGAGGAAACGTGTCTCTTGAGAATTGTGAGCAAGGCAAACAGGGTGGCTTGGGGAAGAAGATGAAGGCCATTTCTTTGACGATGCGCTTAAAGATGGGCAGGAAATGCGCCAAGAATTTCGCAGAAGACATGGTGAGTGAACAGCCTGCCAAACAACAAGAAAGCCAAGTCACAGCAAAGGCACATTATAAAATCTAATCTAATCTCAATACAAAAATCTAGAAATAAACAATTGGGGAAGTACACCTGTACACCCGTTGAACAGGTAGAGGAAGAGACAAATACGGTTAAGGTCATTGGATTAGTAGCTAAATGGCAAACAAAAAAAGAGAAGTAACATATTATAGATAGGCCTATTAAAGCATTTGTGAATTTCTTTCCACTAACCCTACTATTCAAAAATCATATAAATATCAGGTCATTTGCCACAGGTGTATAAAATCAAGCAGCATGCAATCTGCATTCATAAACTAGGTGCTTGATTTTTGTGGTAAGGGACCTGATGACACCCATGAATAGCAATGGCCACTTAAAATTCTATCAAATAGAATAGTGTTTTTTCAATGCATTTTTACCTCTGCTCCAGGTTGATCAGCCAGCCAAAGATAAAGAGGAAGAAACAGACAGTCCCACCGATAAGCCCAGTGACTCCTCAGAGAGTTTGTACAGTGGACAGAGTTCTACTAGTAAGTATACACCCCCATCAGCTTTCACATATGCCACTGCAGGTGGTGGTTAACACCAGCTGTTTGATAGGCAGGCAGGTACAAAGCAGGTTTAAAACCCATTTGTAATGCTTTCTGACTCAGTGTACGGTACACAACAATAAAGTTGAACTTAAACAGTGTAATCACATGGCCTGCTTCCTGTGTTACTGGCTCAGGTGGTGTGGTGAGCAGCTCTGATGGCTGTAGCATACGAGGCAGCCTGAGGCTGGAGGAGGAGGTCCCCTACGCAGGCCAGTTCTGCGGACGCGCCCGAGTGCACACAGACTTCGTTCCAAGCCCCTATGACACAGACTCCCTCAGGCTCAAGGTAGACCTGCCTACAACATAGGGCCCTAGTTATCACCTCGTATGAGACTAAGAGACATAATCTCCTTAGACCCTGACAATCAAAGGTCTGTGGGAACTGCCCTTGTTACTGAATGCTCATTATGATTGCTTCATGCTAATCTTTAATTATGAATCTATGATAACATACATTGTTATAGTGTAATTCTTTGCCATTTTGTATTTGTGTCCGTACTTATTTTATCTCACAGGTTGGAGACATTATAAGCGTTATACGTAAACCCCCTATGGGCATATGGACAGGCATGCTGAACAACAAAGTGGGGAATTTTAAGTTCATCTATGTCGACATGCTCCCTGAAAAAGAGAAAGAAGATGATACTCCAAAGATAAGGCCACAGAGACTCTCAAAAAGGCCACGACCCAAAACCCTACTGGAATTACTTGAACGTTTGCAATTAGAGGTAAACACTTGGTCAAAAACTAAAATAAATCCATTAGATTACTGTGATATACCGGTAAATATGTCAATGAGGGGTCACCCCTACGATAATTTCAAACTTAAATTTGAAATGCTATACTTGAGTTTGGATTATTACTTTGTAAATGCTGATACTAAGATGTTAACAACTCTCTCTTGTCATGTGTCAAAGGAGTATGCCTCTTCACTGCTACTGAATGGCTACCAGACAGTGGAAGACTTGAGACATCTACAAGAGAAACATCTTATAGAACTAAACATCACTGATCCTGAACATCAACGAAAGCTGCTTGCTGTCGCTGATGTTCACTATGAAATAGGAGGTGAGAGTCTAATAGACAGTTATCTGATATCATTTAATGGAATGGAAAAAAGGTTTATAGGTAATCTATGCCTACATGTTCAAGTTATTAGTCATTGTGGACACACCACAAACTATAGCAACATTTCTCACGAAGAGCAACCATTTCCTTAGGTCTATTTTTAATGCTGTGAAAGAGTAGGTAAGACCTGGATAAACATCTGGTCCTCTGCCTGGATGTCCATTTACTCAGCACTTTATGTCAGTCATGCAGGGTTTTTCACTCTGAAATTCATGTCAGCGGAATTGGTCCGTTCATCTCATGTGGGAACAGGTGCCATTTTTGTGGGCCAACTCTGTGGGTTGTTGTAGTAAATATGATGTTACACAGCCCAAGCCAGAGAGTCATTTAATTAAGATAAAAGCCATCAGGGCTATATTGTGACTAACCTAATTTATCAGTCCAGAATGGAATTAACAGACAGGTGTCCATTTTGGAATCCCAGTGTGTATTCATAATATATCATATTTATTTACCGCCATCAGGTGATGACCATGGCAATGATAAAGAGGACAAAGACACAAACGACTGCCCACGGGACTCTGGTTGTTTTATTCCATCAGAGTGTTCAGAAAGTAGGGACGATGTGGAAAGTCAATCAACAACACCTGACGCTCCAGAACACTGATGATAACCAGCTCACCAGCGACGTGTTGCTATTCAATGCTATGTCATGTATATTTGTTTTAATTCATTTGGCAAAGATTTAATTCTCCAATGTTATCATCTTTATTTGTTAACAAAAAGGGGTAGGCCTATTAGATGTAATGTGCTTGTTATTTTTCCCACATCGCCTTGATTTATAGTCAACATGGTCTGTTAAAAATATTTGGCAGATTTGACTGAAAAGATGTGTGTGTGTGTGTGTGTGTGTGTGTGTGTGTGTGTGTGTGTGTGTGTGTGTGTGTGTGTCTGTGTGTGTCTGTGTGTGTGTGTGTGTGTGTGATAGAGGCTTCCTTTTTTATTAACTTTTTTAGCAAAATATATTTAATCAATGTAAATAGCCTATCTGAACATAATAATACAATGATAATAAATTATTTACCTTGGATACTTGCCATGTGTCCACTTGAAATTATTTTTCTTTTAGTGACACAGCTAATCTCCTATAAATCTATAGCCAGCACATTTGCAGTGACCCATTCACTGTCAGGCCATTATCACACCATGTCTAGCTTGCGTATTCTGACTGTTATACATTGAGCTTGCACTTGAAATGCATAGGCCACTCTGCCTATAGGATACCCTGTTTTAGAGTTAGTAAGAAGAACATAGCCAACTTTTAGGGATAGGCTCTACTTATCTAGGACGCCAAGGTTATTGTTTTGCATGTTGATTTTGTGATCGTTGGAGAGATGCAAATAGCCTAGGTCGACTTAACGTTAGATGTAGCCTACTAAGATTATGTTGACATCAAACCGAGGAACAAACACAAGTTTACACGACTGAATTTAAAATCCACAATTTCATTGTCAGTTTTGAACAGATATTTTTGATTGGGCTACACAATAACTTTTCACATAACAGGGCTTCAGTTGTAGTCTCCCATTGTGTTCCACTTTTAGAAGGATAGTCAAAGATCCTAGCTTAGAAATCTAGACGCACCCTAGCGGCAGCAAATGTAACTCTCCGTTGGCTTGCGAGCTGGAAAAATTAAACTTCGATCAGGCCAATCACATTGTGTATAGAGTCGGCAGGCGGGCTTAACATAATGATGGCAGAGTTGGACTGAGCACTGCGAATGGTGAGTCCCCAGACCCTACATCTTGATGTGGGTCTGGCTCAGGCTACAAAGATCCTTGATTAGTTAGTTAACAGAGATGGGAAGTAATGAGTAGAAATATTTTGTTACTGTACTCAAGTAGATTTTTCAGATATTTTCACTTTACTTTACTATTTATTTTTGAGGCGACTTTTTACTTTTACTTCTTACATTTTAACACGAATATCGGTACTTTCTACCAAAGATTCTAGAGTGGAGCAAGATAGATCAGTTACGTCATAGGTATGAAGTACGCTCTGAGCCCGACAGGGCACCATTTTGGTAAGCTCAGCGCAACATTTCATATATAGTTCCAATTCTATGAGCCCATCTGAAAAGCTCTTTTTAACGTTGCCAGCTGTTTGTTTTTTTTTACTCGGTAATGAACTGCAAGAACTGACAGTGTGAAAGGCCCGATTCCAAGTTTACACTGAATAAGGAGAGGTAAATAGGCCTATTATTTAGACAGAGAGGCCCTAATATCAATTTTATTTACTTATAGGCTGCATAACATGCCTTTATTTTTGCGTAGCCAAATTTAGTTATTTACTTTTTATTAAATTTGTAGGCTGAGTCGCGGCAACAATTGTGCAAATGTGTAGGACTGCTTCATCCTCTCGCAAACTCAAAAGAGGGCAGCAAGCGACTGAGCTTGAAAGCGACGTGTTGGAGACCTGTGGTGTGGACAACGACTTTTCATTGGCAACAGTATTAAACCAACCAACAATATAAAAATATTAAGAAGAGCTCTTATTTCATTGAGTTAAATCGAAACAATGTCTTCGTGTTCGTGGACTGATAGCCCTACATGGTAGGCAGTTATTAGCAGCTTGGGGACCGGCGGGCTTTATTTTTCCAAATCGAACAGCTATCCGAGGCCCATCTATAAAAAATAGAATCCCGGCCATAATTTGAGGATTTATGGTATGCAAGTCGGTTGTTTGCTGCTGCTCTATCCCCCTTTGAAACAGCTTTGCCCATACACCATTTTAAATCATTATTATTGTCAGCGAATTTTGGAAAGTAGGCTAACTTTCCAACGTTACTCGTTACCGTTAACCTACTTTACTTTTGAGTAGCCTACCGGTATGTCTCTAACCAGGGTGCAACATTCAAAGAGGCTTTCTGTATGTCTTGAACCTGACATACAATCCAAATAGTCTACAAGAAACCTCAGAAATGCATACTTTTATTGTCAGTATGCATTTTGGGTAACCAAAAGTCCTATGGGGAGTTTCCATAGGGCATTACAAAACGCATGAGCATACCTTAACAAATAATGGTCTAAAGTAGGCCTACTCATTTTTCATTCTATATTGATCTGCTTTTGCACACAGCTTTGGAAGACCTGATACTAGGGCTCAGTTGTGTTTCTAAAATCATATCAAGTGACCTAGAGGGCTGAAATGTGGTCAGTTCAGAGATGCTTGTTATCCGGCAGAAAGAAAAAAACATTATTCTAGGCTCTGTAACTCTGTGCCAGTGCTTCCTAAGAAACTACAGGATCTTAGCTTTCTGAAGATGTCCAGCATTTGATGGTAGGCCAAAAGAACACACTGCCCTCTGAAGTAGGCGGTGCAATTTTGGGGGGTGGGGGTGGGGGGGGCTAGAAATGGCCCAACAGGTCTAGCCACTCTTGCACTCTAGTAACATTTGTGTGGCCCAGGTACCGTTGCATAAAAAATGGTTGTCATTCACAAGACTACTTTTACTGTAAATTTCCAAGCCTATACTTTGTTACTTTTACTTGAGTAGGCCTAAAGAAGTTAAATCAGAGTATTTTTTAACACAAGAATTTGTACTTCTACTTGAGTACCGGAAGTGAGTACTTTTGCCATCTCTGCTTAGTAATCTCATCCTCAGAAAATGTCTAATAAGGGCCGTAGACGGGCTCTGCTATCCTTCTAAAAGTGGAACACGCTATCTGCGACTGTGATGCTTTCACTAAGCGACCCGCAGACTAAAGGCTCATTCCATTTCATGCAGCGCTGCGCAAATCTGGCTGAAGGTGACGCATGCTGGATTTAACACAATGCATGTTTGTGCAAAAGTCTGTCATGTATCACGTTCACTTTCAGCTAGATTTGCGCAGCGCTGTATGAAGTCGAATAAGCCTATTATGTTGGGGGGGGGGGGGGGGGGGGGGGAGAACGTCACGAGCCTTCAGACAGAGCGACTAGCATTCTGGGAAATCAAGTTCTTTATTGGAAAATATAAACGCTGTGCTTGAAGTGCTGTACTACATTACCCAAAACCTCTATATAGTAGTTACGCTGACGTGTAGAACTCTTCACTGTTTACAGTCATCACTGAAGTTGCCGGGTAGGAAGAAAACACGTTGATTGAAAAGGATTCATTTTCATCAGTTTACTCCCTTCACGTATTATTGTAGAAATGGCTGGGGAGATGTCTGCAATTGGTAAGTCACAGTGCATAATAGAAAGCGATCGTAGCGAGTTGTAGTTGTATTGCTACCTAATGGTAACATCACACACACATACCATAGCGAAGCGAACCGAACCCCGGTGTCATAGCGGAGGCTATGTAGCTATGTAGGCTAATTGAATAAATCAGGTTATAGGCCTATGTATAACGTTACTCAAGGTAAATTACAAACGGACTGATATCCAGCTATTTGCTTAATTGTATGTCTTAGGCTACTAGTGATACGATAGACCTAATGACAAGTTAGCTGTCAGATGTTCTGCTGTCCGTCTGTCACTCCCTGTCTCTTGTTAGCCATATTAGTCATCCCACATGGCCTAACGTTAAACCTAACGTTAATATAACTCTTTCATGATTTTTAGGGTCCTTCATCTTGGCTCTTCTCCTGGCCGGCTATCTGGGACAACAATTTCTTCCTCCTCCCAAGCCGAAAGTGGTAGGGTTAGACCTCGGAACTACATTTTGCTCTGTAGGGGTGTTCCACGCAGGTAGCGGTGAGGTGGAGGTGCTTGGAGACGAGGAGGGTCGGAAGAGCCTCCCCAGTGTAGTTTCATTCACTACTACAGGTGTCTATGTCGGACATCATGTTCAGGACTTGGTCGACAGCAACCCTCAAAATACCATATATGATGCTAAGAGATTCATTGGAAAGGTTTTTGAGCCTGATTCTTTGATCGCAGAGAGTGCTAGATACCCATTTCAGGTAAGGATTTGGGTTGACAATTCCAGGTATGACAAAAAAGTCACAGTGTAATACACTTCCACTAAATCACTGAATCACTGTCCTAATTGATCCTTTAGGTGATGAATAACAATGGAAGTGCGGAGTTTCTCATCACCACCAATCAGACATTCACAGTTAGTCCAGAGTACATTGGATCCCGGCTGCTGTTAAAGATGAAGAAAATGGCTGAGGAGCATCTGGGCGTCCCTATTCACAAAGCTGTCATTTCTGTGCCTGCAGAGTTTGATGAGATGCAGAGAAATTACACAATAAGGGCAGCCAACATGGCAGGTTGGTCCACTCTATGCCATTAAAGCCCTACTGTGGAAAGTGTGGAGCCTATGCCTCTGTCTAGTTTCTCTGCCCAAAGATTCATATAGGGCTTCACAAATATACAAAGCCCATCTCCTCAACTGATAACTACTCAGTACTCACCCTACCACCAATCTCTCGGCTTTCTGTGTTAGTTTGTAACCTCTAGGAGGACTGTCAAAGTACTGCTCAGATACTTTAAAACATTACACTAGCAGTGCCAGGAAACATTCAGGCTATAACCAACTTCAGACAGATGATTAATCAGTCTTTGATTTATTCTATAAATTAAATCGCATCACATCATAGGTGTCTGTCCCCTCGACAGTTTTCAGTAGCGTGTGATAACCTGTATTTTTTTTTGGTTCTAGGGCTTGACATCCTTCGGGTTATTAATGAGCCCACTGCAGCTGCAATGGCTTATGGGTTGCACAAGGTGGATGTGTTTAACGTGCTGGTGGTGGACCTAGGTGGAGGCACGCTGGACGTGTCTCTGCTTAACAAACAGGGGGGCATGTTCCTTACCAGGGCCATGGCAGGTGAGTCCCTTAGAGAAGCACTGAACAGAAATGTAAACGATAATACTGAAATTGCTAATTGTCTTTTTACTGGTAGCATGTAAATGGTGGTCACTTAGACTGTTTCTGGTTGTTTGTTATTTTTGCCCTCACTTCAATTTGAACTGGGAATTTTGTAAATTACCATTTTCAATTCAACAAGCTTGCTTAATTTCAGCATCTTTTAGTTGGTTCCCCCATTGAAAACTAGTTCTCTTCCCCTCGTTAAGTCAAAGCCTAATATGTAGAAAAGCAGGACATTTGACATCATGTCATCTCATTTATTTTAGGTAATAATAAACTTGGAGGGCAGGACTTCAGCCAGAGACTTTTCCAGCATGCCTCAGAGAGAGTGAGGCAGCAATATGGTGTTGCCCCCACCCTGAAGGAGGACATCCACCGCTTGAGGCAGGCTGTGGAGGAAGCCAAGCTGAAACTCACTGTAGAGTCCAGTATGCTGCTTCGTGTCCCCCTGCGGCTGCAAACCCAGGCCCCCCACGGGTCTCAGGACAAGCCTGTTGTCTTCCAGGAGCCCATCAGCCGTGAGCTGTTTGAAGAATTGAACATTGACCTCTTCCAGAAAATCCTTACACCCATCAAAACGGTGTTAGAGGAGGGCCACCTGAGCAAGGAAGAGGTAGACGAGATTGTGCTAGTCGGGGGCTCAACCAGGATACCTCGCATCCGCCAGCTCATCGCACAGTTCTTTGGAAAGGAGCCCAATACCTCAGTGGACCCAGACCTGGCAGTGGTGACTGGAGTGGCCATTCAGGCGGGCATCATGGGTGGGTCATGGCCTCTGCAGGTCAGTGCCATGGAGATACCAAATCACCACCTCCGCAAGAAGAACTTCAGCTGATCTTAGGTTGACTGCAGTTTACATAAAGTGGGATTTCTGAGTGTAATGGCTCAATTCAAACAGCTGCATTCTGCCATGTTTGGAGTTAATTTGACGTTTAATACTGAGTAACAGTTTCTTTATCCTTTTGCCTGCCTTTTAGAGCAAACTTAAACAATTAATTCTATATCAGATGAATTTTATCTCATTTGTCAGCTTTGTACTGAGACATTTCCAAGAATTTTTGGAAGTGTTCAGACATAAATATCATATTCAAGGCAGAATGTGCTAGTCACAGCCCATACTTACAGATAGAGCAGACTCCTCTTTCACTTGCATCCTCATTTTTGATCAGTGTATTTTTGTAAATACATGGGTGTAAGGGCAAGTTCATGTCTGATGGAATCCAGGTGGGGAAATGACTTAGCATGTCTACCTTGTCACTGATCTGCTTTACCAGGGCAGGTAGGATTCACTATGTTTTTGGTGCAGAAGCTACTGAAATAGCCTCTCTCAAACTGTAACAACTTCAACTGCTGTAGTTGAATGTCAGAAACCGTCCTTGAAGGCTGTAAGGTTGTTTGTTACCTAGCAAATATTTTACAGCTGTCATTCCAATGCAGCTTTCAAACCGGGTTACCCCAGTGCTTACCGATTGTGGGATCAGCGGGAAGGCTAGTCGTGAATAGGGTCCAAAAAATGTTGTCAGCTATTTATTTATTTTTTATTTATTTAAAAAATAGTTTACTGATGGACAGTTCCTGCTAAGCATTGTGTTTGATGTGCCTTTTATGATGACCTCTATTGTGTGCTGCTTGCCTGCATTGTGAGTGGCTTCTAGTTTGTGCAGATCCTTGGGGAATGTCTGCACAGTCCAGTGAGTGAATGAGGATGTGTGAAAAAACAAATGTGTGCAGTGATCCACCGCACCAAGTGGGTTATCCCAAAAGGACTGAAATAATTATACTATCAGTGTTCATGATCGTGATTGCCCAGGAGATCATGAGGACCAAAGAGAGGGGGCAGTATATGGAATTATGTGTGTAAGAGATGCCAGTGCCATATCAACATTATTTAATATCAACTGTAATATGTAGTAATGTAAGATGTAGAGTAAATGTATTTTTCCACTGGTTCCATAACGTAACTGGACCGTCATCATTTGCCTACATAAAAATGCCCATCATTGCCTGTAATGTATTCCCATGTGTGTGTTTACAGTATGTTCATGTCTGTCACATTAGAGTGGGACCACCTTTATGTGAACCCATGCAATGGATTCAGTGATATGGCACAGGCAACAGAAGTGGCTGTTGTTTGGTTGAGTAAATAAAATGGACATTTTTATGACAAAAGGAAGAGATATCTATTTTTGTATTATCTGCAGAAAATGCATCTGTTGTTCAGCTAAAAATCTGTTTAAAATGTTTAAAAATTTTCATTAAAGATGAATTTCCAAAGCTATTGTTGTGATGTGATGTAAATAGTCAAACCCACACAACATGGTTATACCACATTTACATTTTGAGACGTATGAAGTAAACTTGCTAGACTTGCAAATAAGCTACCACCTACATACATAGAGGTTCCTAGAGTTCCACGTATCTCAGCTATCACACCCACCATTGAGCTTTCCCATACCCTTTCACAACCCACAATTTAACTCCACATCTTGGGCCTGATAATTAATATGAAATAACCCTTTGAATGAAATAGACTAGTTAGGCTGTGTCAATCACAAACTGTATCACTGCAGACATCTGCAAGAGTACAATTAAGAGTTATTTGCACTAATATACAGTACAACAAAATCAAATTTCATGAGCTTTTTGCAATTAAGTTCCAATAGCTCTATGACAGTGTAGTATTACATTCTGAGGCTTGGATCTAGTTATATCATTCACAATTCTAGACTCATATGGAAACAACACTTCAAAAGTGGGTGTGTAAACTAAACTAAGTTTTACCAGCATGTACCACCCACTTACGGTTAAGAGGACACAGCATGCCTTACTTCCCTTCCTGTAAATGAAGACTGACTGGATTAACATGTACGTGTAAATGGTGTGGAATGTAAGTCAGCTCCCTTACAACATACAACATGATCCATTTAACTAGATGTACCGCATAGCGTTACAAAATATGACCGCCATTCAGTCCTGCACATTCTCCGCAAAAATAAATCATAGGCTACTTGTCAATTTGTCTCCATCTACTCTTGCAACCTTTGTATCATACACAAGCATGTGTGTGTGTGCATGTGTGTATCACGCACAAAATTTTTTATGCAGTTCAGAAGATCTCAACTGAAGATAAGGACAATTAAAGCGATATTTTGTTGCATTTTAATTGTTTACTGGGGGGATGCAAATCACAAATGAGTAGTTATGAGCTAGGTTGATGCAGGCCCTTGAGACCAACATACCATAAACATTTTAAGCTATTTTTTCCGTAAAAGTCTAGAAAAAATATAATGATAAAATATTGCTGCATAAAATATACGATAAAATAAATCACAACACAACACTTAGACCAGTTAGACCACTGAGTCTTGAAGTGGGCTAGTTGAATAGCCTATACTTTGTCAAATTGTTAGAGGAAATATTGTGATTAACACATCACATTATAACTGTTATTGACACACAATAGGCAAATTTTGTTCTCAGAACATAAACTTTGGAGCAGCTTGGAATTTTAGAGGAAAGCTGCAGGCTTTTTTGAAAGCTAAACGTTGGCAGGTATAGCGACATTCACGCCACGCACCCGGTACGAAACAGGCCTAACCATAGCGAGCAATAGGCTTGTCGTTTGCCACTAGTCAATGTGATCATCTCTGCCTTAGTGTTCAACCTTTGACCTCGGAGCTGTAGCCTGCCTTGTGCTAGCGGTTGTGCTACAGTGGCAGAATATATTTACTGTGTGTATGTGTGCAGGGACGACTGGGGGATAAAAGCACTACTGATAGGGGCCCAAGGGGAGAGAGGGCCCTTGAAAAGTCTGGAATATATTTTATTTTACCCAGGTTGAGGAACATGGGAGCCCATCAGGACTGCCTATGCAGGGGCCCAGGATCTTGTGCTACGCCCCTGTGTGTGTGTGTGTGTGTGTGTGTGTGTGTGTGCGTGCGTGCGTGTGTGAAGACATACCCTAACAGGTAAGTGTTTTTTTTCACCCAATAAACTTTGTGTGGCCATTAACTCTGTCACAAATCTCTTTGCAAGTGCTCTTGACCATGGGGCCAAAGCAAAACAGTTTTCAATTTTAAATAATCGTCATGCTTTTATTTTTCTTTAATATTTGTAAATACATTTTTGAAAAAAGGACTAAATGAGACCTTTCTACGTTTTTATTTTAACACTTTAAAGGGAAAAATGTGTTTCTACTGAAAAAAACAAACAGATATTGTCAAACAGCTCCCTGACTCCCCACGTCCTTCTCTCATTTCTCGGTCACTCCTCTTCCATCTTTCTCTTTCGATCTAAAGATTAATTCTCTCCTGCTCTCTCTACCATCTCCCTCAACATTCTCTCAAATTCTGAAGTTGTTCACTTTTTCTTTGTCTCGCAGTGAACTGGCACAGCGAGAGGATTCAGGCCTAGTTGACTTGTTTACATGTTCAGTCTAGGGAACAGGTTAATCAGGTTTCAACTGGGTATTTTCTGCAACCTGTTGGTGCGTAAATGGTTACCCTTCAGTGACCAAGACATAGCTAGCCCTGTTTATCAGATTGTGATGCCTAGTGTGACGTCCACAAAAATGTTACCTTTGTTTTGTGAATTGTAATTTACTTTAAATATATTTTTCTGTGAATACAAGGTAATGTTTTATTTTGGTGTAACAATGGTTGCTGAAAAATACCAGGGGCGGAGCCAGACATTGTAAACATTCGGGGCTTAGCCCATTTAATTTTTTTTTTAATAACCCCTTAAATAATGACTTTTAGTGAATTTTGTGTAAACTAATGGACACATTGAGACTTAAAAAATGTGAAACTAACATTCAACAGATTCAAGGTATCTGACTGGCACACTGTGTAAAATTATAGTTTTGGGTCTTTCAAGAGGCAATATCTGTTCATATCTGTTTAGAATGTACTTAGTTAATTAAGCGTTTCTTATGGTTTGTATATTATAGTATTTGTTTATTTTCATTAGGCTATTGTTTGATATGACATTATTGTTTATTATTGCTATTCTCCTTCTTCCTCTTCCCTGATCTCATCTGTGTGAAAAATATATAGAATATCTTATACTATAATATACATAATATTATGATATAATTACAGTATGGCCAGTCATCATGATACAAGGGTATTTTAGAAGGAATGCATTATCATCTTGACATAGGCGTTTCTAAATTATATTAATTTTGTAATTTAGCAAGATTATTCATAGGTTTCATCAGGTCCCTTTACACAGGTGCATAAAATCAAGCACCTAGATTATGAATGCAGACTGCATGGTGCTTGATTAACACACTTATGGAAAGGGCCCTTTCTTCTCAATATATCATTGTAATGTTTTTTTTTTTAGTTAATAATTAGTTAGGCAGCCAAAACAACATAACATGACTTTTATTTATGTGGACTCTTGGATTATAAGATCTGTGGTGGTGGATAGGATATCAACAAGGTTTTAAGGTAGGCTAACAGTTAACATTCTTTTGTGCAACATATGACACTGAAAAGTTGACATGGGCAGATAACTGTTAATGGGTTTTTCTGACATTTCAAAACAGTGTAGCCTAATTTATTACAAGACGAGGATCACTTTCTTTTGGGAGCTGGAATTTCTTATTCTGCAGTAGGCTTAGCTAGCCTATGAGAGTACTGAATTTGCCTTTTCCGCCGACGAACGAGGACATTTAACGTTAACGTTAAGCATTTAGGGAGCTAGCCAAGTAGCCTAACGTTAGCCTGCCTAACTGACTGAAAGCTCTTAACGTGAAATCACCAACCTGAAACAACACCATCCGTCAGTTCACTGGGCGATGCTGTTGCTTGAACGGAGCTGGGTGGTCTTTTGAAAAACTTTCTAATATCCATAACGTTTCAACAACATGTAGGCTACACAAAGTGTTTTATCACAGACTGTAAAAGTGACAGACTTCTGACAGAGGCTTTTTGGAACACCGAAGCCATGACGTAGTTGTCAAGGCAGCATTTTCACTGGATCTAAACCAGGGGTCTCAAACACCCGGCCCGCGGGCCAAATCCGGCCCGCGTCCTGCCCAATTCCGGCCCGCGACGTATGACAAAATAATTATGTAATCCGGCCCTTGAGGCTATTAATTGCGACAAACAACGATACTGATTAAAATAGACGATAGATCCAGGTACGGTGACAAATCTCATTTGCAGGCCTACTCTGCTCCACTATGTGCAAGACATCCAGAGCTTGATTCAAACACAAAATCGCTGCGCAAAGTTTTCAGGAAATACTACACGCGAGAAACACAAAGACGTGCATATGTAATGACGCGGAAGCGATGCAGGCCATATGGTGTTGCAGAAATTGAAGCAGAAATTAAGCAGAAATAGGCCTACACCAAATGTTGAAAAACATTCACGTGTGATGAAGTCTTAGGTAAGCTATGTTATTCACCTATTCTAATTCTGAAGGAGAATATCCTTTTGGAGATTATGATCGATCGTCTATGACAGTGATAGTCACGGTGCGTCTGTGAATGGAGGTGCGTGTATACAACGGTGTCCACTAAGCATACCATGCTTGTTTCGACCCTATGCCCAACATAGCTTGGAGGTTGCAGTGGTAATCGTGATGAGTGTCCGTAATGGATGTGGTACAGACAGCAGGGCTAGTAGAAATAGGGCTCTAAAGAACTACAAAGTCACCCGCAATATGATGCGAACTTCTGGGTACTGCAGATTACCCGCGATAGGAACTGTTTGACCAGAATACTTTATTGTAGGCCTATATTGTAGTAATCTATTACTAAACCACAACATCTTAGGTGTTGGTATACATCTTAGGTGTTTTCCTGTTAATTTGTTATGTGGGTAATATGAAAAAAGGAAAGTAAACCTGTCCAGTATTTACTGAAAGGTGCATAATTTGAGGTGCTTGCCATCCAGTGACAAATTAAATGGGTAAATTTACCCCCTTCATAAACTTTTGTTTTTCTCAAAGATTTTTACATTTACAGTAGGACTTTATCTGTGACCACTTTCAAGCCATGGCCTTTTGAAATTTTGATATAAAAATCCAATGGTGTTGCTTTCTTAACCCTGATGCCTAGTTTGCCAGGTTTAAAAAAGAGAGGAAATATTTTTATTTGGTGTGAAACACACACACACATACCTGTTTTTATGTTTTTCATTTATTTTATAATTTGTATTAATATTTATTTTATCATTATTTTATTTATAAGCTAAGGTTGCTAGCACAGGTGTCTAAAACTAGATAAAAACACTTGCACTTTCTGTTTGCAGTTTTGTGTGGTATTTGAAAAAAAGAACATTGCATTTTCAGAAATAGCCGGCCCTCCAATCAGATGACGTTGGCAGAATTGGCCCCCAGCTCATTTGAGTTTGAGACCCCTGATCTAAACAAATCAATCTAACCATTGAAATCACCATAGCGGATAGCCCAGAGACCTGGCATCGATCGTGTAGCAAGTCAAATTATTTTTCAATATTGGGCTTTGAAAATAAGGGATATATTTCCTCAGTAATAGAGCATTTTGTGACATTTATAGAGAAACCGAGGGGAAGTTATATTGGAAATAAGAGTTGCCGGGAATTTAAAACACTAAAAAAAGATTCGGGGCTTAAGCCCCCTAAGCCACCCCCTAGCTCCGCCACTGCCCTTGAGCAATAGCCTAGAAATCTAGACGCACCCTAGCGGCGGCAAATTAATTTGCTCAGCCTGTACATCTCAATGATATAGGATGGCCCCGCCAGGCTACTTGAGCAAGGCACCTAACCCCTCACTGCTCCCCGAGCGCCGCCGTTGAAGCAGGCAGCTCACTGCGCCGGGATTAGTGTGTGCTTCACCTCACTGTGTGTTCACTGTGTGCTGTTTGTGTTTCTCTAATTCACCGAATCAACATTTTAACATGACAAAATTGTCCCCACCAATATTTTAGCGAACTCATTGCTGCTGATCATTCCGACAGCCAGCACAACAGTAGGCCTACAAGAAACGTCATTTGATTGAATGAAAAACCGAGGGGGAGGGGGAAAGGTTATCTGACACGCACGCTTGCACGGAGTGTCAAAGCACAGGCTACTTTGCATTGGCAGCCAAGCGAGCGGGTGTGTCAACGACAACGGTAAGTTACTGTTAACGCATACCCCATAAAAGGCCAGAGTAAAACATTTTGATATTAGCTTCATAATGTAGCCTACATGTTTGCCCCTTTTTGTGGTTTGTAGATTTGTAGCTTGAATTTCCCCATGGGGATCAATAAAGTATCTATCTATCTATCTAGATCAGCTATGCCACCCAAAAGGAGACATAATACGCTTTTTCATTATGCAGAGTCTAAGTAGGCAAATTAACTAGCCATACAAACTGGCAACTGATTTACTGTGTAAAATAGCATTAACTGTTAGGATATTACCCAGGATATTGTCACAGCTAAACCTAGCTTCTGTAATCTTTTAACCAAAGTTAGGAGTCATGTTGAATAAGGGTGTGCCGCACGGATAGTCGCATCACAGAATATAACTCACCATCACTTACTGTTTATGGGGCTACCAATCTTGCAGTCGCAATAAACAATGGATCCAAGACATTTTCCTGTTCCTATTCTGTTTATGTAGGCTAATGTATTTGTGAATGTAGCCTGCACAATACAAAGAAATTAAAGATAAACTATGGTGCATTTCCATACTCATAGAAGTGAACATTGCTAGACACCAACTGATCTCATCCCAGAAATATTTTCTTTGACTTGTTAGTTTTTTGAACATTTATGTGTGTGGAGGGTCAATCAAATTCTATGATTGCCACTGATGTGAATGATCTCACAAATCACACAAACCAAATCAAATGTTAAAAAATCCCAAAAGTATCGAAATCGAGATTCTTCACTTACTATTGGTAGCCTATTGAAACAATAATCTTGGTATCGTGACAACAGGAGTTGGGGATGTGTCCCCACCAAAGCTGAGACCAAACCTACGCCCTTGTGTGGGAGGGGGTGTTGTTCCAGTTGTGGTCTATTCTGATCATAATCTTTACATTCCTTGCAGAGTCCCAGTCAACGCTTGATGCGGTGGGTATTGTTCCTACAGCCCTACAACCTGGAGATTAGGCATATTCGGGGGGTGGACAATGTGTTGGCGGACACATTGTCTCGTGCCCCGTGTGAGTGATACAGCTGTAACTTGTCTGTCCTCTGTTATGGTCTTTCCTATACATTGTAGTGCATTTCCTAGTGGCAGAGTACTGCTGTAGGGTGAGGGGTTATGTGGTTATACAGAGGTCCTCTGTCTTTATGGGGGGAGGTGTTATGATACTGTTGGTCTCTGTTTCTCTGTCTTTGTTTCTCTGTGTTGCAGGGCGGAGCCAGTGCACAGGTGCTGCTAGTCAGCTGATCAGGGCATCCAGCTATATAAGAGACCTGGCTGGGTTCGGGGTTCCCTCTCTCCAGGAGAACACGCGTTGCCTTTATTGTTAGACTGCATTTTACTTTATTTTGTCACCATTTCATGGATACTGACTGTAGTTTACGTTTGGCCTACATTATTACTTTAATAAACATTTGGTAACGCTTATCTACGTGTGGTCTCATATATGTTAAATCACCACAAACGAGTCTGGTGGTCTTAACAGTGTGTACATGTGTGTTTGTGTGTCTGTATGTGGATGCGTGTGCCTGTGGATGTGAGTGTGTGTGCATGTGTGTATGTGTGCATGTGTATGTGCGTGTGTGTGTTGTTGATGTATGTGTGTTTGCGAGAAAGAGTGCGTGAGACAATATCCTCTTCCAGCAACCCTTCGCTCAACACTACCATCTACAGGCCCCCCCCCCCCCCCCCATGGATGAAATTCAGTTTAGTTGTGTTGGTGCAGTTCTGAACATCTTAACTGAAGATAGGCTGAAGATCAAAGCAGAATGATATTGCATTTTCATTTTTTACTAGGGGGGTGCAAATCACAAATGAGTGATTATGGGCTAGGTTGATGTGGGCCATTGAGACCGACTTACCATAAAAAATCCTTCATCCTCAGTGCCACGGTTCAGGTAGTTATTCAGGAAAAACTGCATTTTTTGGGTTTCATGTTTCGGTGTCCCGGGTATCGTTGACCAAAAAGTAGGACCATGGTAGGACCAGGAAGTAGGTCATAATAAGAGAGGCTTTTAATTATTGACTTCTGAGGCACATCAATACCTGTGGAACAGCGGGATTTGTTTGCAATTTCTCAGATTTATTGTGTGCACTGGTTCTATTGGTACACCTGCACTGGTAGTTTCACAAATCAGAGCTTCAAGTTGCAGTGCCTGGCCTGGTGTTCAACACTTCAGACAAACCAAGGTCATCGTCCCAGAGCAACAGTGAAGAGCTGGAGAAGACGTGCATTTCCACATCATGCTGTAGTAATACTCAGATTTGATACAAGAGAATCCGACTTGACACGAGCCAGAAACAAAACCTCACACAGTCAGTTTCAACTCTCTAGCCACCATAATCACAACAGTTCATTTAAAAACAAAAACACACATTCAAAAAAGTCCATTTAAAAAAAAAAAAAAAAAAAACTCTGCACCTTACTCCAAATGATATGTGTATCACATGCACAGAGGAGGGGGAGAGTGTCTGTTCAAATAATAAAATGTTCACTTCTTCCCTCTGGGGTGGGGGATGCTGCACCACAACCTACACCCATTTCAACTCATACAGTCCAACAGTTTGACTCCCAAACAAAGGTGGAGAACTGAGAATACCATGCTAACGCTGCATATGTGTGTTGACACAAAACACTATACAGTAATCATTTAATTACTTCAGTTAGATAAGATAAGAGGACAAAGTAAAAGATGGACCCCTATGGTCTTCCAGTGTGTGCATATTAGAGGTTAAATCCACTGCTGGAAAGCCTAGTCTGTCTGTCCCACTTGAAATTGGAGACAAGAGACTAGGTCAAATATAACAATTTAAAGGAGGCAAATCTCACAAATCGCATTGTCATGACTTCAACAAAAGCAACAAAATATAATAATAATAATAATAATAATAATGACAAAAACATTCTTCATTTTTACAAAATATACAGAGCATTGGGTGATACCCATATTTCGTTCTTTCATAGAAGTCCCTTTTTTGGTCAGCAGCACAAGAGAAACTGGACAGAAATGGGGCCTCTGGGTTTCTGCCAGTAGGGAGTTCTTCACTAGAGTGGCTTCAGTGCTGCACACCTGGCCATCAGTGGGCGATGCCCTGGTTGGTGTAGCAGTCAAAGCCGTTCTCCATGTACAGTTCGTCTGCACCACCAATTCCATTGCTCACCTCTGGAAGATAACAACAGCACGATGTCAGAGTATCAGGGGTGCCAAAGCCACTGAGTATAACCATCCAACATGCAATACAGAGAGCATGTTGTGCTGCTTTGATCATTTTTATTCAAGTTATGTCATTTTATCTATTCAAAGTTTGTAATAAATATGGTTTAAAATTCTAATTACAATGTTTACACTTCTCCTGCCCAGGAGAAGACTGCGTGAATGAAAATAAACTGTTTAGATGTCAGTGAATGCTCAGGTTCTCTGCCGTGTCTGTGAGATATGGACAGGTCATCTCTAAGAGGCGGTTGGTGTGTCTGTGAGATATGGACAGGTCATCTCTAAGAGGCGGTTGGCGTGGCCGTGCTGCACTCACACACTCACCTTTCAGCACCCCACAGCTACACACTCAGAGAAGGCTGGCCAGAGATGGTATGGGGAGGGGATGCAGGAAACGAGGAAACCAAGCACACACGAGGAAGGGATGGAACAGAGGATGGGCTGACGGATGGAGAGATGGAGGGGTGCACACAGGGGTGGGTGCATGGATGGATGGATGGATGAAGGTCAGTTGGAAGGAAAGATTCAACCGCACAAATGGAACGAAGAGCTCAGCACAACTCTCACAACTGCGGCTGACCTTTGGGTGAGGTGTGGGGACATTCAGGAACACTCAGAGAAAAGCATGCCCTAAGCAAACACATCCACTTACTCACGCTCTCTCTCTCTCTCTCACTCTTTCTCTCACACACACACATAGACATACACGTTCTCACATGCACACAATCATACATGCTCAAAACACACACTCACACATGCATTGAGAGGAACATGTCATTTCAAATCACATAAGATGAATAAACACAGCAAATACACACACATGCAAACACACACACACGCACACGCACACGCACACGCACACGCACACACACACACACATACCAGAGAAGATGAGTTTTTCCTTCATGATGTTGACGTCACGGCTGGACCTTCTAACGGCTGCACTTAGCATGATCTGCTCCGGGTTGTAGCTGCGCATGCCACTCATCCGCCACCTAAACACACACACACACACACAGAATATTAGCCACCTGCGTAGGCACTGCAGTGCTGCTGCCTCTGATTGCATGCTACACACTAGTCTAATGGACCATCACTGATTCTTACGACTTTTGGGTGCAGTGAGTCTTTAAACTACCAGAGGTGTGGGGAGTTAGCTTCACCAGAGGACAGTGTGTTTTCTGCATGCATTAATGGATACCCCACTGTGCCGATGATGTGACGACAGACATCTGACTGCACTAGTCTGAAGGAAATGTCTTTTGTGCCTCATGGCACCAAAACTGGTTAAATGAAAGAACGGTTATTTGAGGAATTTGTTGTCAGAGACTGTCCTGATGTAGAACAAGAGAATAGTCTATTATTCATAAATTTGTATGCACAAGACATTTCTAAAAAAAAAAAACTATGTGACTATGACCTGGACTAAATATGTTGCCTGACTGGAATCGAATAGATTAGAACAACTCTGGGATAAGGAAAAGCAAAGCAACACAACCCAAAAACATCTCTCCAGAAATCACACCAGTATTTAAATGTGCTGGCTTTTGTTACACCGAGTACCTCTTCAGGGGTCAGTGTTTTTCAATGCAATAAATCAAAACTTAGTTTTTAATTTTAACTAAGAGAAAGTAACAACAGTTAACAGGGTGTACTTCTGTTGTATGTACTGTAGACTAATATGTATAATCGATGCAATTAATGTCCCACAGTAGTAATTGTTTTGTAAGCAAAAGATTATCCAAACAGGCTAGACAAGTCACAAAGGACTTCAGTCACACCCTGCGTCATGTGAGCAGAAATTAAAAAAAAAAAAAATCCAAAAGCCATCTGAGTCTCTAGAGTACAAGGACTGGAGGATAGAGAGAAGGAAGGAGGGAAAGAGAGCACTTTTCAAGTCAGTTTAGGTTTGTAGGGCTGGTGAACAGCACCCTCTAGTGGAGGCAGACAGAGCAGCGGCAGGAGCGCAGCAGCAGTGCGTGTGCAGTAAGTGCAGCACCCCTAGCACAGAGAAGACTGCAGCACCCGCCCCAGACAAGACAGAGCGAGCACAGAGACACTACACAAGGTCAGAATACAGAAAATATGGAGTTGAAGTTTCTATACAAGGAGGGAGGGGGAAATGGAAAAAGAGAAATAAAATACCGAAAGAAGGAAAGAAGGAAGTAAGATCGAAAAATATGAAAGACAAGAAATGAAATAGACAAAAGAAAAGAGGACAGACAGACGAATATATGCATATCAAGACAGAGTGCAAGAGAGACCCCATAGAGATGAGGGGTCTGAGAAGGCGCCCCAGTTACCTGATCAGGTGAAAGCTGAGAGAGAGGCCAGAACACAGCAGAGAGAGAAGCATGCGCATCAGGCAGGAGAGGAAGAACAGGGACGAGAAGAACAAGAAGAGGAAGAAAGAGGAGGAGCAAAAAGGAGACAAAAGTAAGAGAAAGAAGGTCAGAGGTCAGATTAGAAGCCAGAAGCAGCCGGCAGCAAAACATCCTGCCCAGATGAGCTGTGTTTGACCTTTACACTTACAGACACACTGCCCAGATGAGCTGTGTTTGACCTTTACACTTACAGACACACTGCCCAGATGAGCTGTGTTTGACCTTTACAGTTACAGACACACTGCCCAGATGAGCTGTGTTTGACCTTTACACTTACAGACACACTGCCTTACAGATCACAACACAACAGACACAGAGTTCAGAGATGTGTGATAAGAGACATGCTTCACCAACAAAAACGTCCTTCACAGAAGTGCACAAGTTGACAGTGGTCAGCATTACACTGCATTTCAGATGTCCAGTGCCAAACAAAATAGTAGTCTTTTAGGAATGCGTCACCTAACACAAACACACCCTTGCTCATGTGGATTTCTATCTCACTTTTTGAGTATTTTCTTGAACATTTTCTTGAGTATTTTTTGAATTTTTTTTTTTAAAAGCCACCTAACCACTTCAGTAATATAGACAGACAAAGAGAAAGCGAGAGAGAGAGAGAAAGAGAGAGAGAGAGAAAGAGACAAATGAAATAATAAAAAAACAGGAATTCAGGAAGAGAGCAAAGGCCTGACCACAGAAAAAGAGAACAGAAGAGTGAGGCAGAGAAAGGGTGAAAACAAACAGAGCAGAGGAGGGAGGGAAAGACAGAGAGTCACGGGACAGCTGGGAAGCTGCTGACCAGGCTCAGAGTAGCTGCAGTGTGTGGATCAGTGCTGTCTGTTGACTGGGGTCAGCACTTTCTGACAGAGACAACGGCAAACACACAACACTCCCTGCCCTAGTTACAGCTCCACTACTGACAGCGTTTGACACACACCACAACTACTGACACAGGCTTCTGTCTGTCTGTCTGTCTGTGAGGGCATCAGACACATGACTTCTTATGATACTGGTTAAGGAACTAAGTTCAGGGAGAAATCAAAACTAAACTCTTACTTTTGGAACACGAAGACTCCAAGCACAATGGCAAAGGAGATGAGATCCGTGGCAATCCAAATCAGGCAGTACTCATCTGGACTCTGCAGGAAGTGCACAGAAGCAATGAGGAAATGTGAACAGTAGGTGGCAGCATATCACAGGTTAAAAAACATTTGTTGAGCATGGATCAATCTCATACAATAATACATGGTGCTCAAAAAGCAATCCCATTATATAATCAACCCAAACGAATGAGACAAAATGATTTGCTCTGCTATCAGCTGGTCACATGGCCTGATGGGTAAGAGAAAGAGACAAAAGGCTGTTTGGGTTGCTGGGTAGACAGGGAGTCAGACGCCAGATGAACCCTCAGTCTACGGAGGTAAACTGGCTTTTGCTGGGATGATGGATGTGGTAAAGGGACAACTGTAAGGGGCTAGAGATACAGAGAGACAGAGAGAGGGAGAGAGGGGCGGTGGAGATAAGTTTAGGAGAGACGATAGACAAGGTCTCACCATGAGCCAGATGGGGGCACGCATCTTGAGCAGGGCCTGGGGGGCCTCAGAGGAGATGGAGGGCACACCACTGCACCACAGCAGGGAGTACAGCCACGGCTCATTCACCGTGTACAGAGTCAGGCTGATGTTATGGCTGGAGAACTCCCTATGAGAGGGCGCAGAGAGAAGGAGAGAGAGAGAGAGAGAGAGAGAGAGAGAGAGAGAGAGAGAGAGAGATGAGTGGCAACAGCAGGACGAAAGAAAAGAAGAGAGAAGACATATCTGATATCTGCTATCTAGCTCAGACACCTGATCACTTGCGCAGCTTCTTATTGCTTACTTAGTGGAGAGGAGCGGACCGGACCTACCGGATGTCGCGCTCGTTGGCCTGGTTGTAGCGCAGGAGCAGGTGGCTGATGCCCCTCCGCTGCAGTTCCTTCACTGGGAGCTTCTCCAGAGATGTCTGCTGGAAGCCTGGAGCTGCCGCCTCCACTAAGCGCCGCTCCCACTCCTCCGTCCACAGCACCTGCAGCACACATCCAGGAGAGGGACAGCGAGGGAATGAGTGGGAGGATAGAGTGAGTGGGAGAGAAATCAATCAGGATTTTTGTTGCTAAATTGGCATTCGTTGGAGGTATGGGGTTTTCTTTTCCTGAGAGGCACAAGTATACATATGGCTGTAGAAAATGATATGAATGATTTTAAGTGCACTCCCTGTAATGTGTTTGTGGATGGAGAGAGACAACAGAAATACAGACAAGGAATTGATGGTAACCAGGCAACCCTCCACTGATATTCTTATTTTACATATCCTACCATCTACTTACATCATTTGCCAATCTTTATGTAACAACTACTAAAAATAAACACCTACGGAGCAAAAATCTTTGCCAGATATGCTCCTGCAAAGGAAGAGAACAGAGTGTTCTCATTGAGCATGGGCCTTAGGAAACACCCCCTCCTCACTGCAGTCCCACCCAAACCTCCCTGACCCTATGGAAGGATGCCCATACCCCCTGTGCTCCTACCATGTGCTGAGGGATGCCAGACAGGCGCACGCTCTCCAGGGTGTCGTTGAGCCAGCTCTGGTGGCGGGGGTGCTCGAGCGGGGGCCGGCGCAGGCGAAGGAGGGCCGTGCGGTTGGAGGAGGCGGCCAGGTGGAGCATGTGCTGCAGGCTGCACACCCGCTGGCTCTCCACCTGCTGCAGATCTCGCGGAGACAGCGACTGCACCGTCCAGAAGGGGTCATCCTGCAGACACCAGCAACAGACAGGAGGACAGAGAGAGAGAGAGAGAGAGAGAGAGAGAGAGAGAGAGAGAGAGAGAGAGAGAGAGAGAGAGAGAGAGAGAGAGAGAGAAAGAGAGAGTTGGTACATTGTTACATTTTGCTGTACTGTTTTGAAAGTGTATACCATAATATATGGATGTTTCTAGCTGACCTAAGCACTTGGGAGTTACAAAAACACTTCCATATGCTGTTTTCAAGAATAAACATATTTATGTATTCAAGTGGAAGTGCTACATAGACACTTTGCCTCCATTAGACTGCTCCGTGTTGAAACAGAGAGCCCTTATACATTCTCTAGGCTGTTGGATAGTACATTTTCTCTCCCTGTGCAGTGGATGTTAAAGGGCAACAGTGTGACTTGACTGCTGATGGCTGATCTCAATTCATTACCTTGATGAACCACCTGCCCGCGTTGAGAGAGGAGAGGTCTGTCCAGTTGAAGAGGGATGCGTCGTCAAACTGCCTGTCAGGAAACACTTGCTCTACATCTGTAG
The DNA here is from genome assembly GCF_046254945.1 of Alosa pseudoharengus. NCBI lineage: Eukaryota > Metazoa > Chordata > Actinopteri > Clupeiformes > Clupeidae > Alosa > Alosa pseudoharengus. Next base: position 4,764,016 of record NW_027468598.1, on the reverse strand, counting down.
TCCTCTTCAGGGTGCGGTCACGCATCAGAAAGGGCACACCATCCACACTGGAGGGAATAGCACACAAACACACGTTCACAGCTATTCACTCAAATGAGGAATCAAATGCACTCACACATAGGCCCGGATCTAGACTGCTCAGATTGGGGGGGCAAATATAATTTTGTGGGATAATGAAAGGACCATTTTCCTGGTAAACATCATGTAGGCTTTGATTTGGTAACCCAAAATCATTGTTTCCTCTAGACATTTTTCCAGCAGCAGGGGTTTTGAAAAATGACTCCTTAAATGAGGACTTCTGGCGAGTTTTGACAAAAGAAATGGACAGATTGAGTTACAAATATGACATAGCCTAACCATCTAACTAAGGCATCTGCTATGGGGGAAAATGGCAGCTACAAAGCAGGATTATCGCAGGACTTGAAATGGTCAGTGGTCATAACAAAAACCTTAGTATCAGCATAGACAGGATTACTCATGTTTTTCTTTTGTGTTCATTTTCAGCTTTTTCATTTATAGTAAAATATTGGTAGAAATTGATATGAAACAAAAAACAAAATTATTATTGATAATGAATTTAAAATGAAACCTTCATGGCATAGGCCACTATCTCTCTGTGAGTTAAACTATTAACATTATTTAATGTCATTAAATTGTTTTGGTAGTGGTCTAATTGAGTGCCTGCATGAAAGAGGGTAATTTGATTTCTGAGGAAGGCTTGCTTGAGTCTGAAAAAATTGTTGTGCATAGTGCATAAGGATATGTGGATGCAATTCATTAGCCTATGTTTTCTGTCATTAGTTAAATACATAGAAAATGCAATAGAAAGGATACTCTATGGCTAAGCAATTTACAAAACTGTATGTACTGACATAGTTTACATTAAAATGTCAGCCCAAAGTTGTAGACCATGTAGAATGCTGCAATTTCAGAACTTCCCTCCACAGCTTATTGAACAGATGCATGCTTCATATCCTCATATCCGGTAAGGTCTGCTGTTGAGAGTAACGGGTGTGCAGAATGCAAATATGATTTAATTCCATGTAAGTTCAACGTTACTGTTCTGGCAAACCGTCTATCACAGCAACTTGGCGCTAATATCATTGGAAAGAGTTCACACAGTATGTGTGGGATATATGTGTGACGAGTAAGGAGGGGTGTGAATTTGGACACAATTTCAGTCAGTCGGCCATATATTAGGTGGGGCAGAAGACACATTCTAGATCCGGCCATTCTAAATCCATCCATTCTCACACAATTGCAAAAATACATCCACACTTCACAATTATCAGCCAAACACATACAGCAACGCACTGTTGGCACGCGCACACACGCACACACACACAACAAACATTGGCCTTGCCACAAGTGATGCCAGTCAGTTGCAGTATGACCGAGTGCTGATACTATTCGCTCTGACTTTTAAAATTCTGCGGTCACTCCAATATTGCTAAACGTGGCAATATGATATGATTTTCACTTCTACATCATGTCAAGTTATAAGTCTGTAGTCATAGCAATGCTGGTGACCAAATGTTTCTCGCCACGGTTCTTTCGCCTCCATTCACTGCAGACTACGTGAGCTCCCAGCGCATGGGTCACCGCCACTGAGAGGCTGCCCTCTCTCTGGCCAAGGAGGGCAGTGGAGGTCCATGCCTGAGCCAGCACAGGCTTGTCATCTTTATTCAATAATTCAGAGTCGTGGGCTCAGCTTCACAATGCCCACCTGTCATTACCACTCATTAAGACACACACACACACACACACACACACACACACACACACACACACACACACACACACACACACACACACACACACACACACACACACACACACACACACACACACACACACACACACACACACACACACACACACACACACACACACACACACACACACACACACACACACACACACACACACGGAGAACACTAAAGCCCCATACCCTTGTCCCCACAGCTGCATTTCCTATGCTGCTCTAATAGAATAGATTGATACATGAAGTCATTTGTGGATTCACCAGACTCTGCTGCCCTAGGGCTACTTGACCCATTCCACACCCTCCACTCGCTCTACCCAGACCTACGAGCTGGTCAGTTAGAATCTGGGTCAACAATAGCTATCCAGTGAGTGGGCAGAATTGGGCACCACTTGATCCACTGATCCAGTAACAGATGTCCATACACACACACACACACTCAACAAGGTTAAAGGATAGGCCTGAGATCAATGATGGTGCATACACAAAGATAAAAAAGGCTGACTGATTACCTAAGATAATTAAGATAAGACATTGGGTGAGATTAGACATTAGGTCTGCATGTGGTCCGCTACCAATTTAGTTAATTGCATAAGGTACTATACTATACTGTAAATACCAAGATGTTTTATTGCTGGTCTTGCTGTACTTCTCTGCTCAGTCCTTCTACAGCATTTGTCCTCGTGTGTCTATTCATACGTATCTGGATGATACAGTGCTGCATTCTCATGGGCCCTGGGTGAGAGTGATGTGAGGAGAAGTTCACCTTATAGTGACGTCTGCCTCCAGGCCGCTGACGTTGAGACGCAGAGCCCTCTGGAAGGACAAAGCTGTGTTTTCTGGAGCCAGCTATGGGAACAGAGAGGAACAAACCAGACAAGTCAACAATAAACAAACAAATACACAGCACTTTTTTTACATCTGAAATCATAGACACATATGAAAACACATATTCTAATGCTGTAATGGAATTGTTTCCGGGGTACTGTATTGACTGACTGAAGAGTGTTTGCGTGGTGGCATATTGGATTGGATGATAAAGCGTTGGGGGATGGGCCACTAACCCTGTCTGTAGTCATTGGAGAAAATCAATAAGTCATTGAGTCACCTGACGCTTCCTCTGCTCCTCACACAAACACATTCCATGAGCAAGACTGAGCTCTACACAATGCCGTGTGAACTGCAGGGCTTGCTGAATGAACTCCAAATGAATTAATGAGTGTTTAGCATGTGAGTGTTTAGTGTGTGTGCGTGTGTCAGCTGAGATGAGCGTGGGTGTGATGGAGCTGATGAGTGTCCCAGCCTGTTCAGATGCTGCAGCAGCAGGAGAGCCACGGGAGGAGGAGCTGCAATGGCCTCAGGTGCTTCCCACCAATCACCTGCCTATCAGCCTATTAAGTGCTACTCCCATCAATATGGACAGGCTTCAACTGGTTAACTGGGCTTGAAACGCGGCCAGCATTTGAGGCTGTTCACTAGTTGCCAAGGAATTTATTACTGTGCATCTCAGCTGGTTAAATTGCTCTGGTGCCATGAAAACAAAACATTGGGGAACTTTGGTTTATGGCATCATGGACACGTAGGCTTAGTATGACTCAATCATTTTTTATCTTTTCTCAATCCACAGAAAATGAACACTTACCACAACGAACTGATCTAATCGCCTGTGCTTATGGAAATTAGAAAATGAGGGTGGAATTTAATTTGGTTGAACTGGAATTTACAATTTTCACAGAGGCTCATAGCTGCCTACAGTACACCTAACAACACGTAAACTAAAGCATAGATAGATAGATAGATAGATAGATAGATAGATAGAGAGATAGATAGAGAGAGAGAGAGAGAGAGAGAGAGAGAGAGAGAGAGAGAGAGAGAGAGAGAGAGAGAGAGAGAGAGAAAGAGAGAGAGAGAGAGACAGTTAGTGCTATTCAAGAATTCCAGTGAAGCAGTTTATGGTCAGGTCTCCCAAGGAGAAGAAATTGAATCTTAAGGTGAGCTCCAGGGTCAGAATCTGTCACTTATGAAACCTCCCCCACCACAATGACATCCTGGCACGAGGATTGGCCGCTTGGAATCTGATGACTCACCATGGGGGCACCCTGATGGCCAATGATATTGGGCGGTGGTTTGAGGCTGCTCTGGTCCATGATGCAGGGGGAGGTGATGGAGAGAGGGGCCAAGTAGAGAGCCAACAGCACACTCAGGTACAGGACCATCACCAGCACTTGGAATCCTACACACACACACACACACACACACACACACACACACACACACACACACACACACACACAATAATGGAGTTAAACACTTAAGACAAAAATATCAGTGTGTATGGATATCATGTATCCTCTACCTTGCCATACTACATAAGCACTTAACGGCACATTATGGCACAGCATATTGACCCACTCCACAAAAGCCCGCTCCAAGACTCACTCAAGCACCAGCCCTGGATTGGAAGACTAGTGTGTTTTTGGCACAGCTGCTGTTAGAATTCTCACAGGTTGAAAGAGGGGTTGAATGGATAAATACCACAGGTCTTTACACCCGGACAGACCTTGAATGTCCATCAGGCTGAAGCTGTGTTAGATAAGAGCAAGTGAACACTGAAGGCCATGCTGCTGAGAGGAAGGTTCTGGATACTCAGCCCCAGGCATGATGCAAGTGTGAAGGAATTCACCGTTAGTGAGAAAGAGGGCTTTGGTTTTGTGTACAGGCTATTCATTATTAAAGACACTGTGTACATGTGATTAATTATTAAAGAAGCCCTGTGTGCTTTTCCACTGCTATTTGTAAGAGCTTGACCTTTGACTGGACCATGAGACAAAAGGACGGACACCAATGAAGAAGGGATGAATGAAAGATAGTGACAGTGGGAAAGATAGACATACAAAGAAAGATAGAGAGGAAAAGGACAGAAGGCCAGTGTCCAAATGGAGGAGAAGAGAGGCAGATGTACTTACGTGTTTTCTCGGCGCGTGCCACCTGTCCTGCCACCAGCCAGGACAAAGCCGTCACTGCTGCCAGGGCGCCGATATGCAGGAAGGGACCTGTGGCCTGGACAACCACACAAGACCACCATCAGAGTTCATCAACATCATCACCACCACCATTACCAACCTATCATTGTCATCTCCAATCCAAACTGAAATCATCATAAATAATTATGCTCTTCATCCACAACACTTTAGAGTGGCATGGATATCATCTCATCTCAGTATACACATGTAGTGAAACTCCTCCTCTTAACCATCACTATGGAGCTCTATGGTTAGTCATACATGGACAAACATTGCAGGAGACTGGTGTACAGAGCATGAATAATGTTTGAGCAGTTTAGAAGTGGCTCAAGGATGACATTTAACTGTGCAGGGAAAGGTTATTGAAGAATACTTCCTGTTCAATGTGAAATGTGAAAACCCTCACCCAAAGATCAAAGGGGTTTGACTTTAATGGCTCTTACAAAGTGACCAACAAGATGAAGAAAACAGTTCCTCTAAAAACTCAATATTGCTCACATAAACATATAAATGACATTGATCATATTTGGACATACTCAAATTCATTCATTCGTTCATTCATTCATGCGTGCATGTGTGTATTCATTCGTTCATTCATTCATTCATTCATTCATTCATTCATTCATTCATTCATTCATTCATTCATTTGATGGAGTGAGAGACTGGAGTAGTCAGATGATGTACATTTACACTGACCTGTAGTGAAATCATGACGATGTCCCACTCCTCCCCCCACATCTGGTTCACAGAGATCATGCCAATGACCGTGGTCAGCAGGGCGGCCGTCACACCAATCTGCCAAAGACAACACTAGTGAACACACACCTCCCCAATCTACCATAGACAACACTAGTGAACACACACCTCCCCAATCTACCATAGACAACACTAGTGAACACACACCTCCCCAATCTACCATAGACAACACTAGTGAACACACACCTCCCCAATCTACCATAGACACACTAGTGAACACACACCTCCCCAATCTACCATAGACACACTAGTGAACACACACCTCCCCAATCTACTGTACCATAGACAACACTAATGAACACACACCTCCCCAATCTACCATAGACAACACTAATGAACACACACATCCTCTTATTTCAAACATTATAGCATATTACAATACAGCCTATAAGGCCTAAAGAAAACTAATTTATAATAGAGCAAAGTAGCCTAGGCCTACACAAGACTAAACCAAATATATACAGTGATGCAGAACCATGAAATTTTTTCCATTTATAACATGTTTTGTTATAACTTAAACCAACATAAAGTTAAAATGTTGACTAAATTATTTACTATAGGCCTACATGATGATAATATATAGCCTGCCCCCTAACAGTCCTCTGGGCCTACGTACAAAATCATGTGATTGGCAAACTGATATTGATACTGATTGAAGAGATTGCAACTTGAAGGTTGTTGATTTCAGTTCCAAAGAGAATCAAATTACATCGCTCCCTCTCCTCCCAAACAAATTGCATCGCTCCCTCTCCTCCAAAACACACTAAATGTAGAGCTATAGGGTTAAAATGCAGACTGCGCCTTAGGCGACTATCTATCAGCACGCTACAGTAGGCTATTTCCACTAAATAGGCCTAGGCTATTCAGCTCAATATTATGTGCAAGACTAATGTTTACTAAGCATATGATCTCTTAGCACTGTCACCAACGTTACGTTTTCTCATGGTGAGATGGCCATCCCAAAATATGCATGGGGCGCAAGGTTCATGAAGTTAACGGCTGGACCAGGCGCGCCTGCAGGTGTACGTCCGTACGCACTGTGCGTACCATCAGGCTACTCAACACCAAGAGAAAATTTCCCGTGTGTGTGTATTCACACCAAATTGGCCCACCATACCTTCCCAACTATGGACAGTATCTCCCATTAGCTGCATGCCATCAGGCTACAATTTACAAATTTCTATTGAAGTTAGTGAATACCTTATCAAAATTAACGCGCACACATTTTGTTTGAGCAGGAGAGAGAGAATACGCACGCAGGCACGCAACTAGGCTACTTGTTGTTTTCTTTTACTCGGCTATCTATATATGGTTATCAGCACACAATGTTGAGTTAACTTAATTCACTAACTCAATACTCATCATGGATATCACAAGTTTAAACAACGAAAACAGAAAGGATGGATGCAGCAAAGCTAGAGGAGTTATTCCAGATGGGCAAGAACAAGGTAGGCAATTGCTTGTCAGAACGTTAGACTGCATTAGACAGCTGTTTAAAGCCAGACGTCACGGTAAGCTAGAACAAAACTAAAGGTAACTTTAGCCTGTATAGGGCTGTATCAAGTTGTCCAAATGAATAGGTCATTGAAGACGTTGTTGTTGTATTATTGCATGTGAATGTTGCTATGCTACTTTTTTTGCTGACCAATGCACGGACCTAAAACCGGGAAACGGACAAATATTGTCCACACGTGAAATGTTTTTTTTCGGGGGGTGGGGGGGGGGGGGGGTCAGTGATGGGTGTGCGTACCATAGCATTAATTCCTGCAGGCACCCCTGGGCTGGACAAACGCGAAATGACAAGGGCTGGACAATGACGCGGAAAAAAAAAAACTCTGCGGATCTCTACAAATTGCGTGAGGCTCATTTTCAGGTCGGAAAATCCGGAATTCAGGATTTAATCGGAAGAATCACACCCCTGAACACTAGTGAACACACACCTCCCCAACCTACCATAGACTATAGCGAACACACACCTCCCCAATCTACCAAAGACAACACTAGTGAACACACACCTCCCCAATCTACCATAGACAACACTAGTGAACACACACCTCCCCAATCTACCATAGACACACTAGTGAACACACACCTCCCCAATCTACCATAGACAACACTAGTGAACACACACCTCCCCAATCTACCATAGACACACTAGTGAACACACACCTCCCCAATCTACCATAGACTATAGTGAACACACACCTCCCCAATCTACCATAGACAACACTAGTGAACACACACCTCCCCAATCTACCATAGACACACTAGTGAACACACACCTCCCCAATCTACCATAGACAACACTAGTGAACACACACCTCCCCAATCTACCATAGACAACACTAGTGAACACACACCTCCCCAATCTACCATAGACTATAGTGAACACACACCTCCCCAATCTACCATAGACAACACTAGTGAACACACACCTCCCCAATCTACCATAGACTATAGTGAACACACACCTCCCCAATCTACCAAAGACAACACTAGTGAACACAAACCTCCCCAATCTACCAAAGATAACTAGTGAACATACACCTCCCCAATCTACCATAAACAACAGTGAACACACACCTTCCCAATCTACAGTGGTTCTTCCTCTTCCACACACTCTTGTTTTGTTGTTGTTCTTATGACCTTCCTTCACCTCTAACTCATGTCCAAGTATCTAGCCATCTATCCCTCTGACCAGCCCCCCCCCCCCCCCCCTCTCTGTTCTGTCTAAATACCCTGAGGAGCCTGGGGAGGTTACTTCACTCTCCGCTGCCCTGTGGGTCCCCTGAGTCAGCCTGACCTTGCGTGTGCTGGAGTGTCAGGGTTCATTTGGCTGCACTGTGCCCAGCACACAGAGGCCACCAGGGAGAGGAGCAGCCCTGAGGGGAACAGACACAGCTACATGTGCTGTACCTTGTGCAGCCAGTGCAGGTTCAGCTGCTGTCCCACAGCTACATGGCACAGAGCTAAGATCTGAGAGAGAAGGAGAAAACAGAGAGAGAGAGAGAGAGAGAGAGAGAGAGAGAGAGAGAGAGAGAGAGAGAGAGAGAGAGAGAGAGAGATGGGGGGGCAGAGAGAGAGAGAGAGAGAGAGAGAGAAAGGGTAAAGTGAGATATAATGTTAAATCACATACAGGTGCACAGTCAGAAGTAGCTTTATACCAACTGGCTATTTTGATGAATTATTTGCTCATTTACATCTTTAAGAATTGTGTGGTAGGAGCAGGTTTCACTCTATTTCTTATTCTTTCTAAGAGTGCTAGGCCAAACGTATGAGTGATATATCAAAGAAGGAAATAATGTATATAACATATAAGTTAGGTTTTAATGTTCATTAACTTGAGCACACTGAAGAAGGCGCTAAGCCGAAAAGTGCACATGTCATGTATGGCCTTTTTCCTTCTTTGATATCACCACCATCTTTCACATATTAATAAAAAAGGGAAAGATGCAAATTTACCAGCAACACATTTGTGGGTTTTCAAACAGTGCGGTTTCATAAATAGTGAGTCACAAGCAATATCTAACGGGGGATGGCTTTTGGCTGTCAGATAAGAGTCAAGCCTCAGCATAAACTCTCACCCCTCCGGGTCATTAGCTTCACTGGAACTCACCAGTAGAAAGGCTATGTATGTGAAGCCAGCGGCAGTGGTGGCCAGGATTGGAACCGTCCCATCGCTCCACTCTCCTGAGCGGTTATATAAAAACCTGTTGGAGCAGAGAGGTGTTACACAAGCAGCCTGGTAGGTTAGCCATCACACATACAGGCTAATGGCTAGTAGGAAAAGACACAGTGAAATAGGAAAAGAGTGTAGGGTTTAAGTATAGTATATATACTCTTTTGATCCCGTGAGGGGAATTTGGTCTCTGCATTTATCCCAATCCGTGAATTAGTGAAACACACTCAGCACACAGTGAACACACAGTGAGGTGAAGCACACACTAATCCTGACGCAGTGAGCTGCCTGCTACAGCGGCGCTCGGGGAGCAGTAAGGGGTTGCTCAAGGGCACTTCAGCCGTTCCTACTGGTTGGGGTTTGAACCGGCAACCCTCTGGTTACAAGTCCGAAGCGCTAACCAGTAGGCCACGGCTCCACTGGCAAGACAGTGATGACGGTGATGACACAATTTGGGACAGGCACCCCAACTAGCTATGGGGAGTGGAGCTTTGAGTTTAAGACGACACATTAAAAGGAAGTAACAACTGTAAAGTGTTGTGGCCTAACACGGTACGCCTCCACCCCACACACACATTCTAATCACAAATAATCCCTTAATGGAGCAGACATATGGTGTCTACATTGTGAGCTGCCCTGCTTTATGAGCTAATCCACTAGTAGCCATGTCTGAGAAAGAGGAGGAAAACATCCCGAAAAGGAAGGAGGAGGGAGGCCTAAGTAAACTCCTGGGGTAGTCTGGACTTGGGACACTCTCGCTCTCTCTCTCTCCATCTGTGTGTCTCCAGAGACTAGCTGTGGGCCAGCGGGGGGGGGGGGGGGGGGGGGGGGGGTCACATCAGAGAGGTTTAGAGCTGATTACATTCCTGAGCTCTTATCGTTGGTGCTGCTGGCGCGGACCTGAGGGAGCTCACCAGGGGGAGGTCAGACATACAGCCGCACCAGCCAAGAACAAGGCCTCTAATCACTACTGCTGTACTCCTTCTCTCTCTTTCTCTCTCTCAATTTGTGTGTGTGTGTGTGTGTGTAAGTGAGTGTGTGTGTGTGTGTGTAAGTGAGAGTGTGTGTGTAAGTGAGAGTGTGTGTGTGTGTGTGTGTGTGCCTGTGTGTGTGTGTGTCTGTGTCTGTGTCTGTGTGTGAGTGTGTGTGTGTGTGTGTGTGTGTGTGTGTGTGTGTGTCTGATTGAGTGAGTGAGTGAGAGAGTGTGTGAGAGAGTGTGAGTGAGTGAGTGAGAGTGAGAGAGTGTGTGCGTGCGTGCATGCGTGCCTGTGTGTGTGTGTGCAAGAGAACAGAGGGCCACCAAAGTCAAAGCCCATAGCAGGGATGACACTGAGGAGACATGTGGACAGTGATGGGCGAGAGGGTGAGGGGGACAAGCGTAACCTTGAAGCACAGCACAGCATTACAGCTCACAGGAGCTGCTGCACTTGTGTCCTGCGCTCGCTCTCTCATCGGTCCCATACAAGATGGCGTCATCACCTGCCATCTGGTGACAACACAACACCACACTCCATCTGTGACAAATGGATAGGCCAATGTTGCCCTCTCTCCAAGAAACGATGCCTCTACAAAACCCAACATGTCTACTGTTTAAAAATGTCAGCTTCATTTCCCATTGAAATCCACATGTAAGGTCATGGTATTGCAGAGCGCGAGGAAAGAAAGGAAAATGGCTGGTGGCAGTTTGGCATTTTAAACCCAAATGTAGCCATGACCGAAGCTAAATAATGTTTGCTGTAATCTGTATGGACAGAGAGCTCCCTTCCTCTGCCCAGATTACAGAGAGTGGGGAAAAAAACAAGAGGATTATCCAAAATGAGTTTAGGGGGCCACGTGCAAGTAATAGGAGATCACAAGCGCGTATTTGCTACCAGTCTTGCCTAAGAGCGAGACATCTCCAGTGATTAATACAAATAAACACAGCGAGATGAGGGGTGAGTGGTGACATTTAAAGGGGAAACACTGAAATAGGCACACAGCAGGGCCCTCCTCTGAAATGCCACCGCCCCCTGAGCAGGGCGAGGCTAGAGCGTCTGCACAGGCGTTTTCTTTCCCCTACAGATAAACACATCTGGATGCTTTTTCTCAGTTAAGTGACACCTGTGTTTCTAGAAACTTCACTCAGGAAACAGAACAGAAAAGTCCACTACAACTACAAGTAGTTGCATGATATCCACAAAGCATCCACATCATCATTTGTCCCATGGCCTCTAACTGCGAGGCTTAAGAGAGACACTTTCTGTCCACGTCCTTCTGCACTGTGCACATGTTCCCCTAAAGAGCCACAGATGTCTAATCCAGACTCACACTCAGAGGAGTCAGCATTTCACTGGGCCCTGACAGGACACACTGTAGAAATGGTATGAATACAGCGGCATTTCTAAAATGGATGGTTCCGGTCCTTGATTATGATTGGTTGAATCGTGGTTGATGCCATTGTAAAATCCAGCTTAGCCCTACACCTTGACCGCATTTCATTCTATATTACTGTGCCACCACAAATTCATATAAAAGTTAGAGTTGCTTGGCAACCATTCCGATAGAGGAAATGTATTTCTTGGCGGAAGAATGGTTATCTATGAATAAATCGTTACATTTCTTGTTGCTGTGCCTTTATTTTATGAAATATTGACAGATATACTGTATGTAGTAACCATTTTAGAAAAGCAATAAGCCACTCGAGTCTGTAGGTTACACCGATTATCCAACAGCTACGGGGGGTTGTAGTACTCCACTAGCACGTCATGCTTAACAACGCCCCTTAGCTGTTGTCAAATCAGTGTAGCTACGGCCACTCGGGGTACCTGTTCTAAATCCCCACCTTTATTCAGGCCTATTCATATCCACCCTGGCCAGATAGTTAGCGTCTGTTGGAACAGAGGGTACCCTGGTGGTTCAGCATCATTTAGTAAATATAGCACTGTGAGCCTTGTAAGGAGGCACTCACCAGTTAAACTCATTGTAGTCATTGTGTGCCTCCCACCAGAAGTAGAACCAGACCAGTAGTAACGAGAAGGTGGCAAACAAGATGAGGGACCACAGGAACTCCCACTGCAAACAAACACAAACAAGCAGACCCACATTTCAAATAGAAATATGAGAAAAAGACATAAATGTCAATAATGATCTCATACATCCATTGCAAATGAAACCGAAATTGTTGCTAATTACAAGAGTATTGATAGATTGTAGCAGTAGTGTCATTCAAATTCAATGCATTTTCTAAATAGGATAACACACACACACACACACAGGGGCACTCCAACACAGAGGTCACTTATAGCGGCTTCATCTGCTGTTCCATGTACAGCCACTTTGTATTCATAGGCATTTCTTCATCACACATGACTCCACAGGCCAGTAGTGGGGTCAACCCCAGGGCCTTAGCGGCTGTCCGATCCCATTTAGACTGAGAATGTGAACCCATTTCAGCTCAATACCACTGATCCTTCTGCAAACACGCAGAATCATCCACCACAAAAAGGAACCAACCAACCACAGACACACACAAACATATGCACAAATGATGGACAGACACAAGAGTATACACACACACACACAGTGATGATGGTTACATAAGGCAGGTCAGGGCAGCCAGTGTGGTCCACGGCATCGCTGGCACGTGCTACAGGTCAGCGGCTGGCAGGACACTGCTGCCCCTCAGACCTGGAATGGCCTCCCCCACCTCTCTCTCTCCGTTTCTCTCTCTTGGTCTCATATTAAGGGGGCATTTCTCTCTGGCAGGGCAACTAATTCCTTTATATGGGGCTTATGCCAAACACCATGAACTGGCCTGCAGGGAATGGCAAGAGGCACTCACAGTAGAGTGCACCACTCCAACGCCAGTTCCAAGCAAAGTGGTTGTGTGACATATTTGAGAAAGTATATTAAATCAAGACACTGTTTCTGCCCCTCAAAGTGTCTTTAACATTGCAAGTGATGGATTAAGCGATATGTCCAATATGTAAAACAGGAGTGATTTGGGTCACATCAGTGTGGATTTTTTTTTCTCTCTTAGGAAAAAGAACATAACATGACATTGGTGCATATTAACCCTACCTGTGGCGTTCTATGTCGCTATGCTTCTTACAGACCCGTTAGGCTCAGGGCGTTCCACAACCCCAAAGCGAGCTTGTCTGTTTTTCCCATTTCTGACAGGGTGGAGTGCCCTGGGGACTGAACAGGCTCCAGCAGCAGTAGCACACAAACAAACATGCTGAGCAGGAAAAAAACTGCCCTCCATGTTCAATCATGTCTTAACGTCCTCTCAAAAATGTTCTGATGGCTTCTTATGAAATGCTTGGGAAGGATTCCTTAGGAAGCACTGAGGTGTAACGCCGCACTTGTGACAAGGCATAGAAACTGACTGTGCTGCTATGTCAACAAGAACCAGTGGTTAGTGTTATAAATGCTTCATGCACATGAAAGACGCTAACTGCATAACTGACACAACACATCATGTGGCAGCCAGGTACACATCACCTGCAACATCAGAGGATGACTACATTCTTTCATTATCAGAGGAGTGGGAAGACCAACTCAACATGTGTTGGCACTCAACAAGTGTCCTCCCCAGGAATAGAGTGCGCTAGCACAGCTCTATGTGGGAGTAAACAAGCACACTACCCGGCCCTGACTCACACGCTTAAGAGGAATGTTCCAGAGAAGCAGCAATGACGCAACACAGCAGACCCCTTCCATAACACACCATCTCTTCCTAAAACCTTCTTACAGAAATTGAAGCATCCTTTCCAAAATAGGAGTCCCTTACTGTATAAATACTGTATAAATACTGTTTGTGTAACCAGACTAAAGGGCCAACTGTTTGTGTAACCAGACTAAAGGGCCAATTCTAAAAGCTCATGACTTAAAGGAAATATGTGTATGAATGGATTGCACAAAAGTATAAACTACAACAATTCATTGATGGCAGAATAACTTTAGCCTAGCATGTATAGCAAAGGCAAATTTCTTAGTACATAAGAGCAATACTATACAGACTTACAGGACTGTAAAACTAGGATTTTATATAGGACACATGGCCCAACTCATAAAAGAGTTTGGCATAATGTGACTTAACAAACAGACTGAAATGACAAATGATGCAGGCTGTTCCTGTTTGTATATGTTGTGGGAAGGGGAGGGTTTAGTGGAGAGCTGCTGTTGGCATATATGGGAATTGCACTCAAGCAGACTCATTCAATTAGAGAGAGGGTTGTACATCAGTGGACAAAGTTCTCTGTGGCAGGCTACTATCCATCTCAGGAGAAGTAAATCTGCCCACTTCATGACCAGCCCTTCGGTAACCCAGACTGAGAGTGCCTGTCTCTCCCTCCTCTATCTCTCTGTCTCTCATTTTCTGGCACCCCTCTCTGTGCCCCTGCTGTCTTTTCTTTCCCAACACTCAGTGGGATTGTCTCAAATTGGGACCCTTAGCGCATGAAACCCTATTCACATTCACTGAGCTGATAAGTGCTAGTCCCACCTGAAACTGGTGTTCTGGTGTTGAACACAGGCTCTCAGACTTGCCTTCCTACACAATTGACACTACAGCTTTCACTGATTAAACATAGTAAACATACTGAGGTATTTCAGCAGCACATTTTGCCTTGCCATGCCGTAAAAGCTGTTTTTAGACTTTTATGGGATTTTAGTGACCACAAAACTACATAGTTATGCCTTGGCAGCATTGACAATGACAACAGGTCAGGTGTGTTTGTGTCTCCTTCACATGGCCCATCAAAATGAAGCCGAGGACGTTATGAAAACACTGGCTCCAGACGCACGGCAACAACCAACAGGATCATTTTAAACTGCGCACGGATGCTTTTAACAAGTGTTCGAATGCTCAGCTGCATTATTGGCACTGTGGTGAGTGAGTGTTGGCCAGCAGCCTGTGGTTATATCACTGTGGATGGGCGCAAAACCGTGCGGTTTTATACCATCTGAAGATTTTCCAGCAGCTTAGAGGACTCATCTGGTTGTGTGTGTGTGTGTGTGTGTGTGTGTGTGTGTGTGTGTGTGTGTGTGGTTAAAAACAAACACGGAACAACAGCCACGGATTATGGGAGCAACATCCTTAGCTCTTACTGCTCTGAGGGTGGAGAGTCTGGGCTTCATGCCCTCCCCTCACTGACCCGGGGCCTGCTGTGTGGGAAGTCTCTTCAGGGTCACACAGGTAAGACACAATGACCCACAATCAGACCTCTCGGACTAAACCAGTGCAGAAATATGTGGAGAAAGGTACAGTAAAGTACAACACTGCACACACTAGCAATAAAAGTCAAGTCAAGTTTATTTATATAGCGCATTTCATACAGAGGTCATTCAATGTGCTTTAGATAAACAAAAGCAAACAGTAATAACAAATAAAAGCATAAAAGGGCAATAGTGAAAGAATAGTTTAAAAGGTAAAGATCATAGTAATAAAAAATCATAGTAATAAAAAATGAAAAATAAAACATGTTGAGGTGAAAGTATTCCAAGCAACCAATGTACATATAGCATACAGTTCGATGCTGTAATTGTCCTGATAAAAGCTGTTTTGCACGCCAAAAGAGATGCATTGTACAGGTGGTGGAATGTGGAGCTACATTACGGACACTGTAGTGAGAGGGTTGCCAAACAGCTTGCGGTTACATCACTGCGGACAGGCGCAAAATGATGTGGCCTGATGTTACCAGAAAGACTTCTTGTGGCTTACAAAACTCGTGTGCAAGCGCGCGTGCGTGTCTGTGTGGGAGGGATTGTGTTGGGGGCATGGCTTTGACCAAACCTAAAATCCCTTAAATCTTTTCCTTTTCTGTCTGTTTCTCACTCTCACATGCCCCCACACACACACACATACACACACACACACACGACTCATCAACTGGTTACTGAATATTGATCAAAACACTTGACCGTCTTGATGTTTCCCTCTCATAGAAGCCGTTTCATCATCTCCCTGCAGAGGGCCACTCTACTGCACTAGTCTGGTGTCTTAGAGAAAACCGTGTCAGTGCGCTCTCTCTTAGCCTCTCTCTCTCTCTCATACTCTCACACACACACACACACACACACACACACACACACACACACACACACACACACAGTCATTATCCAGTGTCTCTTCATCAACAGCACAAATATAAGACACTTTAACCTCCAGAGACATTTCCTTGTCTTCCGCTATGGGTTTCATATGACAGTTGAAGAGGTGTGAATTATGCATAGCACCCACACGTGCTAATGCCAGTTAAATGTGCATAAATATTTACCGCCATGACTTATTCAAGCAGCTTGTTCAGACTTCATTAATATTTATAAAGTCCAAATAACAAGCAGATGAATGCAGACATAAAACAGCCTAGATATTCAACCCCAATCAAATCTGTTACGTTAGGAGAACTCCACAGTATCATTAGATAGGGAGCTAGGACTAAAATGTAGAATGACATACATAATACCCACTGAATAGGGATATCATTTTTGCATAGAAATACAGTAGAGTTCAAGCACAAGGTTAGGCCCAGTGTAAATGGGGCTATGTGGCAACATGTTGGTCCTTAAGACAACCTTTCACCACAAGTGGTCAGACACATGCTAATCAATCAAAAGAAAAAAATCATGTTGGTGAAAAGCATGGATGACTCAAGTCCTCTCAGAATGGGGTTAACAGTAGTGATGGGCAAATGAAGCTTTGGTGAACCACTGAACCACAGCAGTATAAAAATAGCGACACTAGCTGAAAAGCAAAAAGATGGCCGCTACGCATACATTTTTCAACATAAAAGTCCTTACCAAACCAATATTTTTGGTTACATATACTGGTTTGGGTAAAGACTTTTATGTTGAAAAATCTACATGTGGCGGCCATATTGTTTTTTTTCCATTAGTGTCGCTAGCTTCACACTGCTGTGGTTTAGTGGTTCACCAAAGCTTCATTTGCCCATCACTAGTTAACAGGAGAAGAGAAGACAAGGTCAATGTGTCCATTTTTCTCTCTGTACACATTCTTTTTTCTCTTTCAACCTTTCACCTTGTCCATCTCCCTCTCTTTTTTTCAGTCCCTCCACCCACACACACACACTTTCATCCCACATCACTCTCTCCCAGGCCAGCTCAGCATCTGGTGTGTGTATATGGATCACAGCAGAGGGAAAAACAGCCACGGGAAGGGCAGCTCCACCCAACCTCTCCACCATGCCCATGATGCCCTCTTCTTCTGTGCCCTGTGCCTCAGCTAAGAGCAAGCGATCTCACAGGACTCCTGACATGCACACATGGCCAGAGACAGAACTAATCCCCCAGAGTAAGGGCTGGCTGAGAGCACTACAGTTGGGTCTGATATGGGGAGGGGGCAGAGAGAGCCAAACTGACTGAAAAGGGACAGCTTCCATCTGGTGTGATCTGCTGACTCACCCCGAACCAATTTATGCCCAATGTCAGACATATTACACGTATCAATTTAATTTGCAAAGAAGAAACTAAGCAGTCAATAAATCATCCTGCCAAGGAGAAACTGCTGCCTGAGAAAATGCAAACACGACAATAGACATCTAGCCCTCAGAGTCCAGAGATTCGCTGTAAATCCTTCCCAGGTATTTCGATGCCATCGGGTCACCATATGGTTTATGACCAGAGGGCAACTCATGTGATCTAGTCTGCTGGCTGGCACTCAGCACAGCAGCATGGCTGATGTAAACACCTCCAGCAGATTATGCCTTAAGCTGGTAGTTCTCTGCCGCACAGCTCAGAGTCAGTCAACAGGAGGAGAGGACTGACTGTGGGAAGGCAAGAGATAGAAAAACAAGGGAAAAAAGGCAAATATGACCTGAGGTTGGCCCATCAAGTGGCACAAGAGACTTATAGTAGACACAAAGTGAGTGAATGATTCATTTATGAAAGGAAGAAAAAAAATGGCATGCAATTACTGCGTGCAAACAACCCCCACCCACAGAGAGGTGAACACAAAGGGAATCGCCATGGTGACAGCCATGGGGGATTAAATCTAACAGTCCAAGCACATTCCAGATCACCTTGGAGGACAGAGAGAAAAAAATTGAGCGAGAGACAGAAAGAAAGAGTGAGCCAGAGAGAAAGAGAGAAAGAAAGAGGAGAGAGAGGATGCTGAAATATAATTCCCTCCCGGCGTGAATATTGAGAGTGTCGGATGCCTGTACACTCTGCTGTGGAAATGGGCCTGGACGCAGACTGGCAGGAGGCCCAGCTGCATTAGGTTGCCCTCGATACAACGAGCTGCTTTTTCAACACTCTCATGTAGTGTAGTTGGGCATAATATTGCAGTGTACCTGTGGCCCTGACACCCGTGCAATTGAGTTGATGTTTGTGTTTATCATGTTTATCATCATCACACAGCCAGAGACCCCCTCCTTCCTTCCCAAATGTACCCCAAACTGTTCAAGTCATAGCGCTGGCTGTTGTTTATGTCAGCGTGTACTAGAGGAGCAAGAGAAAGGGAGAGAGAGATGGAGAGATAGAGAGATGTGGGGTTACTGGAGCTCATGTCTTGGCCTGGTACTGCTGTGTGTTACAGGTAAAGACAGAGTTAATGGAAACACTCTCAATTATTACTGAGATCAGATCGTCTTTCAGTGTGACAGGCATCCCTCTATAGAGCACAGCTAACCTTGCGGCCACCCACAGAGCCTCACAAAGGGAGCACTTTCCCACAAGGGCCCCTTATTACACCATTCAGGTAGGGAGGGGGAGAGAGAGATGGGGGGGGGGGGGTGTCAGATAGACAGACTAAATATAATCTCATATGTAGAATAGCCTGGCCTATATAGTCTAGATGTAATCAATTAAGTCTAGCTAAGACGAAAGATGAGGAAATCTACACCCCAAAGTCAAGATAACGGTCTTGGGGGATTGGCACAGATTCGAGACGGAGAGATAAAATATTAATGTTGATTACATCATTAGTATTTAACTTCTCAGTCATCTCAGACATCTGAAGGCCAAATATCAATGCTATGGTGCCACTGTTTGCAACCTCTTTTGTTGGCTGTTTGTTTTGGCTGCTACAAGCACTTGCAATCCATCATGTAGCCACGACAACAGGCTGGTCAAAAGAAGAGATTTCAAATGCATTCATGCATACTGTACAACGTTTCTTTGATTTTACATTGAGATGAAAGGAGACTAGCTCTAGCATTTGAAACTCAGTAGTAGATGATCAATTGTAGCCTGGGCCTGCCCACCTAGTATCACACGTTATTTTCATTTCACTGAGGGAAGTAGTGTGTCTGGTGAAACCAGGCAAGATCAATTATTAGGCCCATAAAACATCATTATTCAGAGTTAGGATGCTAAACTCCAGAAACCATCACCTATGATACAATTCCCTTGAAGCCCTTTGGATTTTCTTAAGTACAATTTATTGAGCCTCAATAAAAACAGAAGAGATAGGCTGATGCCTGGCTTCATGGGATGATATAACTGATGTATTATCTTTATAATTGTATTATCCCTCATATGAAATCATATGGAGGAACAAGGATATACATCATCTGCCACGCATGGTCTGGGTACGTTCAATTCATAGCCACTGAGGAAAAATCTCATAGCATTAAAACAAATCTAGACTATGGATTCAGGCTGAATAGATAAGCAAGCGAGTCCATGAGATGTTTTTTTTTTTATTTGTTTTAAAAAAAGAGCTGAAAATGACTGATTGGTTTGTTACCTGGGGACAACTGCTGCGAGACCTCACTGAGTGACTGACACAGCAGTGTGTGAGTGTGGAGCATGAGCAGACCAACAGCCACACACAGCCATGCAGGCCGAGGGCCGAGCTGAGGGGAGCGATCCCCATCCCCATCCTCACATGGCTTGAGCTCTCTCCAGCAGGCCAATCCCAGCATTGCACACTGGCTGAAGCTGTGCTGAAACTGCTGACAGGGCCGGGTGACCTGTTGAGAGGTCATCCTGCACACAACAGGAAACCCTCTCCTCTGCTCAAATTCCACCATTAAATACTATCTCACACAAAAAAAGAAATCCATGCAAATCAATAGGCGTGTAGATCTTTAAACATTGATGAATCTCCTGCATTTTGGTTGCCTTTGTCTATTTCCAGGGGCCACAGAGGATCTATGGGAGGTGTTCTTGTGCAGTGTGAGAGGAAAATCAAGGTCAGAAGAGAAGCTTCCAGAAGCAGAGGGCACACGAGCAAACACGCAGCTGCAGTTCTAACATGTGCGCACACTCTCTCTCTCTCTCTCTCTCTCTCTCTCTCTCTCTAGCGTCCAGACCTGCTTTGGCTGAGGTAATAATACCACAAAAGTCTGCTGTGTGCTTCTCGAGCCCATGCATACCCTTGTCTTCTTCGGCGCCCTGTTTTCTCCCTGCATCCATCAATCTCCCCATTAAGGAGCTCAGCTGCTCTCCTGGGCCCCCCTCCGCCTCTCTGAGAAGCAGGGAGATGGAGCACCACGCTCCAACCTCCTGCTCCCTCCCCCACACCACCCCTCCCTCTGGGTCTGGCATCTTTCATCTCTATAGTAAATCATGTCCTGGGCCAGATCATTAAATAAATGTCAAATATTATATTAATATTTAATTACTTTACCTTTATAAATCACATTTGCAAAGCATATGAGCTTGGGGTTAGAATATTTGATTAATGGGAGTGAATACAATGAAGTTGATCACATCAATACTGTAATTAATTGCTTATCTGGGTCTTTTTTTGTGATGCTGGGGTGATTAGTGATCATAGCAACACAAAATGGGAGAGCCAGTTCAATAGAACTTGGGACTGGTGTCACATGGGTGAATATGATAACATTAGATAGGCTAAAGCCAAACTCCACACAGACCAGTTGGATAGAGTGGATCAATGAGCCCTGTGGCCAAATGAAGAGCCACCCAGCGAAATGCATCAGGGAGCAGAGATCTGATTGTGGCATTTTAAAACCAGCTGGGGTTTATGTCTGATGGCCCGCTACTATCCAAAGCAAAAGTATTTTGAATATTGTCAGTATTTTATGAATTAGGCCCATGATTTCACTGTTTCAGGAAAGATATGAAACATTTGAAACATCCGCATGGAGCTCCAGTGGAATTTTAATTTCATGACGAGAATTCTTGGTCTAACCGTTCATGTGCCGTTGAAACGGCGTAAACAGGCGACCCATCAGGCCAGCATTATAACTCCGAGCATGGTAGGCTAAACAAAATCGGATATTTCAGGCGGTAAATGCTTCCGTTAAGAACCAAACCAGATTTTGTTCAAATCTACACACCTATGGCTACTGAAAATGTTAAGGTTAATTTAGCAAATGTTATTTTGAAGTGTTAAAAAACATCGTTGTTTTAGAATTTCCGAACAAAAGTGGTGGTAATTGGGGGTGTTAGGCTACTATACCTTTGTTACAACCTTGACGCAGCCATAAAAAAGTGCGGTACAGTTGTAACAGTATGGTATGGGTGCTTGCGTTTCTTTAGGATTCCGCCGTCTAGGTTTGTAGGCTATAGAAATGGATAGTGACACATACACGAAAGACGGCGGACATACGGACTGACGGTAATAGGGGGAGTTCCGATACATGTCGCTGTTAAGTTAAATTATTGACAAACTATAACATATTTTTAAAATTCTGTTTCAACTTTCATGGAGTAGACATGTACGACTCTGTTCTGGTCAAATTTCACATCTCTCAAGTCTATCGTCTTTGTGTAAATCGAGTTTGAATTGGAAAAATAAAAAAGTGTTACAATTGTGCCGGTTCTCCCCTACCTTGGTAGTGTCATCATGTGACCGCTGATAGCGTTTCCAGCGGCATCCATAGATCCCGGTCAGACATGACAAACAGAGCTGCCTCTCGTAGACTTGCAGGGGTTGGTGCTTCACCATGCTCCTTCAGTCGGTCCTCCACCCCACCACACTAACATCCCATTCAGAGCTGCCAATCCTGGGTGAACACAAAACAAGAGGCACATAGAATTGTTATTGTATGGACCAAAGATTCTAGAGCGCTCTGCTCTAGAATCTTTGGTATGGACAACACAGAGCCATATAAAGGTAGCCTACTCTACCTTTATATGGCTCTGGGACAACAGTGAGTTGGAGGCCAACATAACTGTTTTTTTTAATGACAACATTCTACAGTTTGTCTGTTAAAATCTAGCAAATGATGAGTCTTATTGGAAGATGTAGGCCTATTTAGACAGACCCACTAAATTACACAAGTGCTGTAGATCCTATTGAAATACCCTTATTCACACATGATTAAATATAGCAGTCCTAGAGAGAGATCCATCTATAAGGCTCTGCTTAAAACTATTTACTGAAACTGAACAGAGCACACAAGACAGATTCTTCACTTCATCCAAATGAACATATTTATTCTTAAAAAAAAAGAAGTAATTTCTACTGAGGGAACCAAATCATCCAATCACCACCCGTGAGCCCCTCTAATCAGAGTTCCCGTACATGACTAACTTTTCAATGCTCACCCGTCTAATCAGCATGTCACACCAACACCAGTGAGTCAGCCACACAACATCTTATTACATGTGTCACACTCCCACCAAGATTCAACATCTGCACTGCAGGCATCAGCAAGCAGCTCCATGAAGTTTAGGGAATGAACTATAAGCCTACCTTTAGCCTGCTTTCAATGAGCTAATAGGCTACCTAGTATGGGGAATTGTGTTATTTTAGGAACGATTCATATAGATTTTTGCAACTGGTGTTTTTTTACTTGCTAGGACCCCATTGAATACAAAACAACCTGTTTCCAATTTTTTTCTTCATTTTCAGTGCCAAAATTCAAGATGGCGGACAATATATGCGGAGAAATAATATAAAGGCTTAAAGTGGTCAACTTTTTGATAAATATACACCTAATAAGGTAGACAAGTGAGATACAGACTATTTTCAAAAGATGTATTGCATCATTTGACAAAAAATTTGGAGAAAAAATGGAAAAAAAGAGAAAAAAATCTGCGTCTTGTTTCATTATTGAAGAGTTCAACAAACCATTGTCATTGTCACTCAAGTATTTATCCTCACCACTGTCACTGTCTTTTTATTATTGGTGTACATCTCCTCAGAGCCTTCACACCTGCAAAGTTGCGTGAATGGTAAGTTGTTACTCTTGGAAGAACACCTTATACTGCATTGGCTGGCAAGACAACAACACTTCACAAGTTCCACAACAGCCTTTGGTGCTGGTGGAAGTTTTGACAGAACAGGAGCCCATTGCCCATCAACAATTTGTCTCCATCCCAGTGATAGTGAGTCAAGAATCTTTGGAGCAGGCACTGTATCTTGTGCCCAAACATTTGCTTGCCTGTGTGCTCTCAGAATTTCAATTTAATTTCAGTTATAGAGCGTCAAAACATTTCACATGTCTCATGGCGCTTTACAGAGTGTTAAACATTCAGACAGAGCCCATGAGTAACAGGGGCGAGGAAAAACTCCCAAGAATGGGAGAACCATATAGGATGAAACCTCAAGCAGATCCACGACTCAAGGGCCTGACCCATCTGCCTGGGGTCAGTTACAGGACAGTAAGGTCTATATACAGAGAATAGAACATGGTATTTAGAGCCACCTGAGGTATATGTTACAAAGTGGTTGGATGGTTACATAACCAGTATGATAATGCATGAATCCTATTTAGTGTTAAGTTCAAATAGTCCAGTGTAGGGGATGAATTGTCCATAGGAATTAGGAGTTGTCATCGGGCAAATAGTGGGTCGCTAGGCTGTGCAGGCAGGAATCCGAGCATGGGGACAGCAATAGGCGATGGTAGGGCAATCATAGGGATGGGATTTCCCTAGTTCCCGAGTTTTTCCACTCCCTGGTTGGGTTTCAGAGTTTTAAACATGTTCCACCGAAGGGCTTTAGCTGTTTGAAAACCATGTTTTGAGGAGCTGACACACAAATTTCTCACATCCAGCTAACACGTCATGGACGTCGTGGAGATGGATGAGGACCTACTACAAGCCTACAAAGTGTGTTAATGACACCATCATGACTTGATTGACTTGAAACAGAAACCTTTCCTTTCCCACGGGATAAACGGTAAATGGCGGGACAAACGGTTGACTTTAAATTTCCTGATAGGATAGGATACAATAGGATACCCGATAGGTCCACCGACTCTATACACAATGTGATTGCCCTGAGCGAAGTTTGGTTTTTCCACCTCACAAGCCAACGGAGAGTTGCTAGACTACCCTGACTGCAAATTACATTTGCTGCCGCTAGGGTGCGTCAAGATTTCTAGGCTGTATCTTTTGTCGACGTTCTCCAGTGCCCATGATAATGAGACTGTCTTTGTTGATGTCTGGTACCCTGCGAAGGGCAAGCACCAAGACATCTGTGTGACATGTAGATATATGGGGTTTTGCCAAAATGACTTACTGCTACTGCCACCTTTGTGTGTGTGAACTGTGACTGGCAGTTTACATAGTTCAACAGCTTTATGACCAAGGTAGAGGATGAGGTTGGCTTTGGTTTCCTTCGATCCCAGAAAAGCTTTAAAGTCTTTGATTGGTGTAGAGTCTTGTATTTTGTATCCCTTATCATGTGCTTTTCCCATTGTATGAACCTGTTTAGTCCTGTCTTTCATGGAGTTTGTGATGGTATAGTTGTTAAATAATAAGTATATGTCATTGTAGCCTCGTGCCTTACTTTCAACATTTTCAAAGAAGCATTCTGCCAGATCTTGGCAACAGTTTATGTCACTTTTCCTGACAACCATCTCCTGCACAACAGCCATGCCATCTAAGATGCTATCCAATGTGTGTGTTAATTGCACTGAGCTACTCTCTGTAGATTGTTCAGAGGATGCTGTTTCTGAAACAATTCATGGATGAAGGCAGACTTAGCTGTAGTGGGCAGCATTAGGCTTGCATATAATCAACAAATTCATATGTTCCCACAATTTCCTGCAAGTCCTGTTAACAGAATTATTGAAGACCAAATAGCTCATTGTGGACTTCAGGAAGTCTAAAGCTAGCACACACAACCATTCTCATCAATGGGACTGAAGTGGAGTGTATCACCAGCTTCAGATTTCTGGGTGTCCACATCTCTTGGACCTCTCTTGGACCCTCAACACCTCTACCCTGATCAAGAAGGCTTACCAGCATCTCTTTTATCTGAGGAGGCTAAAGAAGGTCCACCGGCCTCCTCAGATCCTGGTGAACTTCTACCCCTGCACCATCAAGCGTATCCTTACCAACTGTGTTACAGTTTGGTATGGCAACTGCTCTGCCCACAACCGAAAAGCACTGCAGAGGGTGGTGAAAACTGCCCAACGCATTCCTCACTCCCCTCCATTGAGGCAATCCAGTGCAAGCAATGCTTGCATAAGGCGCACAGCAGGTTCAGAGGAAGCTTCTTTCCTGCAGCTGAAGTCTAGCTCTCCATCCCAGTGACAACCAACCAACTAAGCCCCCCCCACCCACCCTGCCTCCTTGCCTGTGCCTGTTGAGGTGTCCACGACCATGGCAACCTTGACAGGGACAACAAGGAGACATATGTTGTTCATACATTGTTCACATTACATAGCCATATTTATTCTGCTCTTATAAGGTAACTGCTAATACACTGCACATATTATTACTCTAAACCTCTCTACTTTATATAAATCAACTGTATACTACTGTCTACACTGCACTATATTTCTTGACCTGTCTATGCACCACCTGTCTATACTTTGTATATCACATTGCAAATTTCTCCTTTTGTGCACTTCTGGTTAGACGCAAAACTACATTTCGTTGTCTTCATACAGTACTCTGCAATGACAATAAAGTTGAATCTAATCTACTCTAATCTAATCTATTGGGGTGAGTGCAGAACATTACTTTAATTCAAATGATTATTAGGTTATGTGAAGGAAACTTTTAAATCAGTCAATGTGTTTTTCCGGGTATGCCAATAAATAGCATAATGGTGGTTACACCCATCACTGGTTGATAATCATGACATCTCATGTCACCCCATGGTCATATTTATTAGAAAATATATATTCAATTGTATTAGAAAATGTATGTATATAATGATAATACCGAACATATATCCATTTAAAATGTTTAAAAAGGCGATTATTTGCAATTTTTGGTGATATATCCGCCATCTTGGATTTTGGACCTGTGCAGTCCGGGAAAAAATTGGAAACAGGTAGTTTTGCAAACTATAAGGTCTGAAGAAGTGAAAAAACATAATTTGCAAAAATCTATATGAAATGTTCCAAACACCTTTTTTTGCTACATATCGCCCTGCACTAACCGTTTCAAACCCAACTTGTGCTGACTTTGATCAATGAGAGTTTTTGCAGACTGACGTATATGCAGGCAATCATGCACGAGTTCAAAGGGTTCACACATCACTGGCCATAATGACTGTTTTTTTTCCCCCAGAGGTTGATGGTGGGTTGGGAATTCTGGTCCCCACTAGCTCTGGCCTGCATGCAGGTCTCCTCTCTCCTCTGGGGGCCTCCTGCTTATCTGACTCCCCACAGCAGTCCAAACGCCAGTCAGGCCCCTGGAGGGAGCGAGGCACACTGAAGCATGCAGGCCCTCATTTGCTTCTCACCAGAGGCCAGAGCCTCTTCACATCACTGACAACACAGCTTACTAGGAATCGAACAGCCTTGCCATCTATTGGGCTCCCAATGCTCCATATGGGAAAAAATCATATTCATATTTTAATTATATATAGTATGCTTGATAACAGTGTGTTTACAAACATAACTATGGTCCCTTTCCTATAGTTCCAAAGAAAATGATTTATCTTTTTAAAGTGTGCTGAAGGGCATCAAGCCATTTTAGTACAAAATGTAAGCTCTTCACTGCAGATTAATCATGGAAATATTGTACATGACAGGAGTAATTCCTAAATGTCTTTTAAAGACCTTTTCCATATGGGACATTCTAACAGTCATTTCAAAAAAGACATTCTCCTTCAGACACACACACACACAGATGGCTAAAGTGATGGACAGGAATGTTAATGTTCAGCTTCCTCTTAGGCAGCTCTCAATCTCAGATTGGCATCGGAGTGTGACAGCTCAGTGCTCTTAACTCTGCGAAGGCTCTGCAAACAGCAGAACAATATGCTTTTTTATTCCACATAACCAGACAGTGAAGGGGACAGTACATTTTAAGAAGACAAAATGTATTCAATACAGCAGGATATCCTGATTAAACTATATAAAACATTCATATGTAGGGGCTAACATTTGCAAGCTTTTCAGCATATGATATACAAGTACACAGATAATGAAAATAGGTATAATAATATGCTAATGGTTCTCTGTTTTTAGCACAGCCGACTACAAACAAGGCCCAGGGACAACTTATCCCTTCCCAATAAACTAAAAAGAAATGGGAAACAACAGCAGTGGTTGCTTTCTCACCACACCCTGCGTGACTGCTTGCATAAGACCTTGTTAAGCACACAGGTCATATAATGATAAGGATTAGCCAATGTTGATATGATTAAGTGATGACATACAGTCATCCCTTTGTCTGGACATGCACTCTTGCTCAAGGAAAAATAGGAAAAGGCAAAACAAGTGGTTATGCAATTGCAATACAGGTTGGATAACACCATAGCTGGGGTAAATGGAAGGAGAGAAAGTCTGCTTTGCCCAACATGATGAATCAAATGCTTTAGTTTGTTTATCTCTACCTGTGTCTGCTTTTCACCCTGAGCTATTACACAGCACAGAATGGGGCCAACAAGTGTTTCACTGCTGTTACCCATTCAGAATGGATATGGACAGAGTGGGCTTCCCTTTCCTGTCTGAAGAGGCCATCACTTCTTTCCTAAAGCCAGAGGTCAAATGAAAGGCTTCCTCATGCGCATGTCAAACGGTCCCACTCAGAGCAGCTGCAAACTGCAAACAGGCAGGAGGCAGAAGAGAGAAGAGGGGGAACCATGCGAGTCGTGAAGGAGGCATGGAACTGTGGTCTCCCATTCTGCTGCCTCAGTTCCTGCTCATACGAAAACCCAGAGACAAACACGCCAGAGTGGAGGAAACGCTTCAGCACTTTCTGACAATAATAAGCCCTGTTTGAAATGCTTCAGAAGGGTGGGGAGCGGAGCTGTAGCTCCTCCAGACTGACCAGAGGCTATGAGCCGGGCAGGGCGGGGTGCCCCGACGGAGGGGCACTGGACTGAAACCAGCTCCCTCATGTGTGCTGGCAGCCACTCAAGTCTACCAGGATATCAGGCATGACAGGTGCATTGAGTCCAGGACAACATCTGCCTGGAGTATCCATGAACACAACAGAATGTACATACCTGAAAGGGGCTCTGACTGGAATGGACAGAGAGGCAATGGGAAAGCATTCTATGACGCTCTGACAGAGAACGTGGCAATTTAGACATATTTAAACATTTCTAGGGGCCCTAATATGAATGATCGGCAAAAAGCTAATCATTTTGCTGATTTAATACCATGAGCAAGATCATAAGCACTGACATGGGTGGGTAAGTGCAACGCTCCCACAGGTCACACAATAATACAGTGAGGACTTCGCACCCTGCCCATTATTAGATTAGTACTATTACAATACTAGAGAGATTAATGAGTTTTGCCCATCAGGCAAAAGTTGAACCAGTACTCACACACTATGACATGTTTTCTGATTGTGATCACAAGAGAAACCCAGGTAAAAAAGTAGTATACTTTATTGTGTTAGAAATATGACTAAAGTATATGAAGTATAAAGCAAGTATGCTTACACTTTTTATACTTTATGTAAAGTATGTTTAATGTGTACTTTTAGAAAGTATACTTCAAAGTAGATGTTATTAAGTTCAACTTCAGTGTACTAAAATTAAATATACTTATTGTGCAATATTCAAAGTGTTTTTGTAATGTACTTTTTAAAAGTGTATTTTGTTGTTAGTGTATTTTAAATGGTAAAGAAGTTTATTTAGTTTAAGTGTATTAAATTGCTAATACTTAGAGTTGTAATATAGTGTACTTATGGAAAGTATATTTTTTTGGTAAGCCTAATACATTGTTTGTATAGTTTCATAGTCATCTCACCTTTAATAAAATACTAATGTGTGTAGCCTTTAGCTGATATGTCAGCCGCATGGATGGCAATGTGCAATAACCTAGCCTAGACACACTGATCTATCTCAGTTTTGGTCATCAAATAATATTTTTTCTTTTGTTGATTTTGTGTCTTAGTAAGGTAGTAGCCTATACGTTTGTGATGTAGTAGAGGTTGTGAGAGGATGAATGTGGCATTTTGTTAAATGTATGGGCAACACAGTTAAATGTATAGGCAGTCCAGTTGACCAATAACATGGCTGTTTGAATTTGAAATGGAGTTGGCGGATCTGTGCACCTTTCGAGCAAAACGTGGTGTGAGCAAACATTAACGTTATTTTATACAGTCTATGCACAGTCTATGACAGATGGACTGTAGAGACCAGAAAATGCATACGTTTACGGTCCGTATAAGGTTACAGGTTTGTCCAAATTAAAGATACCATAAATTCTAGTCATGCCAGAGACGTTGGTCCTACAGAGCCAGAAGGACTCGTCATACGAGATAACAAGGGCTGAAGCCAGTTGGATCTAAAGTGCCAAGTTATTCGTTATCAGGTGAGTCCCAAAGCATATTGTTAAATGATTCTGATGTAGCTTACTCTTTATGACCTTCGGTAGTCTTTGGAGAAGTTAAATTAATGGCTTAGCAATCTTTCAAGAGTTTTTATCCTTGCTAGTAACGTACAAGCTAGCAATGCCAGATCATGTTAGCTAATTTAGCTAACGTTAACGTCATAAACGTCGACCCAGATCCCTATCAAGAAGAAAACTACATTAGCCTGCTTTGTGTTTGTGGGATTATTGACAAGCGTTGGCTAGCACTAACGTTAGACAAACTATGATGGAAGAAAGTGTGTTCTTTATTAAGCAACGTTTGCCTAAAGTTTACCAATGTTCTTTAATATTATGTGTGGTGTAGGCTACCTCACAGAAAGGAGGATGGTGCTAGGCTAGTCACACTTCACATTCATTAGGCATGCTAATGACATTGTAGCTGTTTTTTTTTCTTTAATCGTGGAGACATCTTTTAAAATGAGTCTACAGGACAAATTACATGCATTTTATTAAGTAGAACGTTTTTTTCCAACATTGATATTAGAGGGGGAATTAAACCCGGTGTTCTACTAAGTTAGTGCTATGAAGCTTAGGGGCCGTTTATACGAGAACGATTGTGAAGGAAGACGACAAAATATTTTATAATAAGTGCCTTTCGTTTACACGGCGACCCCGCCATCGGGGCTTGAAGACGCAAAAATCTGAAGACTCCTTCCAGAGTGTAGAGTTTTGAAGACGACCCGGGTTGCGTCTCCGTCTAAACGGCTAAACCAAAGATCCTTGATTACTGTACCTCTCTGGCTAAACTGTCAAATTAGAATGTCTGCGCGTGACGTACCGGGGTTCTATCACACCACCACCCAGCGGTCTGGAATGCATATGCAATCGAATATCACATACTCTTGCGTCTTCATATAAACAAAGATTTCCCCCTGAGAATGCTCGTCTAAACGCCACTTCTGCGTCTTCTCTTTTCATCGTCACCGTATAAACGTAGCCTCAGGCTACATGATTGATATTATGCCTTGGTTTATGCGATAGATTAGATTTTTTTAATTATTCGTGTTTGACAGAGCATTCAAGTTCATTTCATGGTAGTGTTTGTAATTTACCTAGTTTTAATCTGTAGCCTAACTATGTTTTAACAGGTGTTCCTGGACAGTTTTGAAACAGAGATGTCTGAACGCCTCAAATAATCAGCAGTAAAGGTACATATTCTTCATCCAGGACCTTGCTCCATTACTCTTAAAGCATAACTCAAGCCAAAATGCAACCTAGGGTCTTTTTGTGAATGTACCTGAGTCAAACTTTCGTTTGAAAGCATAATTAAGTCAGAAGTGCCACCATTAATCTTGACTGTATTGTTGTTTCTGGGTCAAATGCCATTTTGAATGGGAGTCGTAGGGGCAGAACTATATTGATACATGATGATTTTGATTCATGCATCAAAATAGTAGGCTAGTGCCCCTACGACTCCCATTTAAAATGCCATTTGACCCGAAAATGATAATACGGTTGTATTGGAAACAAAGGAATCTAAGGTAATCAAATGCAGAAAACAGGGTGGTTGCACTCATATCGGTGCCAAGGTGCACAACGCTTTAAGGAAAGACTACCTGGCCAGGTCTACCCATACCAGGATGGCAAACAGATGGTGTCAATACCAATTTGACCCATAAAAAGTAAATGTCAAATAGGTACAGATAATCTGTATTAATCTCATCATTGCCAATAGATTTCTGTGTAAAACATTGTTTATCTTGTAAAATGTTGTTGTTACGCAGATGCTCCTATAGTATTAATATTGCGTTGCCTATTTGCGCTGTGGCGCGTGGGTTGTCTTGTCTCGGTCTCCCTCTCTAGGTCATCCCGAGTGTGGGCCGATTGCGGGGCGGGGCAGGGCCTATATAAGACGGCCGCGTCCGAGAAGGAGGTCTCTTTTCGCTCCTCGCTCTCGCCTCTCTCAGAGCGGAAACTGCTGGCAGCGTCGCACTGCGTCGTCCTCTGGCCTCGCCATTTTCCCTTTGTTTGAAACCTACGTTCGTTAAGTTAGCACTCACGTATACAGGCTATTTGTAAAGCACTTGTACTTTATTTATAGTTATCTGAGCGGGTGGTGTTTGGTGGCGGGTTATTGCACGTTATTAGAAACAGGCCCAGGGAGTGAAGCAGACTCGAGAAGACTCACCAATCCTTACTGTCTTTTGTTTACAGTCGGGAGTCAGCTTGGTTTTCTTTTGAGTCAGTCAGTCACAGGGTTTGTTTTCTGTTTTGTTACTCTTTAGCGTTAACGCACCACCTTGTTCTGTTGTTTTTCGTTGCGTTTTATTCATCGTTGTCAAACAACGCACTGTTAACAACTATTATTTCTGGCTATTTGTTCAATTAAATATCCTTAAACCGTCACTTCTCTCTGGCCTTTGTTATGTTATGTTGAACCATCTCATCCATTGTATGGTCTCGTAACATAATAATGGGGGCTCGTATTCCGGTCTTGAACAAATTTTTTTGGACTTATTAGTCAAATTCGGATTTTTCCCATAATGGGTTGTTTTTTGGCGTCTTTCCGCCGTGTAGGTAGGGTGCGCGCCTGTGGGCGACGGTCCTGTCTGGAGTTTGCCATAGAGTAAGTCGTTTTTTTTGTATTCCCCCCTCACTCGTCTAGTTTGTTTAACTGTCACCTTTACGACGCATATTATGTTTGACCTCGAAGCGTTTGTTGAGGCTCCTTCTGTGGATGCGTTATTATCTAGTACGCGCGATGATCTTGTCCGTATCGCCGGCCATTATAAGTTGGAAGTACGTGGTTCGCCTTCTAAGTCGGAACTTTTCGATAAACTAGTGGCTGACTTGCGTGAACTTGGAGTGTTGGAGAAGGGAAGTCCTGAAAGCCCTTCTCGGCCGACTCCGGGTAAATCTGTTCCCCTTTCTGATCCTACACCTACTAGAAGTGCTTTAGAGTGGAGACGTCTAGAGCTTCGTGAAAAGGAGATAGCTTGGGAACGGGAGAAATCGCAACTAGAGGCGGATAGACTAGCAGTACGCGAGCGTGAGCGCAGAGAGCATGAGTTGAGAATAAAAGACTTGGAGATGACCCAGGCTATTCGCTTAAAAGAGTTAGAGATTAAAGCTCGCGAATCTGGTGTTCATATCCCCGTCACTCATTTCGATGTCACACGAAATATTAGGCTTGTTCCTCCTTTTAATGAGAAGGAAGTGGATAAGTTTTTTGCACATTTTGAACGAGTTGCTACAGTTCTTAAATGGCCTCGCGAAGTGTGGTCAATGACGTTGCAAAGCATATTCCAAGGCAAGGCCCAGCAGGCCTATTCCTCTTTATCTTTAGAGGATGCTGCGGATTATGATAAAGTAAAGCAAGCGGTGTTGCACATTTACTCGCTTGTGCCCGAAGCTTACAGGCAAAAATTTCGTAATTACCAGAAGCGCGACTCGCTGTCTTATGTGGAGTTTGTTCGTGAGAAGGAGATGTTGTTTGATCGGTGGCTTAGTTCGCAAAATATTACAACTTTTGAGGGTCTTCGAGAATTAATCATTGTTGAAGATTTCAGGAATTCTCTGCCCAAGAATGTAGCTACTTATATCGGTGAACACAAAGATCTGACACCATCTAGCGCGGCTGTACTTGCTGATGAATACGTACTTGCAAGAAGGGATGCGATCTCCTACCCTGTTAAGTTTCAGAGCACGGGTTACCAAAATTTTACCGGTCACCGAAATTTTAAAGAAAATGTAGTGGAAACTGTTCAATCTGATGTTAATCGTGTGACTCGTTCAAATGATCAACTAATTTGTGGGCACTGTAATAAGCGTGGACACGTTATGGCTAATTGCTTTAAATTGAAGCGTGGAAATAAGTCGCAGTCCAATCGTAAAAATGACCCTAATGTGGGTCTTTGTGTTTCCACATTCCCCCCGACGTCTCGGAAAGACGAGAATATCAGTGATGTTTTTGCTCCGTTTGTTTCAACGGGTTACGTCGCTTTGTCAGGTGAGCGCGAGATGCGCATGCCTGTTAAAATTCTTAGGGACACAGCTGCTTCGCAAAGTTTCATCCTGGAGAGTGTTTTGCCATTTAATAATGAGTCTTATACCGGTGAAAATGTCCTTGTTCAAGGTTTCGAAATGGGCTTTGTGAATGTTCCACTTCACAACGTTTCCCTCGTTTCAGATTTAGTTACTGGTGACTTTAAAATGGGTGTACGTCATACTCTCCCAGTTAAAAATGTGCAAGTGTTATTGGGCAATGATGTTATGGGTGGCATTGTTTTTCCCTTGCCCGTTGTAACGACTTCTCCAATTTCTCAATGTCCAGATGATTTAAATGAGAATTTTCCGGAGGTTTTTCAAGCTAGCGTCATTACGCGTGCTATGGCGCAGCGTGAAGAAAAGACCAAGGTTGAGGATGAACTAATTAATCTTTGCGATACCTTTTTAGTGCAACCCTCACTTAATGTCGATAGTGATTTGCCGACGAATTCCGCTTCACTGTCTAATGTTCCGCAGGTGTCGGTTAGTCGTGAGCACTTAATTAAGGAACAGATTAATGACCAGTCTCTCGCTTCGCTCTTCTCTGACCTTATGTCCGAAGAAGATATTGAGCATTCACCTTGTGGCTACTTTTTGCGAGATGGGGTCTTAATGCGCAAATGGAGACCCCTTTCGGCCTCTGCGCAGGATGAGTGGAGAATACTCTATCAGATTGTGGTCCCTACTTGTTATCGTGGTCACATATTGAGGACCATAGTAGAGTAGGAGCGCTGATAGATATTGAATTTTCTAGAGAAAAAACATACGGGGTGCTCAAACCCATCCTTATCATGCTGTAGCAGAACGGCTCCTGCGCCCAGGTCACTTGCATCGACAGCGATGGAAAAGGGGCGCGAGAAGTCGGGGGCAGCAAGCACCGGCGCGGTGGTCAACAGGGCTTTTACAGACTCAAAGGCAACCTGAGAACGAGGAGTCCACTTGTAAGACACCTTCGAACTAAGCAAATCTGTAAGAGGTGATGCAACTGCAGAAAAATTCCTACAAAACGAGCGGTAGTAACCTACCATGCCGAGGAAACGGCGAAGCTCGCGGCGAGTGGTTGGAACAGGATAGGTCAAGATGGCTTCGACCTTGGCCTGGACTGGCCGTACCTGTCCACGCCCAACCACTTTACCCAAATAAGTGACCGTAGCCTGGCCAAATTCGCATTTGGCCAGGTTAATGGCCAGATTTGCATCAGACAAGCGTTGTAACACAGTAGAGAGGTGAGTAAGGTGTTGCCGCCAGGTGGCGCTATAAATCAACAAGTCGTCCAAATATGCTTCGCAATTAGACACGCCATCAAGAATGCTATTAATCAGACGCTGAAATGTGGCGGGCGAATTACGAAGCCCAAAGGCCATTACTGTATATTGCAGAAAGTGATCAGGTGTGGCAAAGGCCGAGATTTCCTTGGCACGGGCAGAGAGTGGTATTTGCCAGTAGCCTTTTAACAGATCAATCTTACTCACAAAAACAGCCGAGCCTAACCGATCAACGCAATCATCGATGCGTGGCAGGGGATGACTATCCGGTTTTGTAACCGCATTGACTTTTCTAAAGTCCGTGCAGAAACGCATAGAACCATCAACTTTAGGCACCAACAAACATGGACTACACCACGGACTACAGCTGGACTCTGCAATGCCGTTCTCTAACATGAACTTCACCTCTTTCTGAAGCAAGCTTCTCTTAAGTGGGTTTGCACGATATGGATGTTGCTTAATTGGGCGCGTTGCACCCACGTCGATATCATGAACAATTGCAGTTGTCTGGCGAGGCACATCAGGGAAAAGATCCTCATACTGTTTAATAAGCTCAACGAGATCTTCACGATCTGGGGCAGGCAAATGCGACAAAAATGAATTCAAGTTACACAGAACCTCAGAATTCTTCATTCTGCCCTCAATCACCTCAACCGACGGAAGGCGGCCCTCATCTCCACATAAGGAACCCGCCACGGCACCTTGATTATCAGACGAAGAGGCAACTTCAGCACCACATGCAGTGGACAACGCCACTTTTGAAGCGAGAGCGTCGCAATCAAACTCCGAAGAACTGCCCGAAGACTTAGATTCAGGAACAGACTGTACGCGATCACAATAAAGTTTCAAGCGATTAATGTGACACAGTGTGGTTTTCTTTTTACGATCTGGGGTTGAAATTACGTAGTTGAGACTGTTCACTCGCCGCACAACATTGTATGGTCCACTGTAACGAGGTTGCAATGCAGCCCCCATCACAGGAATCAGGACCAACACGCGATCACCGGGGTTAAATTTACGCGCAACAGCCTTTTTGTCATACCTCTGCTTCATGCGTTTTTGGCACAGCCCGAGATTGTCTTTGGCCAACTCACATGCACGACCGAGCCTGAAACGCATTTTAGAGACATAATCAGACAGGTCACAATATTCTTTGCTTTCTGTTAAAAATGACTCGTGCAGCAATTTCAGAGGTCCACGAACCGTGTGGCCGAACACAAGCTCTGACGGACTGAATCCCAAACTCTCTTGTACAACTTCTCGTATAGCGAAAAGAGCCAACGGCACACCCTCATCCCAATCTCGCTCGAACTCGAGACAGAAACTTTTAAGCATCGACTTCAAAGTGAGATGGAACCTTTCCAATGCACCCTGAGTTTGAGGTCGATATGGTGTGGACTGCACATGTTTTATTGCGAGCTGACGCATAGCCTGCGCGAATACACGGGACATGAAATTAGTTCCGCGGTCAGTCTGCACGGTCTTAGGAAGGCCAAACAACGAGAAAAAATTAATCAAAGCCTTAACAATGGCAGGAGCATTAATTTTTCGCAAGGGGACAGCATGAGGGTA
Organism: Alosa pseudoharengus; assembly: GCF_046254945.1. Taxonomy (NCBI): domain Eukaryota; kingdom Metazoa; phylum Chordata; class Actinopteri; order Clupeiformes; family Clupeidae; genus Alosa; species Alosa pseudoharengus. Next base: position 4,727,312 of record NW_027468598.1, on the reverse strand, counting down.
CCGTGTTAACGTACACATAATTGTGAGGAGGTATTGATTTCCCGACTTCGTCCGAGGCAACGGGCCAACGCAGTCCAAAATTATGTGTTCAAACGGCTCTGTAGAGAAGGAAGGCCTTGCTCTGGTGCTGGCTCTCCAGCATTTTGAGGTCTATGTTGGTGGTGCTGTGCAGCCCGTGGTGGTCTACACTGATCATAACCCTCTTGTGTTCCTCGATCGCATGCGTAACTCCAATCAGCGCTTGATGCGATGGAGCCTTATTTTGCAGGGTTACAATATTAACATAAAACATATTCGTGGGCGTGAAAATGTGGTTGCGGACGCTTTGTCCAGGCTTTAAAGTTTTAAGTGGCCTTCTATAACATGGAAAAAAATAAATTGTGGGTTACTAAGTTAGATATATATGTATCTACAAAAAAAAAAAAAAAAATCATTAGCACATGTATGTGTAAACAGATTGATGGTTGTCTTTCCTGCTCAGCTGCGTGTGAGAGACGTTGCTGGGTGGTTACTTGTTAACCTTTCTGTTTTTCCCTGTCCAGCTGCGTGTGAGAGACGTCGCTGGCTGATAAGTTGTTTTCTCTTGCAAATGTTTTTCATTATTGTCACATTTTGTAAGGTAAATTGGCACTTGGTGGTGGTAGTTTTTTTTATATACTGGGTTTATATTTACCCCCCCAATTTATTTTCTTAACGGTGGGGGTGTTACGCAGATGCTCCTATAGTATTAATATTGCGTTGCCTATTTGCGCTGTGGCGCGTGGGTTGTCTTGTCTCTGTCTCCCTCTCTAGGTCATCCCGAGTGTGGGCCGATTGCGGGGCGGGGCAGGGCCTATATAAGACGGCCGCGTCCGAGAAGGAGGTCTCTTTTCGCTCCTCGCTCTCGCCTCTCTCAGAGCGGAAACTGCTGGCAGCGTCGCACTGCGTCGTCCTCTGGCCTCGCCATTTTCCCTTTGTTTGAAACCTACGTTCGTTAAGTTAGCACTCACGTATACAGGCTATTTGTAAAGCACTTGTACTTTATTTATAGTTATCTGAGCGGGTGGTGTTTGGTGGCGGGTTATTGCACGTTATTAGAAACAGGCCCAGGGAGTGAAGCAGACTCGAGAAGACTCACCAATCCTTACTGTCTTTTGTTTACAGTCGGGAGTCAGCTTGGTTTTCTTTTGAGTCAGTCAGTCACAGGGTTTGTTTTCTGTTTTGTTACTCTTTAGCGTTAACGCACCACCTTGTTCTGTTGTTTTTCGTTGCGTTTTATTCATCGTTGTCAAACAACGCACTGTTAACAACTATTATTTCTGGCTATTTGTTCAATTAAATATCCTTAAACCGTCACTTCTCTCTGGCCTTTGTTATGTTATGTTGAACCATCTCATCCATTGTATGGTCTCGTAACAGTTGTCCATCTTCATTCTGTTCACAAACAACAGAGACAAATTCTCTAATACCAAGGTCAATGCATTTGACTGCTGTCCAGCCCTGGGTTGCCACCGAAAACTTTATGCATCTTGGACTGGAAGATGGTGTGCTAGTAAGGAAGCTAGCTACCACATCTCAGTGTTGGGAGAGAAGTTCACTCACTGCACAACTCTACCAGCTGTACCTTTCCTCCTCAGCCATGATCCGTAACCACCATGGTTTTCTTTCTGGGCCAGAAGACTTTGCAAACAAATAAGCAATAAATGATCATGCATTACAAATTTAGCCATGTTAAACTGTTAAGTTGTTGGCTTTTAGGCTGGGTGTCCAGTAAACAATTTCAAGCTTAGAGGGCAAATTCTCTCACCTAGGAGGGTAAACAACTTTTGTTTTTCATGAAATCTGCATTTTGAATTGATGGTCTACCAATAAGGCTGTAGAGTATCGCAACACAATAGTTGCAAAAAGCACTTGCGCGATAAAAAATGCATTTGGGTGTATTATATTATATATTATTTCACACACGTATATATTAAATGCGTGCGCGCAAATTCTCTCTGCGCGTGCGCACTCAGAGGAACTGCTCCCCAAGCATGGAAGAAAATGCTGCGAGCGAGGAGGAATCTGCCCAGCGCTCCAAACAGCCACTCGAAAAATCTATGCATGTGAAATAATATAATACGATCAAGAGATCCCTCAAGAGATCCATAACTTACAGAAAATTTTTTTACTTTTGTTATGGATGAATATTATGTTTTGTTTTCATTCATGTCAATAAAATGTTTCTCATAATCAAAGTGTAATTTGTCATGTAACAGAATAGGTAGGAGAGTACTAATAGTACAATTTTAAATCACACTAATATTATACTTAAATTGCATGCCTTTATAATGCTTAAAGTATCTTAAGACTATACTTTTATTAACATAACTGCAAACTTTCAAGGCACTTATTGTAGCCAGGAAGTACATTTGAAGTTAATTTAAAATATTACAGAAGCATGCCAAATGAATAGAAATGAGGATGATAAGAGTGTATTCAAAATACACTACTACACTATTATTAGTTATACTGTAATGCCTTTTAAGTACATTTCCAATACACTTGGGATGTTACAAAATTGTACTGCGACTGTTCCAAATGCTCATAAAATCTCTTTTTGTATAATATACTTAAGAACACTTAAAGTTTGAAAAAAGTTGTTCCATTTTAGCACACTAATTACACTCAAAGTATAGTCCAGTTGGTATTAAGTTGCACTTCAATACACTTAATTACACTTGGATTTGACGAAAAAAGTACAAACTGTACTTAGTACTAGGGCTGTCAATCGATTAAAAAAAATAATCTAATTAATGACATACTCTGTGATTAATTAATCTAAATTAATCACATATATAATTTTTGCTGTGAAAGTATTTTAAATATTTAAATTCAAATGAATCATTGAATAATCAGCATTAGTGACATTAAAGTTCAAAGACTCTTATTATTATTTTCACTGTTCAAATAATTGCCATAATAATCTATGGTATGACCTAATATGCTGAGGAAATAAGTTCAAAAGTGCTTCGGGAAGAAGTTTTTTTTTTCACATACAAGGCATTTCAGGCCACAGATATAACCTAGGGGACACAATGAAAATAAATTAACACTCCCCTCAATGTCAACACTTATTTCTTTGCATTGATGTGCGACTATAGAGTTGATGAACTCCAGTGATATGCAAATTCCTTGCTGCAGACATTGCAGGACTTTATTTTCAACACTTTATTTTTTATCAACACCATCAGGCCGTTTTTTAAAAGTAAATGTTCCAATCAATGATCCAGGCAGCACGTTTTCTTCTCTCCTTCATTTTACAGTCTAATTTTTACTGACTAGAGCGGCTCGGGGTCAAAGGTCATACGGAATCGATTAATCTGCAATAATTTTTTTAATCAGTTATTTTTTCTCAAATTAATTAATCGAAATTAATCAGTTATTTTGACATCCCTACTTAGTACACTTTCAAAAAGTATACTTTTAATAGTTTTTTTTTGGGAATAAACTGCTTTCAGCCACCATTACAACTTCTTGGTGTATCAGATCAAGGATGTGGTTCTAATGACATTGCAAAAAATACTGGCCTTCACTATGAAAAACTGTTTCAAACACCTTAATTAAAATGGCTCTAAAAATGAATCACTGCACCTTTAATTGTGTAATATAAATAGATGAAATTGAACTCAATCTCCACCATCTTCCCTTGCTTTGACCCAAACAGCCAGAAATGACAATAGCCAAGATTGACACAAAGCAGAGTGCAGCACTCCGTGAGTGCCCGAGTATCTGATCTGAATGAGATCATGCCTGGGATGTGTCTCATCTGCTACTGTGAACAAGCACTGGTCTCTTACAGGGCTGTGCTTTACTCATCCTCCACTTCTCATCATCATGTTTCCCTTTTTCTTTCTATTTCCAGAGTGTCTCATTCCCTCTCTCCTCTCACCTCTCCACTGCTGACTCAGCTCCCTGGTGGTGAGCTCACCTCTCTTCCCCACCTGCCTCCCTGGCACCGCCATCTGCTTCTACAAACACACACACACTCACACTCTCCCACTCACACACACATCTCACCCTCTAACTATTTATTCACATGTTCATTTGTCTGAGGGGTTTGTTTACTGCTGTAATATCACTCTAATTTTGAGGTTAAAGTTGTTAACACTCACTAGCTAACGCTTCCTTCCTGTAAATTACAGAGCACAATTGGCCTTTTAAGTAGACAAGAATGAAATATGTGGCCCCTATAAAGTCCATAGTCTTACTCAATTACTAAATAAATGAGAGCAGGTAGGACCACTCCATCATGTTAACTAAACATCAAATAATATGTGGACCAAACCAAATTATATCAGCATATACATGAAACCATATAACGCCAGAATGTGTACTAAATCACCCACAACAGCTTAGTGTATTAATCACTCTACAATAGCACTGTTATGGAAATACACTAGTCTACACTACAGCCGTATTGAATACTTAACTGAAACACACCAGGGGACTGTGGTCTCCAAGCAGTCTTTCAGAAACACAAATGTGTCTTGACAAAACAACACCATAGAATGTAATTACAATGGTCTACATGCACATTGTGTCTATTCTCAAAAGGTTGCAACAGAACAGGATGTAAGTGTTGACAGGGAAGCATCACATCAAACCCACATCAGGGGTTCATGTTATCAACACTCTCTGCCCACTAACACTTTGATGTCTTAGCTTGGCACCAAATCAGACATGAAGATATCCTCCCTCTGGCACTACATGTTTTTTGCCTTATGTTATCATATAACGGTGCTTTTTGCCTTATGTTATCATATAAAGGCTGTAAGCTGCTACAGGCCCACTCCTCAGAGCCTCATTAAGCCTCACCTATGCAAATTACAAAACACAATGGAAGGAATGTGGAAATCAATCTGCGGAGATTTTTCAGAAATTTATCCACAAACATGAAAATTAAAATTTCCACATAAAGCAACTTTGGTTGTGAATCAGGTTGTAAAGGCAAGAAGGGTCGTCTAGACCTAAAAGGCTTTTCACAGGAGTCACACCACATAGTACTGGCTGATGATGTGCATGTGAGAGTGGGACCAGGGAACAGGGCCGGGCTCAGCACGGAAAAAACAGGCGACCAAAAAGGACTGGGTCAGCCTGTGAGGGAAGCGCACTGCATACAGGCGCCAACATGAGTGCGCTGGCACTTTCTGTCACTTGGCACATTTTTTGAGCGCTGCTGGCAAAAGTAGAACCGAACCGTAATCTGCACGGCAGCAGCGAAAGGGTTCGGCGATGGAGTGCAGGGTTGTATTGAAAACAGTGGAATCTAAGTAATGCAACATCAAAAGTGGAGCGTGTCGACCTTGTTCTGGTGCCGATTTGCGGGTTTGTCTGGTCTCAGATCATCTAGTTCTTTGCACACGTCCCTGCACTAATGTGTGTCTGCATAGGATGTCAGTCTCCAAAACTGAAGGCCACTCTATTCGCTGAATGCCAGACAAGGCTACATCAAGGTTAGATGCTGTACCACTATGCACTTATCACATTGAAGCCAACAAGCTGCTGAAAGAACAGAATTGGACCTAGATTTATGTGCATCCTAAACAAGCACCTCAGATTAAAAGAGCTCTGATGAGACCTCTGCTTGCATGCTCAATTTCCCATATTGATCCCTCACCTTTGGAGCCAGTGGGATATGGCAGAGGAAGCACGCTCGCTCTAGGTGTGACCTAATCAGCATGCTAAGGAGGATGCCTACAGAGCCAGGCATCGCAGAAGGCCAATACAAAATACCTGTGAAAAGCAATTGAGAATCTGGACACAGCAGAGGGCCTGGCCACCTGTGGCTGCTGAACATCTCAAACACACATGACCATGCTTTCCATGTCAGCACGGAGGGGATTTCTGCACTAGGGTCAAAACATCTCTTCAATCATTAAGTGAAATATATAAGTGAACATGCACCATTCAGGAAGCCATTCCTGCTTCATCCACCTTCTGCCCTTGACTGCACATTCAAGGGTGCCATTAGCCAGGCCCTGTCTCTGGCTTTACCTTTAGAGACACTAATGTGAAAAATGACCTCTCACCCAGGTTTGGTCACAGAGTGTACCAATACATTCCTGCACATACAGCGGCTCCAGGACAGAGAGGGGGAAGAGCAAGAGAGAGGCCTAAGGCCCAGCCCTGATTGGATTATAGTGTCAAAGCGGCATTACAAATATTACACTGGTCATGCAATTTCATGTGAAGAGCAGATGTTATTTTTCATGCTAAATGAGTGACTTGCATGGGCACTGTGGCTCTGACACTGACTTCCAGAAAAAACCCTGGTGGGTCTGACTTGTGGTCTCTATTTAAGATGCAAAGTCTTAACATTTCAAACATAAAATAAATTAAATTACAATAAATGCAAATTAACAAAATATGTAAATAATTATTTTGGTATGAAGACCTCAAATTCATGGGTTTCATCAGGTCCCTTTCCACAGGTGTATAAAATCAAGCACCTTAATTATCAATGCAGACTGCATGGTGCTTGATTAATACACCTGTGGAAAGGGACCTGATGAAACCCATGAATATCAGCTGAGCCCACAAAATCCGGTCACCTTCAAAGACAAAGCAAGATAAGCAGAAGGTGAAAAATACAACAGTGTGGCCATTCTTGATCTCTGTGAGATATGGCACTAAGGATAGAGCAGTGGGCTGCGTCTGAGTATTCAGCACATTGCTGTGAAAAGATCTGCACACAACTGTCTGCACATAACATTCTAATCTCTCTGTAGACTGTAGTCTGCAGCGCCAACAGTGTTATGTAATCTGACAAAAAAACAGAAATTAAAGTAGAACTTAACAGGTCATACTCAATCATACATAATCATACAGGTTAGGTATAACAATGGATTTAATACCTAATGAATCCCAGACCAACAAGTTGGCTAAATTCAAAGCTTGAACACAGATTAATCTGTTTTAGCCATTGTGAGTATGGAGCCAACATATACTGCAGTCTCATGTGGGAATCTGGGGCTTTCACACTTCCACTATGCCTTGTACCAGTTGCTCTGGGATTTGTTAAGTGTCTTGAGACCATTTCACCTGTTTAGTGCCAGTATATAAATAAATATATACAATTGAAAAGAAAAGACAAGACAAGACCCCCACCTCCTGCTGAATCATTTTTGCATTGGCAAGAGAACAATCAGCACAGGCCAATGTGAAACCCAATCATGTTCTTTTGTGTTGTGAAGGACAAAGCGGGAGCCGTGTAAAGTGACCAGGGGGCTCCAGCGCCAGGGCTGCACAAAGCCTGCTAATCAGGCCAGTGACCAAGCAGAGGGCACACTGCCAAGAGCAGAGACAGCACTCTCCACCATCTTCATCCTGTGAGGTAGGAATGATCAGCTGGTAGTTCATCCACCGCTGCCGTCCTGTTAGGCAATTAACAAAGACGAAAGGCCATCCTGATTTGACAAGATATGTGACAGATATGGCCCAACACATTCATAAGTTGTTTTTATGAAAAAAAAAAATCCTTTCATGGCGAAGTAACAGTATGTGCACATTCTTCCTCTTCCCTGAAGTGGGGATTTACTTAGCCCCGCCCCCGTCTATGCCTCTGTCACAAAGGCCCGTCCCCTGTCTCTACCCAAACATTCTAGAGAGCTACCCCCCCCCCCCCCCCCCCCCCCAAACTGTAACTAAACTAGCTCATTTAAAAATGTAATGGCAAAATCAAATATTGGGGTTATTCAGCAGACTCGCTTCAGGCTCACTTATCCTATACTAGCGTAACAATTCAAATACATTGCTAGGAAACCTCTTTTCAGAGGTCTTACGAATTATCTTTACAGAGTGGTTCGCTCATAATATGTCTTGTAACACATAAAACACCAAATGAACATGTCAAAAGGGTTAACAACTGGATTTTTTCAGCAATGGGTCTGTAAGGGTTCTCCCTCCGATTCACCATCTGATCATGTTCATGTTTTTTTCTGCAACTTGTGCCACTTGTTTCTCTGTTTGCCTTTCCTCTCTGTGTCTCAGCCTTTCCCTTTGCTAGAGAGAATGTGAGGCATTATCCTCTGTTGTGATTGATCCAGTAGGAGATGTAATAAAGTCTAAAACAGCCGTGCACTGCATCAGGGCATTCTAGAGACATTGCGCTCACCTTTGCCCCTACCACCAACAGGAAGTCTCTCTCAAGACCATAAATAAAACTATGGATATATTTATTGTGTAAGCTGCTATTAAGCAGATCTATCTATCTATCTATCTTTGTGTGTGTGTGTGTGTGTCTGCTCCCATGATTTAAAAAGCCCTGGTCTGATTTACTTCACATTTCCATACAGGTAAAAGGTTGCCCTATCAATCCATGTAATTTCTCTCTTTACAGAACAAATAAAAGGGAGAGGGTCTGCAGTTACCTGACTGGTCTTGTTCAACAAATGTGAGAAAATCACAGTAAAGTGCTGTTCTTGGTATCATGTGTAGCTTTGGGTGGTAGCGTAACAGTAAACACTGAGACCCGCTCCATGACCACGGCACCATGAGTCAGTGAGTAAATTGTAGAGTGCTGTTGTGTTTGTGTTCCCAGCCTCAAGCCATATCAGAAAACCAAGCTGTCTCACACCCCTCATCAGGCAGATGCCTTCCTCCCCTATGAGACAAGTCATAATTACCCAGGCTCCAAAACAGGCAGCTTCAGCTAACACATTGTACCTAGAGAGTGAAGCAGGCCCTCCATGGCTCTAAGCTGCTATCTTACACGTCCCAGTGTGTGATCACCATTTGCCACAATGCCGCCTGTCTGGTTGGGGAGGACAGGGTGTGATTTTGACCCAAGACACCCTGTCCAGATCACAGCAGAGGCAGCAAAAGGCAGAACCAAGGGCTTTGAGTGGGAGGCCTGCCTGGTGCTTGGTGATAATTAAAATCAGCAGGAGTACTTATTTGGAAAAGTAACACTGGCAGTGGTGAGTCGTAGGAGTCACATGCTATCTACACATACCTGGTGTCCACAAGTAAGCTAAAGGATGACACCCATCAGAGAATTCAACGGAACACATCTAAAGTTGTTGAATCACAGAGTAACTTACAGTATAATATACAAAATTGACTAGTTTAGATGTTGCTGACACATTTCAAATTTCAAATTCATGTGAAAGGAAAGATCATTGATTTAGGATTAAATTGAGGGTTTGCAGGTATGAGGACACACACGCCATCTCCAATGAAGATACAAGACATTAACTTACAGATTCCAGATAAGAAATCACATTTATCTCTCTCTTACACACACACACACACACACACACACACACACACACGCAGCTTAGTTCCCAGATTTGTAGTTAATGTGTCTTTAGCTTGCTCTGCTGAGCTGGTCTCCTTGGCTGAGTGTGAGTCTTGGCCCCTACTCTACCACTGTGGATTGGGGCGTGTTGCTGACAGCATGTCTAGTCTATCTGTACATTTCCCACTCAAATTACAAACCTGTTCTGGTGTTTTGATTGGGCAGGGTTTCAGCTTGTTTCAAAATATAATATTTATCACCTGACTTGAATACGTGCTTTTGATAAATACCAGCCCCAAATGAATGATGAATTACTGTGTGGCTAATTTTATTACCCCTCAATTATTCAAGAGAGCTGCTCTATTACAAAGACAATGCTCTGCAGGTGATCCTATAATTACCCTCTCAACCATGTAATTGGCTTCCTACTGTATTTTTATATTCATCTGTTTCCAAATGTAATGGATGTTCCCTATAATGTCTGAAAAAGACAAGAACCAGTGTCATGAATGCATTATGTATCCTGTCCACATGGGGCTAACACACATTTAGACACTGGAGTATGCCACTAGGCAACCAGCATCACGAAATACTGAGAATATGAGCCACTTCTATGATCATGTGTTCAAGTGTTAGTCCTGTTTTATTTTAAATTTGTTTAAACACTGACGGACTAACTGGACTTTGGGTTTTAGCCAAAGAAAAATTATTTAGAGGCGTCTCTTCATTATGAAGTAGACGCTAATATCGTGACCTAGAGGTAATGTAGCCAAAGTAGCATGTAGACACATGAACACTATTCTGTTGAAAAATAAGACAAAATGAGTCATCAGAAACTATTGGTTGTCAGCCATGCAAGACTCCTCTAGAGGAGTGGGTGGCTTTGTGGAGCAGGTTAAATACAACTGGTTGGCTCAATTTAAGAAGTAGAAGAATTAAAGATGTTTAAACATATTTACCCTGTGTCCTGCTCACTAAAAGATCATGGAAAGCTTTATTGGCAGGACCATACTTTGTGTTGCCAAAGCAGAGTGGTAAAATAAAAGTGATATATTTGAGTGAAACTTTAGAATGATTTCTGCTTAACTCTAACTCTGATTATAAGCAGGGGATTCTGATTCACAACTCTTTCTAAGCTGAAAGACTCCTGAAAAGAGGTGACATTTAAGTGCAACACCAACATCATCCTTGACATCAAGAGCTTGGCGGCCAAGAGGTAATAACAGGGCCATTCCTCACATTCTACCACTCATGAGAGGTAACAAAGATTCACTACAGCCACCCAGATTAACACACAGACGGTTGCCTTAGTGATGGCTCTTATTATAGTCATCTGGCCTAGCTGTACATCTTGACTCTCTAGATTCTTCCAATTTGGCATTCAGTCAGTTGGTGGAAGCAGACATTATTCTGCCCGCATTCCTTTTAGAGTCCTTGCATTGAGTCTGCAGTCCTTACCAAATAACCATTTAGTATTAAACACCAATGTCATTTCAAAGACAAAACAGAGATGATCCTGGTGTGATCTCCATGATTACTGCTTCCGTTAAAACACAAAACATGGAAATGAGGTTTTTAGGTGTGTGATGATTTTCTGAGACACAACACTGAGCGTTTTGTGGGACGGAGTCACTGAAAACTACGGGTCAAAAGAGGGAGCACTGCACAGCAGTAAAGCCAGCGCAGTGGGTGAAGGCAAAAAGCACAGGAGATGATTCAGGTGGGTTTGACTTTGTCAGTGACGTTCATCTGGGTGTGATCGCAATACCCATACAACAGCTGTTACCAGAATAGATCCGGACCAGGCACGATGCTGAATGCTACATCCCTACTACTAACCTCAATGGCACCACTTAAGAGTATCAACCATTCAGTTGGATTGTACCAACCATGTTTATTGTGTTTAAACTGCAGGAGCGCAGAAACAAAGGGCTTGTGTTCCACATAGGATTTATAAGGTTGCCACAACCCAACTGGTATGTTTCAGAAATTAGGCTAAGCAATGGTTCAAAGTTATTTTTATTCCATTCAGTAGAACTGTAAATACTTAAGCACATTTGTTTTAGCAAGTCATTACACACTGCCGTATGAGAGTGGTGTTTGTTCCCCTCAGCATCTTTACTTCTGCAAAATGTCTGATTTACAAGCCACAGAAAATGCATGTTTAATTGTCTTAATTGTATGAGCTGCATGATTTACACCTTGAAACGACCTCTATCGCCACAGATATATTTCAAAAGAAGAAACATACAACCCAACGGCACAGCACAGGGTGCTGTAGAGACCACATAGACTCACACAAGCTGTAGGCAGATAGAGCGGTGCATTGAGGGTTCCGGGCGTTTCCAGTTGAGGTGTGGGATCAACGACTGACAATATATTAATTTTACCGAGAAAAAACCCAAAGGTTGAATGAACAATTAGTAGCACTAATTCAAAACGCAAAATAAATACAACAGTTTCATTTTAGTGAAACCAATCTTCAGTTCTACTAGAGTGGGTTACCTGTTTAAGGGACAAAACATTAAAAGTACCCCCACAGTCCATCGCATCAGTTCCAGAGCGAGGGCTACTGTGGGCTGACCAAAGGAGGGGCACACTGCCCCGTTTGCCATCACATGACATGGCAAAAGTGTCGTTTAGAAAATAGATCAAACAAAAGACCGTCAAAGTAGCATATTTGCGTAAATAATAATACTGGAGTAAGCCGAGTGTGCGCACTCCACTAAATGCACTTACCTCTTTCAAATAAATGGCTCTTTTGTTTGTTCCGCGGTCAGGTGAGCTTGCTGAGGTGTTCTTTGCTCCCCTCTATTCGTCACTGCAATTGTCTGACCAAACGTGAACGTGAACCGGCCAAATATTTTCTGTGAAAGTGTAGCCTCTGAGTTGGGCAACAAATTATACCGAAGAATTACTGGTAAACTACAGGACATATCCTATTCTTTAAACAGACTGCAATGTAATTATAACCAGTTTGTCCCTCCACGCGCCTTGAATGGTTCAGTGCAATGTTGTAGGTTACCTTCCTTTGTAGCTAGTCTCAGTGGCTACCCAAACGGGTATGAGTGCGTGCCTGCTTACACACTAGGCTACTACAGTGTAGACAACCGTAGAGAGACATCTCGGTAAGCATCTCGTCCAGTGAGTATTGGGCGGAGTTAGCGCTGACCTACCAACCAATGATGCGGGAGAGTATTCCTGACACATCGTAGGCCCTGATCGAGCTTTTGTTGGAAACCTCATGGAAACCTATATTTTGGAATGGAAACCGGTTATATTATACTTTTGGCTTATAGGTAAAATAACTTTGTGTGTATGATTTAGAAAGTAGCCTAATACTTTTTACGAATTCATTTGAATTACACTTGCATGACATCCACGCGCTCTGGAAAAGGGTAGGCCTATATTTGTGATAACAGCAGCAAAAAAAGGCCTATAGCCTACTGTCAGTATGCTTAGGCTACTTTGCACATGTTGTGCTGTAGCCTACAATATACAATTCACATTATTACTATACATTTATTTTAGGACAAATAACGTATCTTAACTAACCAACTAACTTAATTTAAAGCTGCCTACACTAGCCTAAACTGAGATCTTGAGATCATGTGAAGGTTAGATTTCTCCATGTTCCTGTGCTGCTCTTAGGACCAACTTAAAAATAGGCTACGCCCGTTTTATTCTGATTTATGGGCAACGTCATAAAACTTTCATGAAGTCTAGTTCTACATAATTTGTCATGAGGGTAGGTATAACCGACTAAGACTTGTTTTGTATTGTAAACTAAGCATCATTATTGAATGGATAGGTATCCTGTAACCACGGCAGGCCATGGAAACGAAAATGGTTTTGGGTTGTGATGGCATCAGAGCAGTCTTTATTTATGACTTTAGATAGTATGTTCTGCTTATGCCACCTAGTGGTCATCACCAAATAAACATAGGAACCAAGGATAGGATGGACACATTGGTTGAAATTTCAGTTGTCCTGACCTTGACACAGTCCTTGAAACATCAAAGGAGATGTAGCCTATGGCAGTGGTTCTCAAAGTGGAGTCCATAGCCAAGGGGTCCGCAAAATAATTTGCTTGAAATTATAAAGTTGAGTTTTATCATCATCTACAGATGATGCCCCTTTTCACCCATAAAACTTAGGTCATGAAGAACCATTCCTACTACTGCTTAGCTTGGCTTATTTGTTAGCCAGCTAGCTGATGAATGTGTAGAAATGTTTGAGTCAGTCCATATTGTCAAGTGATGCAAAAAAACATGGGATACTGGACCTGTCCACAACTCCAGAGAATACAAATGACATGCTTAATTGTTACGGTTATGAGGGGGTCCTCGGAATATAAAGGGGTCCTTGGAACCAAAAACATTAAGAACCCCTGGCCTATGGTATTAGATATTGATATGTTTATTCACAGATTTGACCACATTGTGGATGGATTGTCTTTCCTCAAGTTGGTACTGCAAAATATCAGATGAGGAATTGGTAACACTAAGTAGAGAACAGTTTCATATTTTAACCATGGAAAACCTTTAGTTGGGCTTTGTATCACGTTAGCTATATTGTATTATTTACCTAAATAGATTCATTTAGAGGAGACATAATCAATGAAATGTACACCAATTATGTGCAGCATCACATAGAAGACTGATTGATTGAGGGGGCAGAACAGCTTGTTTTCACTCTCTCTGTCTTAATGTACAGTACTGTATGCTTTGTGCTCCATATCATGTTTTTCTATGTGTTGCCATTATGTGAAATGCATCGGAGATTGACTTCAAATGTAACACCTGGTGTATATGATCTTAATGGCAGAGAATGATCACTTGAAAACTTTGAAAAAATGTTCCATGGGTGTTTCTTAGAATAATTGAAGACAGATTGAAACTTACCTGTTTAGACACTGGCTACTGGCTGCCAGTGATTGTCAAGTTGCCAAGTTGTAGTTTCATTACTTCAGATTAATTTTATTTTGATTACGTCATTCTTGAACTGGAGTTGAAGGGTTTAAATGTCCACACACACACAGGAAGCCTTTACAGAATATAAGTATATTGTTTACACTAATGTCACCTGCATTTCAAAGGCCCTATAAGCAACTTGGCTCTAACGGAGGAAACAAAAGGGGGAGGTGGGTTACAGGGGGTGGCCGCTAAGCCTGACTTGCAGGGCACTTCCTGTGACATTTTAGTAGTGGCTGAGATGAAGGGGACCCCCTGTTTTGAGCAAACAGCGTCTGCCAGAGCCCCCAGCTGTCTCATTAATCCAAACTGCTCCGTTTGAGAAATGTCAGTCAGGGGACCGGGGCCTAGAGAGAGGTGACTAGAGTGTGTGAGCACAAACACAGGGGGTTTATTTCAGCAAAAAGCAGCATGGGAAACGGTATGGGTTTTAAAGTGTTTTTAAAACACCAAGATGACTTGATGCCTGCTTCGCATGTGTCTGTAGTCTTAAATGTGCTACGTGGAGGTTTATTAATGTTTAAAAAGGGCCCAGAAATATTAACACAGAATGTAAAAAAAAAAAGTCAGTATGCAAACCAGTTATCATGGGCACAGCACTCTTGTAATATCACTTTGTACCACATGTTGTGCTGTATTAAACACAGTTCAGTCAAAGGAGTGGCATGTGGCTGTGTTCAATAAAATCTGAAGCCTACAGTGCTCCACATAGCACCTTTAACACTGTTGGTGCTCTCTTTCTGGTGACTTGACAGCATTATTTTTTGATAAGCAGTTTATAATAACTAATGTATTAGAACTGATAGATGCAACAATGCACTGAACACAAGTACACCATATGCATGTAGGTCTACAGATTATGGATAAGTTACCATGAGTACATGAAGTGATATATAACCATGCTCAAAGATGTGTATTAGAGACAATGATGACATCAAGTTCCTCTTTGAAGAGTTTTCTGGAGGTTGTCTCTGTGTTATACTGCTCCCTGCTTAGTGATATATATGTATTACATATTACATTTTATACAACTGGTACTTAAAATAATTGCTCATCTATTACTATGAGTTATCATCAAACAATACTTACATATCCACTAATATATAATATGTATATTAGTGGATATATGAAAAGTAGTATGTTGGTGCGCACATCCAAGGCAGGTGCTGGACAAAAAGTGCTAGGCTATCAAAGAGTGGATTGTCCGCACACTTGCTCCCATCAGGAATTTTTATTGATTTTCACCCGTGTGTAAGGCGATGGTAGTGTAGGGCGATGGTAGTGTAGTGGTTAAGGAGCTGGGCTAGCGTGCAATAGCCTGAAAGTTGTCGGTTCAATTCCCGGCTTCCACCGTTGTGCCCTTGAGCAAGGCACTTAACCCCAAGTTGCTCCGGGGACAATGTGATCCCTTGTAATATAGCTAACATATGTAAGTCACTTTGGTCAAGAAGTGTCTGCTAAATGAAACGTAATGTAACGTTTCGAGCTAAACGCTCTTCATCAGACTTGAGTATCAGACAGACAGTCGCCATATTTAAAAAGTACAAAAGGTCACATGACCCATCAGAGTGATATATTTAGATAGATTTACAAAACACTTATATATACATATATCCACAACGTCTTTTTTTTTTATATATATACTTGAAGCTTGTACTTTTTTATATAAAACAAAAATATATTTACAAAGTATAGTATATAAATGTTTTTCTATAAGTGCATGTTTTTTGTAGATATTATGACGTTGTGGATATATGTATATATAAGTGTTTTGTAAATCTATCTAAATATATCACTCTGATGGGTCATGTGACCTTTTGTACTTGTTTAAATATGGCGACTGTCTGTCTGATACTCAAGTCTGATGAAGAGTGTTTAGCTCGTTTAGCTTATATTATATAATATAATATATAATATATATATATATATATATATATATATATATATATATATATATATATATATATTATATCACTGATTTTAATATATTAGAAGTGGGTGAATACACATTGTTAAACTTAAACATATTTTTTACATTTACATCTCATTAGATGCAGTAATGCAGTGAACTCCCATTTAAGGTGGAGGTGAGCTAGAAATTACCTCAGAGCCCTCCAGCCAAATCAAATCTAGACATTAAACTAAATATGCGCTCTTAACTACTGTGTCTGCATCAAAAGTTCCAGACCTTAATTAAAGTCTGACTCTCCTGAGGCTCTTACAATTAAAGGCCTCGTATAATTCTCAAAGTTTGTGTGCGTGCGTACGTGTGTGAGAGAGGGAGTGAAAGAGAGAGAGAAAGAGGGAGAGAGAGAGAGATAGAGAGGCAAGTCCACATAGACATTTTGATTTCTTGTTCTCAGTAATTTCTTGTATTTCTTAGTCTATTATATATGGCCACTTTATAGAAATGTCTTTTTAGATTTGAATTGAGTTTTTCAGAGAGACAGGGAGAGTGAGTGAGTGAGTGAGTGAGAGAGTGTATACAGGTAGCCCATGTTTATGATTCCATTACCACTAGGGGGCTTCCTCAGCACACGTTCACATTAGCTGTGGGTAAAATCTTGCCTAAGATTTCAAATCTCAGCAGGCCACTGCAGAACTTTTGACTTACTGTTGCTTGGGGATACCAATTGAAAGAACATGGTCATAAAAAATAACCTAATTAAGTAAACAAGCTGTTTATTCTCAGAATTCACAGTGTCTCCTCCGAAAATTAGGAGTGCAAATAATTAGAATGCAAGAAGTTTGTCCAGTAATGCAAACTAAAGAGCTGGGTGATATGACCAAAATTTTACATCACAAAATAGATCATCTCATGTCCCATAAATGATACATATCACTATGTAGTAATTGTTCCGCAAATTTAATGATACTGATAATTCAATAATAAATACTGCCATGCATATTATCTGTGATTATTACACGGCTCTTCACAAGACAAGTAGAACGCTCCATTGGCTTGAATGAGATTTCCCAAAGTCCTCCGCTGCGCGTCGGGGTCCGGTTCGCCCTGTCGGGACTTATTTTCCCAGTAATGACCGGCGTTCTATACATTATCCCTTACATATGTAAGTATTGTTTGATGATAACTTGTAGTAATGGATGAGCACTGAGCAGTTATTTCAAGTACCAGTTCTGTAAAATATGTCATTCTGATAAAAAGTTGCATCAGTGGATGAAAGTTTTGTTTGCCGTTGCATCATACTCCAAACTCGGCTGCTCCTCCCTCAGCCAGAGTCAGAGAGCCCATTCTTCCTCAGTCCTCACAGAGCCGCCATGAACACTGAGCTGAAGTTGTGTTCTGACTGGACTCTCATGCCATGGGCTTGTTGTGTGACACATGGGCAGTGGGTTACTGAGAAGGCACTGATTTGCCAACCAGTTACATCAACAGGAAGTGTACTGTTTAGGAAAAGACCATAGCTGGTATCAACAACTAACAAAATTGTGCTGTAGCCTAGGCAACTAGGCAAATGCATATGGAGTGTTTCTATGATGACCTGGTGCATTTACACAAGTAAATCTGAAACATGTAACTGGAAAATGTACTTAATGTTCCGAATGTACAGCATGCACAGAATGATCTTTTGGGATGTATGTAGGCTGTGCATATCTTGCTCTACTTTTATCTGACCTACATTTGCTTTTTGTTGAATTGTGTTTTTTCTGTTTCAGTGATGTTACAGTGCATCTCACCTTTTAACTGCAAGACAGCTGCAATCTCACGTATAGCCCAGTGGGTGTGTCCCAGGTAATAAAGAAATTCCATCATTTAAAACATCCAAGCCAAGAGTAATTGTTTCATATAATGCGATGGAGAAGTGTCTTGGGACTAAAATTACTACTGACCCTGTTTATGTTCATTAAGCAAAAGCATATTTGTTTTGGATGTACATAAAACATGATTCTTTGTCCTAATCTTTTAGATTTTTCACATGAACAAATGTTGTCCTTGGTATTGTTAGTATACTTAGTAAGATGATCGCAGATAATCACAAAAGAATCACCACAGACATTAGCTTCCATTATCAATTAGAAATTCTTTGAAGGAAGAGCTTTGTCTCTTCTCTCTTTTGCGCATTACAAGTAAGTCCTCCTCCTAAAGCAATCAGAGCTCAGTCCACAATAAGGATGTGTGAGGGCATGACTAACAGAACTCCACATGTTCCGCATGCCTCCTCCAGAGCCCCCAGGTGCATGTTTTAGCACCCCACCCGACCCCAACCCCCCTCAAACACTCCCCGAAAAAGCAGCTGATGAAACACCCTCAAAATATTACCTGCAGCATGCATCCTCTTTTTTAAGGATATTTAAATGCATTTCAATACCCTTAATTCATATTCACCTTTCTGTAACCCTTATGGCAGGCCTAAACAGCTGTTGAGGAATTTCAGTGTTTACCTACCGTGGAATGACAAACACACCCTGGGGCTTGCTCTCATGGGCCTGCTTGGGAACAGAGCTATAGGTGCGGGGGTTGTGAGTTTTGAGTTTGTTGAAATCCCAGTGCTCAGGGCATCTGTACTTACCAGATGGCTGCCTCCACTCTCCACTATAGTTTGCTATGTGGTTTGAGATTGTGCTCTCACTGTGCTGCTTTCATTTCTTTTTTGATTCACACAAGACAACTGTGGATATCAACGGTAGATTGAAAGATTGTAAGATGTAAAATGTAAAAAGAATTGAAGATACATCTTAAAATCCAAAAGTGCCTAAAGCAAAAAGTGCAGGTACCAAAGAACAGCCCTTGGCTCATGAATAGTTTATAGCTGTGGTTCCGACACCCCACCCAGAATAAGCCTGCAATCATGGGTGTTGGGGTGAGACGTGGCATAGTGTGGGGGTGGGGTGGGGGTGGAGCAGAGGAAGAGAGGAAACAGGCCTCTGAAGGCTATGCAGAGATGCTAGGAAAAGAACAACTAAAATCCAAACACTTGTAAGTCAACAGTACGATTTGATTAATACTTCTTCAAGTGTTGGTTATGATTTAGACTGTGTTCCACTCATTTAGTAAAATGTCAGTGGACAATCTACACTACCGGTCAAAAGTTTGGGGTCACTTTTCCATTCAACTCCATTATAGATAGAATTCCAGCTGAGATCAGTTGCATTGTTTTTTTTAATTAGGGCAGCAGTTTTCAGATTACATTATGTGCTTACGTAATTGCAAAAGGGTTCTCGCCTGTTGTAGAAAGAAATGGCTGATCTTTAATGCAGTATCTACATTACCCATTATCAGCAACCATTCATCCAATGTTTCAAACGCACACTGTTTACTAATCTGATATCATTTTATAAGGCTAACTGAGAAAACATTGAAGAACCCTTTTGCAATTATTTAAGCCCATAATAAACTGGTGCCCTGATTTAAAAAACAGTGGTAGTGTATGTCCCTTTATAAATCTCCCATTCCAGCTGTGGACTAGCAGGGAGAACTCTTTTATATGAGCATCTTTTCAAATGCTTGTGTCTGCATCTATTCATTCAAAGTATAAGAATTTTTACAGGCAAACTGTATTATTACCCTGAGCTCTAAAGCACTAGGCAGTCCAAATGGGCTTTAGGACCTTGCAGAGAAATTGAAGCGTCTGAGGTCACTCGATCTAGAGGGAGGTCTCTCCCAACTTCACAAGGAATGTTGGATGGTCTCATTTGCATATCCCTCTGCCCAACTTCTAGAAGTTTCCCCTTTGTGGCTATAAAGGTCTGCAGACTGGTCCACTGCTCTACATCTCCACGTTACTGATAAGCAGAGAGAAGCCGTGCGCCGCTGGAACACACCCTGTGTTTGTTTGCAAGGTAGGACAGCAGGAGGCATTGCAAGTTTTTCTCTTTTCCTTCCTGTGGGCGAGTGTTTTGTCCTCAAGTGGAGTAAAAGAGCATTTTTCTGTTGTGTAAAGAGGGTATAGTCAATGCTCAGGGGAAACTGTCTTCTATGGCTTTCTTTGTAACAGATTTGTGCTTATGATTAACTTTTGTATGTGTGCCTTGCACTGTCATGCATGAACCACTTGCTCTAAATGATTCATTTTGCTCTGAGTCATGGAAAAAGAATCTAGGGCATGTTTGTCCATTTCTCTTTTGAGCTATAATAATATGATTTCCACTGAGAAAGGGAATATGAATAACTCAGATACAGTCCAATATGTTGTTTTATGTGTTAAAGATGATTTCTAACGGGTGCACTGCTAGATTTTATCCCTACTCATGCATGTTTTTAACCTCACTGGGCCTTTCATTTCTTACTCTCAGAAAGACTAATGAATCAGACAATCCAGGAGACAAAATGTTATATTTTGCAAATTCACATCATGCATTTTGATGTTTTATTATAGATGAGATAACTATAGATGAGGAAAGAGTTAGGGAGGGGCTTTCCATTTTTCCTTCTATGAGACCTCCTCATCGGGAACATGGATGGAGGTCCACTCTGGCACAGCTGATTGGCCAAAAGTTTGTGCTAGAACTTTTAACCAATAGGAACTGCCTACGTGTCTCTGTCTGAGTGCATGTGTCCATGTGGCATTTTGGGACATGGAATTATAGCCTCTTGGCCCTCTGCATGGGAAGAGGCATCTCACAGGGGGAAAAAAAAACTTACAATGGATTTTAACTACTGCAATACTTTCTGTAGAGATTACCCATACACCTCTTGTCTTTCAGAATGAAAATCGCAAACGTTGACATCACTATGAAAACTTATCAAGGTATCTAAAGATGTTGCATAGCCAAGGAAAACTAAGCTATGCCAGTAAATGCTGCAGCATACTGTGTGATTATGATTATTATTGTCCACCGTGACTCACTGGTGATGTCCCAGTGCAGCAGTCACCCCTCACACCTTGTAACCTCAGGCCACGCTCTCTTCTGCTGATTTCCTCACATGTACAACACTGTTTTTCTTTGGTGTTTGTCTCGGTCTTTAACCTAAGAAGTGTTGTGTTGTGTTTTTTTTTTTTTTTTTTTAACTTAAGCTCCCACATAATTCAATTAGTAACCACCTCACACACTCCTATCAATTACAACTCAGGGATACAGGAGAAAAAAGGCACGCCTGTATGAAATATGTGGGTCGTTAGGGCTCAAACTGATTAAGAGCTGAAGTAAAAGTAGCCTCTTGTCTACCCCAGCTCCTCTGTAGCCCACTGCAGGGGAGATGCTGCTGCTGATGTGGCAGCAATAGAATGTACTAGAAAGCCTCCCTCAGCCAGCCAGGCAGTCGCTCAGCCTGTATGGAGCTCATGTATAGACATGCTCACACTCCAGCTAGACACAGGCACAAAGAAGCTATTACAACTGACTTTGGGCATAACTATTGGTTTCATGTTAGAAGATTGAATTAGATATGCCAGTGTTTCAGGGAGGCTTTTGGGCGTTTCTTTTTAAACTGGGTATTTTATTTTCCATTTGTATTTCATTCTACCCTCTAGACACTTGCAGCTGTTCACAAGCTCAGACAGAATGTGGCTGACAAATGCTGTAGCCTTTCTCCTCCTGGCTCTCGCCACCTCCGCTGAGGAGCCCAAGCTCAGCAGCCATGCCACCACACTGGCAGACAACAGCGCCAACCTGGCCTTCAACCTGTACCACAACATGGCCAAGGAGAAGAACCTGGAGAACATCCTCATCTCCCCTGTGGTGGTGGCCTCCTCTCTGGGCATGGTGGCCCTCGGAGGGAAGTCCAACACCGCCTCTCAGGTGAAGAGCGTGCTGAGCGCCGACCAGCTGAAGGACGAGCACCTCCACAGTGGCCTCTCTGAGCTCCTGTCTGAGGTGAGTGACCCTGCGAAGCGCAACGTCACCTGGAAGATCAGCAACAGGCTGTATGGCCCCAGCTCTGTCACGTTCGCCGACGACTATGTGAAGATGAGCAAGAAGCACTACAACCTCGACCACTCCAAAATCAACTTCCGCGACAAGCGCAGTGCTGTCAATGCCATCAACGAGTGGGCCTCCAAGTCCACTGGCGGCAAACTGCCCGAGGTCACAAAAGATGTGCAGAACACAGATGGAGCCATGCTCATCAATGCCATGTTCTTCAAGCGTGAGTAGCACAGCTTTCTATTCGTTCATCTGACTATGGTCATTCTAATGCATGGTTATTCTGAGTTGGAATTGAATGACAAAAACAATAAGGACGTGTTGTCTCACAACAGCTCATTGGAATGAGAAGTTCCATCACAAGATGGTCGACGACCGTGTCTTTTTGGTGACCCGCTCATATACCGTGTCTGTTCCCATGATGCACCGCACAGGTGAGGATCCTGCCCCCAACTTGATAAACCTTTGTGTTTCCAGGACATGACTGTGATGTGTACTGAATGCATGGCGTGTTCTGCTCCTCCACAGGCCTGTATGACTTCCACGAGGACACAGAGAACAGGCTGTTTGTGCTGAGCATGCCACTGGCCCATAAGAAGTCCACCATGGTCTTCATCATGCCCTACCACGTGGAGCCTCTGGATAGGATTGAGAAGCTGCTGACCCGCAAGCAGCTGGACACCTGGATGAGCAAGATGGAGGAGAAGGCAATTGCCATCTCTCTGCCCAAAGTCAACATAGAGGTCAGCCACAACCTTCAGGTGAGTACATGGTTCTCTCTTCCTTTAAGATGTAGTTGTAGAGCAGAGTTAAAGGATTGGAGTTAGAGATGAGTGGTGTGAATTTTTGCATTTGTTCATATGGATTTCTTATAAACTTTTTTTAGAAACATCTTGGTGAACTGGGCTTGACCGAGGCTGTGGACAAGAGCAAAGCTGACCTGTCCAACATCTCTGGAAAGAAAGACCTCTATCTCTCCAATGTCTTCCATGCTTCCTCTCTGGAGTGGGACACAGAGGGCAACCCTTTCGACCCCAGCATCTTTGGGAATGAGAAGCTCAGGAATCCAAAGCTGTTCTATGCCGACCATCCCTTCATCTTCCTGGTGAAGGACAACAAGACCAACTCCATCCTCTTCATTGGTCGCCTGGTGAAGCCCAAGGGAGATAAATTGCGTGATGAATTATGATGAAATGTAAACACTGTTCTAGATATTTTTTGTGGTTATGTGAGTGAAAACTTTTGAGTGTATTTTATCAGGTATGTCTTTACCTCAAGAGCTCATTCCAGTTAATGATTCTGTGGACAGTCCATCTTAGCCTTTTGATCTGTGAATGCATTGTGATCAAGTCTCCTGTGTGTGTGTAAATCAACCCTTGAATGAAAGGTTCATTGTTTTCACTATTTTCATCTAATGTTCAGCTCATATCCTTTGTCTGAGTCAAACCAATGACAGACAGTATGCTTATATTAAGTATGATCTCTTCTGCCCTCAGTGAGATTCCACAGCAGCAGCTTATTGTGTAGAGTCCTCTCTTGCCTGAATTCTCTGAATTTTGCTGAAGTTTTCTGAATTCTCCTTCTTTCAATACGTTTGTGCCATCTATGTGTGCCTCCTTACATTATCTTTAATGTTTAAAGACAAAGATTTTAGCACATTTGCAAACTAAGGTCCACACTCCAGTTTTTGACCTCCACTCCTTCTCCAAACAAACACATTCCTGCATGTTCTCTGTTGTCTGGCTGCCTGCACTGATTATGTCCTGCTTCCTCTGCACTAGAAACAACATACAGGTTAAATGCTCCACAGTCACAGGGGGCTGTTACTGAATACCATGAGAACACTATGATTGGAATGATGCAACTATGCAAGTTTGTATGACATTTTTACAATAAACATTTTTGAAAATAAAAATCTGGTCTGCTTTTCTGATGGTCAATTTCATTCAAGTAAAACATTTTTTAAAGATACTTTAATACAAACACCTACAAATAAAAGCATAATTGTGCAAATACATAATAATGAGAATAAAAGATAGATAGATATACAATTGTATTTGCCTTATTTTATTATTTTTTAGCTAATGCACTATGTACAGCACATTGGTCAGTGTGAGCTGTGGTTAAATGTGCTCTAAAATAAACTTTACTTACTTACTTACACAGTGGCTGCCTTCTAAGCTTCCCTGCTAGGCCCCCAAAGGAAAAAGATTCAGGTCATTCATTTCCAACTCCAGACTACAATAAAAAGATAAAACTTTGAAAGGTTATTGTGTCTACCAGTCTAAGGAATTTGAATCACCATTCCAATCTCCCTCTTGTCAGAGGGGGAACATTCAGAGACATATTGTGGGAGAAGAGTAGAGAGTTCTTCTACACCTTCAGGGGGCTAGAACTGCATTTTCCTCAGGACCTCCAGGGCTGAAGGTGCCATAACGTTTGGTTGTCAGAATAGACATGGAAGCTCAGCTGGCCTTGAAGAAACAGCGAGCAATCTCTTCAGACTGGGTGTGGAGGCTGCTTAAGAGAGAAGCTGGAGTGCAGGGCTCTCATGGTGGATCAGGAAAGTAGGCCTAAGAGTTTTCCAACCTTCAGTCACTAAGAGGGCTATTGGCTAGTTTTATCACAGCTGGTTTGATATTCAGACTGTGGATTTTTGATAAAGTTTTGACCAAAAATAAAAAAACAAACTAATTAGGTTTGGCACTGTTTAGGTAAGGATATGAAAAGAAAGATGTATGGCAACAAACACACTCACATGCACCAGAGGGTGAATAATAAACACAGGGCACCATAAATCTCTTTGATCCTGTTGCCAGGATTCTTGTTGCCATGGGCACCTCCTTTCAATTGAGGCTTCCTGGTAATCTTCTAATTGATAGTATTGTTAAGCCCCACAGATAGATTCACACCAGAAGGGATAAGGGTGGTTGTAGTGCCACCTGCTGGTCAAATAAAACTAGTAAATCAGAGAGTAATGTTTATTATTAGGGCTGTCAAAATAACTGATTAATTTCGATTAATTAATTTGAGTAAAAATTAGACTGTAAAATGAAGGAGAGAGAAGAAAACGTGCTGCCTGGATTATTGATTGGAACATTTACTTTTAAAAAACGGCCTGATGGTTTTGATAAAAAATAAAGTGTCCTCTGCAATGTCTGCAGCATGGAATTTGCATATCACCGGAGTTCATCAACTCTATAGTCACACATTAATGCAAAGAAATAAGTGTTGACATTGACGGGAGTGTTAATTTATTTTCATTGTGTCCCCTAAGTTATATCTGTGGCCTGAAATTCCTTTTATGTGCAAAAAAAAATTCTTCCCGAAGCCCTTTTGAATTTATTTCCTCAGCATATTAGGTCATTATTTGAACAGTGAAAATAATAATAAGAGTTTTTTAACTTTAATGTCACTAATGCTGATTATTCAATGATATATGAAAAATTTTAAATACTTTAACAGAAACAATTATATATGCGATTAATTTAGATTAATTAATCACAGAGTATGTAATTAATTAGATTATCTTTTTTAATCAATTGACAGCCCTATTTATTATATAGGCCTACTTCGACATCTGTACATATTACTTAATAAATATACAGGCCGAATATATATGCTACCCTTAACATTTTTAACATGTCTTTATGATTAATCTTTAAAAAAAAAAAAAAGCTGCAAATAATAACTATGGCCTTGTCTGAACACAACAGCAATAACGACCAAACCAACCTTCTTTTTTCATATGAACAGATAAGAAACTGTGAGCAAAATTAATTGTTTTTATTTAATGTCATTTGTCTCCTACGGATCAATGTCAGAATAGAAAGACTAAAATACTGCCTACAATTACAATTTCATGAGAGCACTCTTAAGTAAATATCTACTACATATTTCCATTACATTCACTCTCTTTTTTATCTTAAAAATAAATACAATAAATATACAGTGGACCACGGTGAGGTGCCTTCAAGTGCAGCAGAGAATAACATCTCTTAAATATGGGCATGGCCCTAAGAAATCTCTGAGTTTCATTAGTTATCAGTCAAATATTACTCTCCTGACCTGACTTAACAGAACATGAGAGCAAGTCTTATCTATGAGTAACTAATGTAAGGCAATTATACTTTTTGTTGACCCTAGACTGTGTATCAATCAAACATATGCATATAAAATTATATCAATGCTGCCTATGTCAAATAATAACATAACAATTCAGTCGCATGCATAACATTTACTGGCACTACACGGATGTGTATTTTTGTGTACTTCATGTTTAATTAAGCAATGCTATCTTCAT
Source organism: Alosa pseudoharengus (assembly GCF_046254945.1). Classification (NCBI taxonomy): domain Eukaryota; kingdom Metazoa; phylum Chordata; class Actinopteri; order Clupeiformes; family Clupeidae; genus Alosa; species Alosa pseudoharengus. Next base: position 4,700,953 of record NW_027468598.1, on the reverse strand, counting down.
TAGGTTTGGGACTGCCTGCCCTAGACTCCCTGACAGTTGCACTAAAAGCACATCCCATTAATGCATGGCACAGCCCTCAGAATAGCAAAGACAGGAAATGCTTGTTAAACCTAACCAGATATCAATGACTCCTCAAAGAATTTACTGTAACATATAATTAAAAAGCAGTTTAAACAATAGTTTTCCTTTCCGTTCCCTTATGATGGTCAACTTAATAGTAAAGGATCAATAGTGGAACAAGAAGTAAATACACCTCCAAATATGAAACCCAAAATAATGAGGTTTCCGTACACTCCAGTGTTGGGCTATCATATGCTGAGCCACGTGGTGGCCAAAAGTAGCAGCTTGCACTGTTTATTAAGGAGGCCGTCAGTGCACTCGCTTCCCCCAGTGACCTGCACGACAACTTTCATTTCATTAGAGCAGTGCCTTTCAGCTGCGCTGGACAGAGGGAGATTAGTTAGACCTGTGGCCAATCCTATTAGAGTGGTCCGTGTAAGCCAGAGTGATCAGGCAGGGTTTATGCGCGCTGTTCTCAGGGCTGGTGGCCATACAGGTTCCTGCCGTCTCTCTGCTTCTACATCCAGTGGGCCGGTAGTTTGTGTTGTTCTTTCAGCTTCTGCTCTTTTTCCCTCTTGTCTTGAGCTCGTAAAATCATTTCTGTCCTGTCCTATCCTCAGACCTTGGGCTTGTCCACTTGTCTGTTGGCCTTGCGGAATAAGTTCTTGATCTCTTCTGTCACCATGTCTTGCCAGTTGTCTCTGTAGGACACCAAGTTAGAAATGTTTTTACACAGATATAGATTCACAGATATAGATTCACAGATATAGATTCACAGATATAGATTCACAGTTTCACACATTTCCTTAGCTATGCTCTATGGAAAATGGATTTCAAACTCAAGTTGGATGTGAAACATGGTGTTGTGTAAAAAAGACCATTATTATACAATGCAAGATTTAAAAAGCAGCAAAAACATAGAAAACAATCAAATACAAAAAGCACAAATAATACCACATTAAAAGCCGCATAAATACCACATAAATATTTTGCCGCATACGTCACATAACTGCTATCACCAGCTAACACATCACAACATTGCATGCAAGGCACTACCTCCTTGCTTTTGATTTTGAGACTCTGCTAGTCTTTTTTCTGCTTTCCTTTTCTTGTATGCAGCAATGTCCTCAGGGTTCAGACCATGATTATTTTCCCTGAGATGGAAATGGTGAAGTTGCACATGGTGCATGCAAACAGAGTTACATGACACACCGACACACAGGTTTCATTAGAACGCACAAGGTGGATCATTTTCAGTTGAAACACTTTAAATGGCTGTAGACATTATTTTTCACTCAACACTTTGAATGAATGGAAAAATACTGTTACAGCCCTGTGTTAACATGGGCATTTTGGACACTACGAGTCTGTGTGTATTCTCTTACCCTGGTTTGATCTCGGGTGGCTTTGGCAGAGGCTTTGTAAAGCTAGACTGGCCCACAAGCCAGTATGTCTCCTCAATACCTTTACCCTGCAGTGGAGTAAAAACACTTGGTTATCTTTGGCAGGGTCGATCCTAGTCAGAGAAGTCATGCAGAGCACAGCGAGAGCATCTCTGTACCTTCAGTTCAGTCTTCCCCCTGACTTCAATCTTATAGCCCTGATTCAAGGAGCGCAGGATCTTCACAGTGCTCTGGTTCACATGAATTCTATAAGCTGAAGAGAGACAGCATAAAGCACCTCAGCTTTTGGAAGTACAACAGATGTCCAGCAGATACAACAGGTAGATCATAGAAATGGACAACACAACAAAGCCAAATGTGCTTACGCAGTCCTGTGGATTCCATTCGGGAGGCAGTGTTGACCGTGTCTCCAAAGAGACAGTATCGAGGCATGGTCAGACCCACCACCCCAGCAACACAAGGGCCTGCACACAGAGCACACATGAGGGCACAGCGTCACATCCCCCCCAAGTGCTACTGAATTGAACATCAAATGCATTCAGTGGACAAATCAACAAAATAGACAAATGCAGCAAACAAAACTGGTCTTAATCTAAAATCGCTAATCCATACTAAATCACCTGGAACTGAACTGATTGCAAGTAATGTGCATTAACGGCTGCACTGCCCACCTGAGTGGATGCCAATGCGTATCCTGACAGGCACCTCTGGCATGTGTCTCATCTTAAAGGTGCCCACTGCGCTTAGGATGTTCAGGGACATGTTGGCGACCTCTTCTGCATGCTTGTTGCCATTTCGCTTGGGAAGACCTGATGCTACCATGTAGGCATCACCAATGGTTTCCACCTACAGGAACAAAAAACACACGTGACTTTGTATCTTTAGCGGCAGGGAGGTATACAGAGCCCCTCTGTTTCTCTTTGTCATTTGCTATTTCATTCTGCTTGTCTGTGATTTCCGGTCTTCTCTATTGTAACCTCTATTGTAAGTCTATGTTAATAGCTCAGATCGTCTAGCGCACCCAACTGAACACAACATGGAAGTGTATCAGAATGAAGCAATCTACCTCCATCTGCCTGCCTCAGCGCCTTGCAGACTAACCTTGTACACATCATGGTTGCTCAGCACAGCATCAAAGAGTGAGTAGAGGTCATTTAATAGGTCCACCACTTCAATGGGATCACTGAGAGAGGAGATGGTGGTGAAGCCCACAATGTCACTGAAGTAGATGGTCACCTGGTCAAAGTACTCTGGCTCCACAGTTGCACCTGTCTTTAGTGCCTCTGCCACGGAACTAAAGAAGGGAAATAACATCTTGGTTTCATGCTTTCAAGACATACAGTATAATTATAAAGACATGCTTTTGCATGTGCAGCCTTGAGTAGACCAAGCAGTTTCATCGTTTACAGCAAGTTTACCGCTTCATCATTCAAGATAAAGACAATAGAAAGCAAAAAATAACGGAGGTGAAAGAATTACCAAAAGGCCACATGGGAAAGGCGAGTTGCCATTTTCAAAAGACATACAGTATAACCATATTAAAAACGATTTTTTTATGTGTCCATTCACAATGTTAAACTGGCTGTGTATAATCCTTGACTGCTCCAAAAAGTGATTACAGAGCAGACCTAATCCATTGGTTAGCTCAGGCCTCAGGTGAGGTAAGCAATGACTCACGGTGGCAGCATCTCGGAGAGGAGCTTCTCTGTCCTCTGTTTCTCCACCTCCAGCTCCTCCGTTCTCTCCCGGATCAGCTCCTCCAGGTTGGAAGAGTACTGCTCCAGCATGCGCAGCATGGAGTCAATGATGTTGGTCTTCTTGCCCTTGTTGATGAGCTTGAACTGAACACAAATGATAGCGGGTTGTTAAAGTTCAGACAGTTGAACAGTACAATTCTTTGATTCATTGTGCTCTGATTCATAAGGGCTCATCATTTTCACTGTGTAAGCCTACTGGTGTACGTTCAAATCTGTGTAGAAGATGAAAAAAGAAAATATCCGCTATTTTTGTGATCGCAAATCCCAAACAGAATACACAAAAGGAGACCACAAAAGGACAATTCTGTAGAAACTGACTTCCAGACCACCCACTTATTTCTTTGATATGTGTGCCCCCCCCCACGGTAAGATTTTGCTAGACCACGAGAGATTGGTGTCTTGCTGCTGACGTTATTACATATAAGTCCCATGCTGGAAAATGGGAGTATGATAAGCACCAGACAGGAAGCCCTCCAACTTTTCAATACTCTGGTTTCCCTGCGAGGTAAGGTGGACCGCTTACCTGGTCAAAGATCTCATCAAAGGTGGGTCGGCGCTCGGGGTGCTCGCTCCAGCACTGCTTCATGAGCTGGATGCACTCCAGTGGAGCCTGGTCGGGGGCCACCGTGGGCCTGCACATGGGGGGAGGCTTCCGCACCTTACGGATGATCTCTGCGGGGGGGGGGGGGGGCACAAGAAAAGGCCCATGGCTGCTTGCAGTGATATATTGCATTGACAAATAATGCATGTGAGACCGCAGGTTTAGACACAGAAGTCATGGAGAGTTCATATCTACATCACTTGTACACATCTATAAAATGTGACAGCGCCAGTACTTATGTCAACCCCACAGAGTTTCATCAGTCCATGCTGACACAGCCATGGCAACACATCACGTTTTCATCATCATGTCTTGTATGAGATCTCAATCTGTGACAAATCTATCATACCCACCTCTTGACTGGACTGAAACTGAATAAGACTCATGGTCACACCTGCACACACTAATATCGCAATGACCTACCTTCTGCAGACAATCCCAGCATGCAATACGGAGCTCCTCGTACCACCACCTCTTGAAGGATGATGGCAAAACTGTAAACATCCCCTTTGCAAGTCCCTTTTCGTGAATGTTCTAAATCTCTGAGGAGTTCAGGGGCTGTCCAAAACAATTCTTTGGAAAGGACAATTATGTGAATATCAAATCAATTAACCTTACTCATTTTTAGTTTGTGTGTGTGTGTGTGTGTGTGTGTGTGTGTGTGTGTGTGTGTGTGTGTGTGTGTGTGTGTGTGTGTGTGTGTGTGTGTGTGTTCGTGTGTGTGTGTGTGTGTGTGTGTGTGTGTGTGTGTGTGTGTGTGTGTGTGTGTGTGTGTGGGTGTGTGTGTGCATGCATGTGCATGTGAATATATCTGTGAATTTTACCTGCTGCTGGAGGGATCTCTTTGGGGGCTTTCTGGTTGTCTAGAAGCTCATTGTAACCATAGTCTGTTATCTTTAGGACAAAGCGGCCATCAACCACACAGTTTTTAGACTTTAGCCTCCCATGTGGAAAGTCTCTGTGATGAAGGTATTTAATGCCCTAAGAGAATACAAGCATGTCATGGATTTATATCTCTGTGTACTGAACATATCCTATGGGCCTATGGGTCTTACTTTCAGGATGCTACATTCACTCCACCAGAGCCGGACAGTAACGGAGTACATTTACTTGAGTACAGTACTTGACTACAATTCTGAGGAATCTGTACTTTACTCGAGTATCATTTTTGGGGAGTATTCATGACTTTACTCAAGTACATTTGAGAGGCCAATATTGTACTCTTTACTCCACTACATTTCTATCCATAACCGTGAGTACCTGTTACTTCTAAAAAATAAAGGAAAAAACAAAAAATCTCGGAAACCCTTAATTTGTTGTTTCCCTCATAAACGTGATTGGATTGTGCAGGCACCACTGATTGGGACAGTCTATCAGCAATCACCTTCAGCTTTCCACCAAAGTCAACTCCATGGTCAGATTTAGATTAGAGACGAAACCATGGACGAAACAATGGATGAAGACGCAGCAGGTCCATCCTGGGAATGTGCCAACCTGTGGCCCCACCTCGCCACCTCGCAGACTATTTACATTTTCTGGTTAATGTTAATGATAGTTTTTCGCTTCAAGTGTTTCAATTACAAAATAGTATTTTGTATTTGAAATACGTATTTTTTAAATACATGTATTAGAAATACTGCCCATCCCTGGCAACATGGTAAAAAATGAAAATGACTTGATTTTACTTTCAATTCCTTTTACATTCTCCAAGGTATTAACATTAACATTTTTCATAACTCCATGTAGGACGTTTCTGTACATAAATGTAAGCACTGGGGCAGTAGTAATGCAATATTTAGAAAATGTAGGCTACTCTTGTACTCTTGATACTCAAGTACTTTTAAAAACAAGTACTTCAGTACTTTTACTTAAGTAGACATCTGACTGTTGTACTTTTACTTGTACTTGAGTAAAATTTAGCAAAGGGTATCTGTACTTTTACTCAAGTAATGAAGCTGTGTACTCTGTCTGCCTCTGCACTCCACCTCACCTTTATGAGATCTAGCAACAGTGAAGACTTGAACATCCAGTCCAGCTTGACATCATCATTCCTTAAAAGGTCATGTAGGCTTCCACGAGAGCAGTGCTCTGTCACAATGGCAAACATGTCACAGTCTATGAAGAAGCCCAGGAATGGGTTGACATTCTCATTTCTTAGGTCCTTCATCTAGAAAACAAAACACATAGTAGTCAAGAACTTGGTGAGGTGTTTTCTCAGCAAGAGGCAGATTAGAACAGCTTGTATGCTAGAGTTGGTATTGAAGAATTTACTTTTGTGAAGATCTTGGTTGAACTCTGTTTCACTTCTTTAAAATGCCCATCTTTAAACTTCTTCATCCACACCCAGTCACCCTATGATTGAGAGAGATGTGTTGAGATAATGAATCTTTCAACAGCTAACAGGAGTGATGCCAAAACATACTACGTCAATGGAATGTTCTACATACCTCATAGACGGCTACGTTTGATGTCTCATGTGTAACTGTTCCCACGCTATTTTCAGACTGAAATGGGTCAGCTGACTTTGTACTCTTGTCATCAATAACACTCTTTGAGTCAGTGAGATCTTCTAAAGTGATTTTCTGCAGGGGCAAGAGTTGTCATTCAAGACCAAGTTGACCAAGACCAAGGCGCCATTCACAGAGACAAGAATAATAACACAATGTAGTTCTAGTCTTAAAATAGTGATAATAAAAAATCTCTCTTGAACTCATTTTGATGCTATACTGACATATAGTACAGAGAATGGAGTCTCTGACAGTGCAGCTGGTATTGCACTATGTAACATTGCAGTTGTAGGTAGGAGCATGACCCTTGACCTTTGACTCATGACCCTATCTAGTATGGTGAAAATTGACTAAATTGACTCCTACATAGTGTTACTTTAAAGGCCAATGGGAAAGACCTGCCTGCTTGCTTAGCTGAGGGTCGATGAAAGTTAGGTCCTCCAGGGTTAACAAGATCCTGTTGGGCCCTTTCACCAGCTGGATCTGCTGTATCCTCCACCTGCAAAGAACAGACAGCTTTTTCACTTGCTTAAATTCATCTTTTAAATGATAGAAAAACGATAGAGCTAAACGATAGAAATAGCAAAAATGGTAAACAAATAACCTTATGACAAGTGTTATGCCGAGGGCTCCCAGTGCCAGTACCAAAATGACAACAAGCACAATGATAACATAGATGATCTCCACACCTATAGGACAAGAAACACGCATTTAGCAACATTTGTATTCATGCATGCATGAAAAATTGTTTTCATGATTGTTTATTTGTTGATAATATGATTGCTGATGTCTTCATTTGTCTACTGTGTTTTCACGTGTTATACCTCCAGTGCAGACTGCCTCTGGGTCAAACCAGCAGCTCGAGTCCGATGAGGGAGGAGATCCTCCAGGGAAGTGGATGGACTTTCCAGCAAAGCGCAGCGTGCCTGTGCTGAGCTCCACCAGGTAGCACCTGTACAACTTACTCCCCCAGCCATCAGTGTCTAAAATCACATAGTTGGTCTGGCTCTCTCCTTGGCTGTCTATTCGTATGTTCTGGTTGAAGCCTTGGAAAGTCATGTTGCGAGTGAAGTACGCCAGGTTGGAGCCACTGAGCCACTGGCCCGCCCTCCTGGAGTTGTGTATGGCTTTGGCAATAAGGTACAGACCGTTGTAGATCGTTCCAAATAGAGGTGATACCTGCAACACAGTGCAATCGTTGAGTGTGTATGGAGGTAAGAAATGAAAGTGCTCCTCACAATATGTGTGACTGTGATGGAAATATGCTTATAGTAGGGCAGCGATTATAAGCAGGATGGAGTATGGCATTACATAGTGCTTGTATTAGTACTGCAATGTGGTTGTATGGTTGCCCTTCAAATGCTTATCATTTATTTGCAATGAACTTGTATTTCACCTGCTCTGGCTCATGGGAGATAGTGAGCTCGCCAGATCTCTTCGCCATGTTGAACGCCTCACTGAAGGACATCAGGTCTGAGTCCACAGTTATGGTCAGCACAGCATCGTAGGCCTGTTGAAGCCTGGTGTCATTTTGCAAAGTGACGTAGGAGATGTTGGTATAGGGCAGGCTGTAGAGGAGGGCGTCATAAGGCACAAAGACATACTTCCCGCGGGTAAAGCCCATGTCATGGGCCTTCAGCAGGAAAGCTCTCTGCTTCGCCCCACCCAGCAGGACCGAATGCATGCACATTATGATGACTGCAGAATTAACAAGGCAAACAGTGATTAGGGCAGTGAGTCATTAATCAGTGCAGAGGGTGAGTAATCAGCGCACAGGCAAAATTTGCATAGATTGTAGAGTTTACTCTGCACAGGTAGTGATAGTAAAGGCCAGGTTAGGGCCACGGTTAGCACAGATCAGTACAGATAGACAGGAAAGCAAGGAGGCTCTAAGATAACGGCAAGTTCCACTTACTGCCTGTAAGCATGTAAGGTGAGGGGTGTGTGACTGTAAACTATGTCAGAGTAATGTCTGCAAATATGTGACTTTAAACTGTATTTACTGTGCTTTTATTGGGATGTCTGGTAATGTCTATTTTGTGCAGCAGTTCCCTTAATCCCAATCCTTAAAACCAATCCAGGCAATAAAGACACCTTAACCTTCCTTCACTTTAGTGTTGTGTTTGCTTCAATGACCAGCACAGTCAGTAGCTCCGTGGGCAGAAAGGCAGAATGCTATCTATGGTGTTATTGTGATGATATAATCAGCCCAATCATATTAGAATAAATCTGGTCAACTTTCACTGGTTGACTGCCAACATCTGTTACTCTGCTCAAGGCATGCAAGCAGATTATCAAGTAATTCAACCTAATGGAAGGGTTAAGGTTGCTCTAACAGTGTCTTTCAGTCCAACTTTCCATCCACCTCAGATCTTGTGTAATATTGTTCACCTCTGGCTTTCTAGTACAAAATAACATAGCAGAATGGATTGGTTTGGTTACATCTTGCATATCAACTTTGGTGTGTACAAGTGTAATAGGCAGTTGGCTAGGACACACTATATTTAATGTACTGGATAACTAATTCTCTGCTCTCCAAAGATGTTTTCACGAGAGAATTGGTAGGCCAACAAATAGACAATCAAAGCACTTACCTTTTATTTCCCCTGCCTTCTGAATATCCCGTAGAGTGTTCTCCAGCTCGGTTTCATTGCTCCCCACGGACGCCACTATGCCAACGGGGAGCCCCTGACTCCTCAGAGAATTAGCCACCTTACCAGCCGTGTCTATCCATATATCCTCATCGGAGGACACTATGCCAATATTGGCCCACCTGAAATACTTTAGCACTGTAAAAAGCACTCGCGTTGGAGACGGTAAAGTCCTTGCAAATGTTGGATACCCTTGGATCCTGTCCAATTCATAATTAATGCAAGCCCACGAGAAAATGGCCTTGTTCCAGTTCTTAGCCAAAAGTGAAGCAGCGTTGCAGTAACCAGGATTGGCAGGTCCCACGAAAGCGTCGACGAGTTGCTCGTAGTTCACAAATGTTGTCAGTGCTTTTGACGTTTCGCAGGGCTCTTGAAGAACCATAAAATCCATTTTACATCCCAGATCCAAGCTAAAATCGTCATTTATCCTGCCCACGGCCAATTTGGCTGCAACCGCGGGCAGCGATTTGGAGTGCACTGGGTCACAATTCCAAGGCCCAAGAACTCCCACTTTGAAAATTAAACACTGGACACAACATGGAAACGTCAGAAATCCTAGCAGTATCCATAGTGAGAAGTTGTAAAATGGTATTGTCCCAAGGCTGTATTTACTTCTCAAAATTGGACAACAGGGATGGCTTGACAGCTCCCATAATACATTCCCGAAATGGAGTGGTAACTGGTGCATTGTTTCTTTTGGGTATCCGTACTGGTAAACCTTGCTGTTACATACAAGTCTTGGAAGTCTGTGAAATTAATTTGTTTGATAATTAGGTCTACTTTGTTGACCACAGACACTGATTGCATAATTAGTTATTGCCATTGAATTAGGGAACATTGATTTTGACACTGACAAGTAATTTCATGCCTTAAGGTAAATCAAATATTATACTGAATGACACAAATAATATTTGGGCCTTCAAATAAATTAAGCATATTGTTACTTACCGTGGTATTCATTGCTCACCCTTACTCTGACATCCAAATCGGTAATGTGAATCTCACTATACTTCACTTGAACATGTTTTCTTCAAACTTTGCCTCTTGTACCACTTTAAACATCCCAAATGACAGAAGTTAAAATTTAAGTGTAAACCGAGATTAGGTAAAACGTCGTTGCTCTGCTTGAAGATGGCACACCATAACTGATCATCGTCCTTGCGCTTCCAATTGGATGACAGTGCGCACGGGTTCCTTTGCGTCTACAACAATAAGATACAACTTCAGCACCCTGGAGAGTTACAAGTGGCTTCCATTATCAGTACTTGTGTCGCCTGTTCACACGCCGTCCAGACTATGTTGATGGTGACAACTAAATGTATAATTTATCTAAAGTCTACCTGTTTGCAGACACAACCTGTTTATTACCTTGATTCCACTGTACCGTCGCACATCACCGCATCAGGTGGAATACCAATATAAAATACACATTTTAGATAAATGTAACAATCATCTATGTTATCATTCTGGTAAAACATTGAGTAGAAAGTCTATTAACAGTTCAATGTCCTTTATGTCCATACAAAGCCCTCTCAAAGTGACCTGTAGGTGAAACGCAATTGCAACGCTGGGATCTAATCCATATTTGGTAAGGTGCGATGTAAGAGGATTGTGGTCATGCGTCCATACTTCTGAGGCAATGTATGCCTTCATACACCATGTTCACGGAGACATCTTTTTTGTCAAGACGTTTGAATAGCCTACTCATCTGCCATGCATGATTTATGTAGCTGGAATCAAGAGAAGATCCAACATCTTCCTATTATCAAACCTAACTCAGTGACAGTTCAACTTTGGGGTAGCAGGTTAAAATAATGCTATAGGCTAAAACATAGTTGTGTTACTTGTGTAGACTATGATAAGCCATGGTTATGCCCTGTGTTATTAAAATAAGCTTTGTCATGGAGATAGCTTTGTCCCTAAATAAGAACTACACGCAGTAATTGGACAAATGTGTTGGCGTGACGATGACAGGCACCAATGTTCAATTGAATCTGCAAACAGGTGTGGTGGGAATAATTAAAGATAACGAGGGGGTTCTCCCTTGGAGTATATTCCCGGAGCCCGTGTGCGTTAGATAAACATTTTGTTTTGCATGCTACAAGGGATTCCCATTACTTATTAAAAATATTTTTGGCATATCCGATCAAATTAAATGACACTACAAAGGCAAACTGTATCGCGACAGAATAGTGTAGAATTGTCAGATAATCTATGCGTTCGCATTGTAAGATTATTGGGGCCCATAATAAATCAGATACAAAGAATGATAGGATATAACAGTTACAGTCATGTTGGCCAGTTGTAGGATATACCATATTTCCTTTACATGTATTTATCCATTTGACTCGTAGACTGGCAGCAAAATGTCGATACGTGCTGATATTCCGCTATAAAAATCATTATAATTAGTAACATTACAGTCTAAAGGTTTTTTTACTCTATATTTTTCTTCCTTTAATGTATTCTACTGCATGCTTGTACATCCGCGATGACCCATATCCCATAAGCCTATGAGCCTCTTAAATGTTACACCTTGACACCCCTGTCCTGTGCCCAGAATAGTGGATGAGAAATGCAGGCTCAGCATAGATAGATATACCTGGGGAAATCACAAGGGACTGTGAGGGACTGAAGCCTCGAAACCATATCAGGGCAAAAAAGAAGAGACCATAAAGTGAGCTACTTTGAAAAATGGAGGGCACTTTTTCTTTCTGATTTTCCTTCACATTGTAGGATAAGTTTGCCCTTTCATAATGGTTTGTCACACACCGTCCGTGACAGTGAGAGGATGTCCAAAACCCAGATAAGCTCTGTCGATAGTTAAAAATGACATATGATATCATTATTAAATTAAAATTATTATTTCTTTATTTGATCAGGAACACTTGGCTGTTCCCTTTTCCGCCACTAGATGGTGAAGTAACCCATGACATCACATCAGGAAATCAGAGTCTAGTTAGTCACGAAAATGTCATTCTGACATCCTCAATGGTTTTGAAGATGTCAGTAACTGAAAATGCTACAGCAAACTTTGCACAGTGAAAGAGAGAACATTCGTGTTAGGGTAGAAATTGCTATGTATTTGTTAACTCAAACTTAAATTTGGATTATGAGTATACAATAATAATTTGAACAACAACAAAACAAAATGAGTCATAGGGGAAAATGTTCAAATATGTTCAAATATGGGGATGGGTGTGTGTGTTTGTGAGAGAGAAAGAGAAAGTGAAAGCTGAGCTGCTCTTCCCTGAGAAAATGTGGTAAGTTTTAAACGCACAGAGATGGTAATCTGCCTTTATTATTCTTAATGTCATGAATATGGTCATTTCTCATATCTTGGCTGGACAGGTGCAAGGCTTATCTCTGGGTGGGCAATGCCCAGCCTAGCCCATCCTTAGACACACCCTTGGTATAAAGTAGTGTTGTGTCCTTCCCAGTCCATTCTGTTGTATGGCTAATAACTTTTGGGCTGTGCCATTTAGGGAAAACTGATTCAACCCCCTAAACTATGTATTCTCTGAAAGCATATACCCTCAAGATGTGAACTAATGTGGATTTTGATATTATTATTAATAATAATAATCAAAAATGAACAATAAAAGCTGGTCGCAAGCTGGTCGTTTTAGCTGGTATTACTGGTCTTCCATTGCTGGTTTAACTGGCCATGCCAGCTTATGTTGGTCATTCTAGCAAACCGTTTGACCATTTTACACCAACAATGTGAAGCTTGGCATGCTGGTCACATGACCATCTTACACCAGTTGTATCCCACATGACAAGCTGGTCACACCAACATGACCGTCTTCCTCAGACCAGCTAAAACCAGCTACCAGCATGATGAACTGGTTTATAGCTGTTTTTTCAGCAGGGAACACATCACTGTAGTAGTGGAGACAGTCTCCAATAGGGGGGATAGTACATCCTTTAGTTGGGTGGATGCAGACATTTCCCACCCTCCTCATGACTTTGCTGCCCATGCATATACTGTACATTGGGTATAGGTCAATCAGATGTATGGCTACCTGTATATTGAGTGCTCTGCTAGGCTTCAGCTGTGAGTCCCAGATGTCCATGATGCATTTTTGTGTTATAGACACATATTGCTATCAGAAAATAACAATATAGTTGAGTGCCCTCAGTTGGCACCAATCGGCCCAAATGGGCCTCTAGCTTATAGACTAATACAATTGTTTTCATTTCCCCTGGTTTAAAAGAGGGCCTTGAAGTAAAAGGCTAAACCTGTTGAGATTGTTATACAGAAAATATAGTTTGCTTTATTAATTTACTTGTCTTGAGACAACGTTGTAATGCAAACATTATGTAATCACTATACTGCATCAATTGTCATTTGTTTGATGCTGCCTACTATAGCCTCATATAACTTTGAAAGAATTAGACCTCTACCTTTGACCCCGTGGGCTTTAGAACCTAATCTGTGCATGTAGGCTTTATTCAACGTATTAGGTTTCATGAAGATCCTTCAATCTGGTTGTGAGATATCACGGCAACACTATAGTTTCGAGTATGACCTCATGTGACCTTGACCTTTGACCTCAATACCTGAATACCTAATCAGTTCATCAAGCCCTTATAAATGAGTAAGTATACCAAATTTGATAAAGATCCTCTTACCTGCTTGGGAGATATTGCCTAATATCATGATGATATAATGACATATCATTTTAACCCAAAATCCATTGTATTGTGGCCCAAAAGAAAGCCCTCATTTTTTCCCGGTAAGGATTGGTATTGTAGGCACCTGAAATTCTTAATCTACATAAAATGGCGGTTCAAATGATACCAAATATGCTTTCGGTCTATTTACTGCCACCTTCAACCCTAATTCGCTCAGACTATAACTGCATTACTGCATGTGAGTTGTTATCATGGTAAGTTCAGAAGCATATTCACTAATTTGACATCAACTGAAATTTGAAAAGAAGGTTTTTGACACTGACAGTTTTCCCAAACGACCGAATGTTAGAAAGGGTCCATATGTTGCAGCCACAGTTGTTTTGACAAAGCATACATGGTGGACAAACGCTTATGAAATTCAGTGCTATAAGAACAGTCAATCACTGTAATTAGTCTTGGTCGCATTGTGTGGACAACCAAAGTCCAGCACAAACACCATTTAATCTTATAATGCTACATTCCAGAAACAAAAGTTTTTATTGTGGACTTTTTTGGTATGCTTGAAGCATGTGCTTTCTCTGTAGACAATTCCAGCTAGGCATTTCAACGACAATGGAATACATTGCGAATTCATTTATGACAAATATTACAATATATTGCAAATTATTTTCACAAATCTTGGACAAAGTTGTTTTGATATTCTTATCCTGCCCTATAAAGCCCTGCTGGAAAAAAGGCCTTACTAGCTTAAGATGGTTTGCTGGTTTGCAAAACTGTTGCGAAAACATTCCTTGCTGCTTACGGTGGTGATTCAGCTGGTTTTACTTGTCGTACCACTTCAATCAATCCATCAATCAATCAATCAATCAATAAATCAATTTATTGTTTAGTGCAACAATATCTCAATATACTTTACAAACAAAATAAAAATAAGGCAAAACATACAACCAACAAGAACAATTTATAAATAATAATAATAATAATAATAATAATAATAATAATAATCAAACAATGAACAATAAAACAATGCAAGCTAGTCATTTTAGCTGGTGTTACTGGTCTTCCATTGCTGTTTTAACTGGCCATGCCAGGTTATGTTGGTCATTCTAGCAAGCCAGCATGACCATTTGATTTTACACCAACAATGTGAAGCTTGGCATGCTGGTCACATGACCATCTTACACCAGCTGTATCCCGCATGACAAGCTGGTCACATCAGCATGACCGTCTTCCTCAGACCAGCTAAAACCAGCTACCAGCATAATCTGTTTTTTTTTTTTCTTCAGCAGGGAACACATCACTGTTGTAGTGGAGACAGTCTCCAGTAGGGGGGATAGTACACCCTTTAGTTGGGTGGATGCAGATTCAGACATTCTGGGCGCGGATAATCATCTCGAAGTTGCCAAAGTGTCGTCTGTCATGCGTGCCCAATGTTTTAGCATTGTTTTTGATTCCACTGTCTTGCTTTACGATCAAACGGAGAGTCAGCGGATTGTGGAATTCTACTTCAGAAGAGTTTCCGTGGAACGGTGCGAAGCCTCTGACAATGGGAGCCGGAGTCGACTAATGCTGGACTTGGAAAATAGCTAAGGCTTATTTCCTGACAAGTCAGTCTCTACATTTGGACAAACTGCGCACTGTAAGTTTAAAGTTGTTGTCTTTAAATACTCAGCAGAATTCTGTTAGACGCCTGCACGCCATGTTACGGTGAAGATTTAGAACTTTTAGAAGAGTTACGCGCAGTCTTGGTTAGTAGTAGTAAAATAGGGTTGTTACTTTTTGACGACTTTTTACGAATGTCTTGACATCAGAATTCTTAGAAAGTTACTCTCGGGAGAAACGTAAGATGACCACCCTACTTGAGAGCCTAAAAGTGAAAAGAGGCTTTGTGCAATCTATCGTTTAATTCTCACCTCTAATCGCTTACTTTTCCGAGACATCTGGATTCATCAGTGGATGACATAAGAGAGGACCCGTGCCAGATGTTGAATTTGAGATTATAGCCTACATAGCGTTTGGACCGAGTTGTCTGTCCATGAGGTGTGAAAATCTGTGATTTATGTGATTTAGTTTAAGTTATTGCTGAGAAGTGAGGACATTCTATAATGTAGCGTATTAGTTGTCTTTTCACATCTGTCAGGCTAATTCACATTATTTTGAAGACGTCATTACATCTATGGTGTAGCCCACAGTATGGGAGTGCTTGTGGGTAATTAGGAGTGTCTGGTGGTTACTAACCCTGTCACAGTTTGACAGCCTATTCAGCTCGTGCAGTAACACATCAGTCAAGATGGCATGTATTGGATCTCTCCTAACAACACCATGCTTCACCCATAGTGTAGTCAATGGAAGTTTTCTGTGTGTGTGTGTTTGTGTTGTAATGTTGTTACCAAACATTAAAATGTATGGATGAACGACTTCATTCATGCTTGCATTTCTAGGTAGTTGTCTAGATCCCACTCCTTCTATAGGAGTCACCAAGGAGTGGCCTGTGGTGGCAGATGAGTGCTAGCATACTGGTGGTGCTGAGATGAGCTGAGAACACTGGCCCGCCACTACAACACTCACTGCTCATTTAGTGGTAAGATGAGCAAACAATTAGCGATTAGTTTTAGCTTGTGGACAGTGTAGGCGGCTATGATTTTGAATTGGCAAGATACATATGGCTGGCCTGTTTACAATCAAAAATCTCATTCTTTGCAACCATTTAGTTAAGACCTTGGCTTAATATACTTTCCAAAGAGTTCCTTCAGCACTGCACAGGGGCTTTGCAACCTACAGTCACTAACACCTCTTCCAGCCAGGCCCAATCCACATTTGCCTCAGAGGTATTATGGCAAGCTAGCCTAGAAATCTAGACGCGCCCCTAGCGGCAGCAAATTAAATTTGCTGCCAGGGCTAGTCTAGCAACTCTCCGTTGGCTTGTGAGCTCCAGAAATCGAAACTTAATCAGGACATTGAAATCATGTATAGAGTCGTTTGGTGGGCTTAACATAATGATTGATGGCAGAGTTGCAACGGTTTGGCTTGAATTCCCTGCTACTTATAAACAAATATACTATTGCGTCCTATTGCGTGCAGAGGGAATTTGAAAGACAACTGATTATCCCGCCCCTCGGACTGAGCACTCCGAACGGTGAGTGCCCAGACCCTACATTTTAATGTGGGTCTGGCTCGCCAGGCTAATGGCAAGCTATTATGGAGGAAAAACACTAGAATTGTATTATGGTGTGTGTAAGCGGCAATACAAGATTTATTATTATACTATTATGTTATGGGTTGATACAAATGCAACAATGCTCCCAAAGATACCAGCAAAGTTTGAACCAGTGGGTTATGTTGGTGACACATATACATTAATTGTTTCTTCATATCATAAGTACCAGAAGCATCTCGATGTATTGTAGAATCCCATGTAAGAATCCTGATTATATCATATTATATAAATTGATGAGTAAGTAGAATTAACTAGATTCCTAGTGGTTAATATGCAAACTATGAACTGATAAACTATGACAGACTGCATTGTGTATATTTGTATTGATAATACTGTATGTTCTGTGTGTATATGTGTGTGTGTCTAGACTGGGGGGTATTTTAGGAAAGATCCTCACATTTAATCAGATTTACTATAGGAGGTGGAGAGAGTGGGTCAGTTGGAGAATGTGTGGGACACCTGGATAGTTGATGGCCCTCAGGTAGACTCCAGATGGTGGAGCAGAGCTCCCTAGCTAAAGCAGGAGAGAGAGGTGGAGCAGTAGGAGGAGTGCAGGATGTGGAGGAAGGGTGTGGAGCAAAAGGACAGCTGCTGAGCTCTTCCGTGGGACATTGGTTTTAAAACTTCAGGGTTTATCTGGTGAACTGAAGCAAGCACATACATTCTCACACAGAGTTGCTGAGATCAGTCATCCAAGAGTATGCCCAGAGAAAGACATGGTTGTTTGTAATCATAACTGTCATCAATGTAGTGGAAGGGCAATATAGGCACCATGAGCTTAACCCCTAAGAAAGACTTCCTCAGAAATATATTAGAAATAAAGAATCCTAGGACTCCTTGTTGCACCCAAACCTCAAAAACAAGAAATACTGCATTCCAAGACGTTAATGCAGGATCAACACGTCATGGTTTTGACATGTTGATCCTACAACCTACAACAGGTCAAATCCTCAACTAACTGGTAAATCTTATTTTATTGACAGGCTGCTGCTATGATTTACTTATTTAATTGTGTAGGCTTATTTATTTTTGTATTTATTTAAAGGGTTACTCCCTTTAGCTTTTTACAAATCTGAGGTGGACAAATCTGAGGTTGACAAGCATAGGGTCATATTTATTTTCATTAAACTGGGGGGTGAGTTTGCCTTGTCTGTTGCATAACACAACGTATTGTGTAAGAGAAAAATGTGCACCAAAGTTCATTGGATTGTGCGAGTTCGCTGATATGCTAACTAACTTTGGCCTACTGTGTAGGTCAGTGAAGTTCCTGTAAGCTCATGATTATGTAGCCTGTTTCAGTTCTACCTACAGTAACCTGTGTGAGTATAGAATGGCTTTTTGCATGCGAGCAAGCATGTGGGGGAGTGTCATGTGTGCCTCTGAAACAAAATAGTTAGACGTTTAACCCAGCGCATTTGACTGATCAGCCCAACAACAGTGACACGTTGGGAAGGGTTTCAGTTGTGCTCATTTTTCTTTGAATTTTGAACATGGAGAGGGAGAGCATGAGAACTAGGACTCAAGTAGGTGCACTGTTTTATTTAACAGACGTGCTGTTTATCCTCTACATAAGTTTATAGTGCTTTGTGGCATTTCAAGTGTATCATTGCTTATTATCTTAAAGCATTTTCACGATTCCTAGCTGTGAAGTAAAATCTCTTCACATTTGAAATCTTCTTGATAGTGACTGGAGGTTTGGGTTTTGGTTTTGGAGTTTCTGGTTGCATCATGCTTCTTTATCATAATGAATTTGACCATGCATTATGTGTTTTTCAGAAATCTTATCTGAAGCAAGCATGCAGACACTACCTTTCACATTTTAGAATACTAAAATAAATTTTGATGGAAAAAGAGGGGGCTATCTTTTCTATCAATAATTAGGGCAAAACTGAGAAATTGAAGGAGGATGAAATTGGTGTCTGTTGTAAAAGTTGTATAGTGGACTGACGGGGTCTCAAAATGATTAATTCTTATTGGTGAAACAGGGCATAGCCTCTTGTAAGATAGTTTAATAACATTTGCTAAGATAAAGGCATGTAGTATTAAATATATGATTACATTTATTGGCTTTTTAGAAATATATGACTAACTCTATTGACTTTTTCATTTTCAGACAGTTTTTTGTGCACTCATTTTTCTGTTTTAGGTTTTCAGTGAGATTTCAGAGGATTGTCCTCAGCTGTTTACTTCAGTGAATGGATAATGTGGTTCAAGTCATTGTTATTAGCATAGTGATTCATTTTATTCAGGTGATAATGGCAGTATGGAAAAGGAAAACAGCTCAGGGTTGCATTTATTAAGCAAATATTTGTTCTTATGGCATACAAATATGCCTTTTGTCATTCAAACCCAATATTCTTTGCTTCATTCTTCTCCTAGGGTAACATGCTGTTCCTCCTGAGCGTAAGTGTGCTAACAGCGCTTTCCCATGGAGTTGCCGGAGGTCAGACGTGCCACCCTCAGTGTCGCTGTGAAGTGGAGAGCTTCGGCCTGTTTGACAGCTTCAGCTTAACCAAAGTGGACTGTAGTGGGGTAGGACCTGGCACGGCCCCCTTCCCCATCCCGTTGGACACATCTTTCCTGGACCTGTCCTTTAATTCTGTTGGTGCCATTACAGATGCCATGCTAACTGGACCGGGCTACACCACCCTTGTGAGCCTAGATCTCAGCAACAATGCCATCAGCAAAGTGGGTGCTAAGGCCTTCGCCAGGCTGCGCTACCTGGAGACCTTAGACCTGAGCCACAATGCCTTAGAGAGCCTCCCTGATGGCTGTTTTACAGGACTACCTTTAGCAGAGGTAGATTTAAGCAATAACAGATTTCGTGAATTCAACCTTGATATTTTCACCACCAAGGGCCAAGACAAACCCTTGACTGTTGACCTGTCAAACAATTTAATAACATCCATCACCAGACAACCACAAGGGCCGTCTCTGTCCATTAAAAGCCTGGTGCTGGCAGACAACAGACTGAGGGTTGTCCCTGATCTTTCGGGTCTTCCTCTGCGCTACTTGGGATTGGATGGGAACTGGATCTCTGTTATACAGGAGGGGACTTTTCAGACACTCAAAGATCTGTCCTATCTTAGCCTCAGTGGCCTTCCACAGCTTTCAGTTATCGAACCTCTGAGCTTTCAAGGTTTGGAAAACCTGCAGGTTCTGGACCTTTCCAATAACAGGAACCTGAAATCGTTGAGCCCGGCGGTTTTTAGCAACCTAAACTCCCTACAGGAGCTCAATTTGTCAAACTCTGGAATGACACACCTGCCTAATACCATTCTGAGCTATTTGCCAAATATTAAAAGCATAACTCTCAGCCCAAACATGCACTGTTGGAAAACGTTGAAACAGGGCCAGTTTCACAGGCAAATTGGAGAAGCCAAAAATGATTATGTAATATCCTGTGATGATATCAGTGTGCCTCAAAATCCTGTTTTATGATCATATCAGCAATGCGCTACACAATGCTGTTTTATGATTGAAGACAACTAAGCCAAGAGCTGCTTGGACAGTGCCTTGATACAACTTTCTAACCCCTTACAAACTTGACAAGGACTATTATCATATGATGATTTTTCTTTACTGATGGCATGTATTTTGCACACTTCACATTAAAGTGACCAAGAATACTGATCTTAGGAATTATTTTTCATGTGGTCAAACATATTATGACAATACGTTAGTGGCTTATTCATTATAAGATTTTTTTTTACAAACCGCCTACATTTTGTGTATTATGCTTTCATATTGTTGAAGTATTAGCAAAAATTCTAGAGCGCTCTAGAATCTTTGGTATTAGCACCAGTCAGAGCCTTGTAGATACCGAAGTGTGATGTTCCGTTTTTGAAATTACTGCCTTGACAACGCTACATCATGGCTTCGGTACTCTATTAGGGGTTTGCACAGATGTCACATTCTGGGCGGTAACCCAGCTGCATGGCCATGTTTGAGGCACTCGGCGTAAAGAACTGAACGAAGTACAATGGAGTATTATGCACTTTGGATACCTTAAGTGATTATAACCATGTCTAAATAACAGAAAAGCTCATCAAAACGCTTCCAAGAAGCAAAGGCATATAGGGCAGGACTTGGACCACAAGAAAAGGTGCGATATTTCGAGAAATTACGGTTTATTGGCAGCGCAGATCCATAATGAGTTGGGTGAGGGAGACGCAGTACCAAGTCCAACCACAAGCGCCACCCTTTCTCTGATAACTTCTGGCATTATTCTCCTTTCTCCCTGGTTTTTTAATAACTTTTGGAAGTTGATACCTACTCCAGATGTTTTTCTCGGTCTGACCTATTGGTACAACCTAAAACACAGCAATAATTAACCATTTTCCTTGATGATGTTATAGTATGGTGAATTGTGTTATTTTAGGAACGATTCATATAGATTTTTGCAACTGGTGTTTTTTTACTTGCTAGGACCCCATTGAATACAAAACAACCTGTTTCCAATTTTTTTCTTCATTTTCAGTGCCAAAATTCAAGATGGCGGACAATATATGCGGAAAAATAATATAAAGGCTTAAAGTGGTCAACTTTTTGATAAATATACACCTAATAAGGTAGTAGGGGTGGGCGATATGGCCTAAAATTCATATTGCGGTTTAATTTGGGACACATACGGTAAACGGTATATATTGCGGTATAATTTGGTGTGTGAATTTCAATATAGGTCTAGCAGGTTCTTGCATAAAATAGTCAAGATTGTTACTTATTTAAACATTTATTGGCTATAAAAATGATCAAAGTTTTATTTAGCCTATTCACTGCAGTAGACATCACTGTATGAAACATTACAAAAACATGAAACATGACATATTACATAGAACTGTAAATCATCTGGTCATCTAATATTTACAGATATCTAGGCTATAACATTTATTTTATATTTGGCCTGTTATAAAATCATGTATTGAACAATTTAACCACAGCTCAGCTTTAAGAAACTCAAATAGCCTAGCATTTTTCAAATAGCCTGCTAGCATTTTGTGATCATTAGGCTAAGGCTACTTTCACAAACTCAGTCAGCTGTCCTCTGATTTACCAATATCTAGGCGATATTTGTAACATTTATTTTGTATTTGGCCCGTTATGAAATCATGTGGAACAATTTAAACACATTGTAAAACTTAAAGCCCACATTTGGAGACATCCATGCATGTCGAAATTTACTGCAAATTCAAAACTGTGTTACTCTGGAACGGCTAACTGTACAGGGGACTGCTTTACACCTTTGTGTTCGGTAAGGTCTGCTGTTTATTTTGATATTAGGTTTGTCGTGTGTTAAAAGAAGGGTTCGTGAAGTATCCGAGATGAATGGGTTGGGAGATCATGGGACGCAAAATGTATGATTAAATTGAATTATATTATTTACTTTTCTCGCGAACCGTTCAACTAAGCAATTATCGGGTAACATCGTTTAAAAGCTGAGAAAAAGCTCTTTCATGTGATACTTGTGATGTCTGTGTGATGAATAGGCTACTTCGCGAGTAGTTCAACTGAAATGAATGGAATTTGGACGCACTTTCTTTCTTGCGCTGTCACTTTCTCCACTGCGTAAAATACTCAATTAATTTGCGCTGTGAATGCTTAGATTATTTTGACAGGCCACACAGGCTAAATAAAAATCGCTATTAGTAGGACGCAAAGCAGAATATTGAAAGAAGGGGGCACCAAGGCCACCGTGGCCTGTAAACCTCTGATTTTCAAAGGGGCCTCACGGCCAACGCAAGAGGCAACGACGTGGCCGCCGTGAAATTCCTACCCTGTTTGGGGGTTTATGTCTGTATTTCTCCTAAGTTATAAGTCTAAAGTTAGCGTCTTTATCGTGACATGTTTCCCTTTTAGTTCTCCCTCGTGTGTGATCCTTTTTGTGTGGGGGGCTGCGTCCACCCCTGTATGTGTAGCGTGTGTGTGTACTTGACCTGCTCCGTGTGTATTGTGTTCTGGGCAGTGTTGCCAGATGCCAGCAAGTTTTTCCAGCCCAAAACCTCGTCAAAAACCGCGAGAATGCACAAAAAACCGCCCAAATTTGCTTTTGCTTGTTTCTCATTTAAGCACATTGAAATCATTAACAAGCTTTAAAATTACCCATTTTTCGACTTAGCCTATCCAATTTCAGAAACAATATTCAATCAAATGAACGCAAAAGTAGGCTACACGGACCTCAGTCAGACTATTCTTCTATAAGCTTATGTTACGGAAAATAATGCAATAAACGACTATCAATGAGTCTGTTTGTGTCAATAGACGCTTGGAACAAAAGCATTCAGTAGGCTAGCCTAACATAAAAACATTGAGTGGATATATGAACATACAAAATAGCCTAACGCACAACATTTCAATTATTTATAATAGCAACATGACAT
This sequence comes from Alosa pseudoharengus, assembly GCF_046254945.1. NCBI lineage: Eukaryota > Metazoa > Chordata > Actinopteri > Clupeiformes > Clupeidae > Alosa > Alosa pseudoharengus. The sequence goes on along the minus strand of NW_027468598.1, from coordinate 4,677,742 downwards.
GCATATTCATGTATAACATTAGATGAAATCGCATTGATTATAGAACAGGGGTGTCGACTCTTTGCAGAGGCAGTGCGTTCATAACTGGTGGGCCAACTAGGCTACACAAAAAATATTTTCATAGGCCTACGCCAAATGTAGGCTAAAGGCTTGAGTTAAACTTGAGTCTGACACCTGTGATTTAGAACAATTAATACATAGGCGCTATCTATTCCCTGAGACAGGCAGTTAGGCCTAGAGTTTTCATGAAAATCGCGCTGAAGCTATTTAGGACAGTGTCAGTGCGCTCTTTGCAGAAGCAGTGCGTTCATGCATGGCAACTCTATTCACGCAAAAAATATTTTCATACGCCAGATATAGGCTAAAGGCAAACTTGAGTTTGACACCTGTAATTTAGAACAATTAGTAGGCCTACCTGACAGGCAGTTAAACCTAGAGTTTTCATGAAAGTCGCGTTGAACGAACAGGGGTGTCAGTGCGCTCATGCAGAAGCAGAACTTTCATGCATGGCGGGCCATCTCTACACAAAAAACATAGGCCTATGGCCTAGGCCCTTCGTGAAAATTGCTTTGAGCAATTGTTATTAGGCCTAAAAATAATTAAAAAGTTCTAGTAGGCTTTGTCAAACTTCCTCAACAACTGTCGGGCTGGACGGAACATGGGCCATAGTCCTATGTCAAGCCATTCGCGCAAGACCTGTGCGCACATCCATCAACCCTGAAAGAAGGGGAAAGTCCATCCTGTCTAATCTTTCAGCAGTGTGCACCCTCATGAAGAGATTGACTGTAATGAGAAAATGATCTTTGCCCACTTTGGCATATTGATATTGTCAGTCAGCTAGCTAAATTTGAAAACCCCGCGAGCTGTGTGTTTGAAGGGCGGTCTGCGCTGCAGTAGGGGAGAACCAGACTGAAACACTTTTTAATTAAACGTAATTTACAAAGACATCGTAAAACACTGAAAGCTAATATTTTGTCACAAGCAACCTACATCTGTCCTCTGTCAAATACAGTTGCATTTTCAGGTCTGAACAAAACCATTCAGGAGTTATTTAAGGAGAAATCGAACGTGCGTTTTGTTTCATTCGTCCCTCCTGGCCGGGATAAATGAAACGACATGGGGGACGAAAGAACAGCTTAAACTTCCCACAACTTCAATATTTGACAACATCATGAATGGTACTTAATATGTGTTATTTTAGATAAATTACTGCTGGGCTTTACTGTCTGCTATGAATATCTAACAACTAATTGCCGTCATTGTGAAGCGCATATCTCGCGGTTATGGAAATACCATGCACTATGCCATTTATAGCTAGAATGCATGTTTCGATACATAAGGTGACGTGAGCTGAGAGTGTCTGTTGTGAGTTTAGGGGGCACGTCAGCCAGAGGGTGTGTGAGTGAGTGAGTGAGTGAGAGACTGCTGCCTGCTGACCAGAGAGGGTCGCTGGAAGAAGGGTCTGAAGTGCCTTTCGGCTACAAAAACCCGCCGAACTGATCCGAAACCAGCCCAATTTTTATACACCCGCCCAAACCCATTTTTGCCCGCAAAATAGATTGCAAAACCGCCCAATTGGGCGGGAAACCGCCCAATCTGGCAACCCTGGTTCTGGGTCTGTGTCCCTGCTCTCGTTCTCAGCTAAACCTTTTCATTGGACAACTGTCTGTGTCGCTATCAAATCGTTACAATACCTTCACCGCTCGCTGCCATTTTTCCACACCTGTGGCCTCCTCGTGGTTGCTGCCGGTCCCGGCAGGCCAAGCGTGTTGCAATTTGATGACATAATGACCTATCGCAATATGCCGGTATAACAAAAATCTCTATCGTTGGCCAAATTTTTATCGCATACTGCTTATACCATTTATATCGCCCAGCCCTATAAGGTAGACAAGTGAGATACAGACTATTTTCAAAAGATGTATTGCATCATTTGACAAAAATTTGGAGAAAAAATGGAAAAAAAGAGAAAAAAATCTGCGTCTTGTTTCATTATTGAAGAGTTCAACAAAACATTGTCATTGTCACTCAAGTATTTATTCTCACCACTGTCACTGTCTTTTTATTATTGGTGTACATCTCCTCAGAGCCTTCACACCTGCAAAGTTGCGTGAATGGTAAGTTGTTACTCTTGCAAGAACACCTTATACTGCATTGGCTTCACAAGTTCCACAACAGCCTTTGGTGCTGGTGGAAGTTTTGACAGAACAGGAGCCCATTGCCCATCAACAATTTGTCTCCATCCCAGTGATAGTGAGTCAAGAATCTTTGGAGCAGGCACTGTATCTTGTGCCCAAACATTTGCTTGCCTGTGTGCTCTCAGAATTTCAATTTAATTTCAGTTATAGAGCGTCAAAACATTTCACATGTCTCATGGCGCTTTACAGAGTGTTAAACATTCAGACAGAGCCCATGAGTAACAGGGGCGAGGAAAAACTCCCAAGAATGGGAGAAGCATATAGGATGAAACCTCAAGCAGATCCACGACTCAAGGGCCTGACCCATCTGCCTGGGGTCAGTTACAGGACAGTAAGGTCTATATACAGAGAATAGAACATGGTATTTAGAGCCACCTGAGGTATATGTTACAAAGTGGTTGGATGGTTACATAACCAGTATGATAATGCATGAATCCTATTTAGTGTTAAGTTCAAATAGTCCAGTGTAGGGGATGAATTGTCCATAGGAATTAGGAGTTGTCATCGGGCAAATAGTGGGTCGCTAGGCTGTGCAGGCAGGAATCCGAGCATGGGTACAGCAATAGGCGATGGTAGGGCAATCATAGGGATGGGATTTCCCTAGTTCCCGAGTTTTTCCACTCCCTGGTTGGGTTTCAGAGTTTTAAACATGTTCCACCGAAGGGCTTTAGCTGTTTGAAAACCATGTTTTGAGGAGCTGACACACAAATTTCTCACATCCAGCTAACACGTCATGGACGTCGTGGAGATGGATGAGGACCTACTACAAGCCTACAAAGTGTGTTAATGACACCATCATGACTTGATTGACTTGAAACAGAAACCTTTCCTTTCCCACGGGATAAACGGTAAATGGCGGGACAAACGGTTGACTTTAAATTTCCTGATAGGATAGGATACAATAGGATACCCGATAGGTCCACCGACTCTATACACGATGTGATTGCCCTGAGCAAAGTTTGGTTTTTCCACCTCACAAGCCAACGGAGAGTTGCTAGACTACCCTGACTGCAAATTAAATTTTCTGCCGCTAGGGTGCGTCAAGATTTCTAGGCTGTATCTTTTGTCGACGTTCTCCAGTGCCCATGATAATGAGACTGTCTTTGTTGATGTCTGGTACCCTGCGAAGGGCAAGCACCAAGACATCTGTGTGACATGTAGATATATGGGGTTTTGCCAAAATGACTTACTGCTACTGCCACCTTTGTGTGTGTGAACTGTGACTGGCAGTTTACATAGTTCAACAGCTTTATGACCAAGGTAGAGGATAAGGTTGGCTTTGGTTTCCTTCGATCCCAGAAAAGCTTTAAAGTCTTTGATTGGTGTAGAGTCTTGTATTTTGTATCCCTTATCATGTGCTTTTCCCATTGTATGGACCTGTTCGTCCTGTCTTTCATGGAGTTTGTGATGGTATAGTTGTTAAATAATAAGTATATGTCATTGTAGCCTCGTGCCTTACTTTCAACATTTTCAAAGAAGCATTCTGCCAGATCTTGGCAACAGTTTATGTCACTTTTCCTGACAACCATCTCCTGCACAACAACCATGCCATCTATTAAGATGCTATCCAATGTGTGTGTTAATTGCACTGAGCTACTCTCTGTAGATTGTTCAGAGGATGCTGTTTCTGAAACAATTCATGGATGAAGGCAGACTTATCTGTAGTGGGCAGCATTAGGCTTGCATATAATCAACAAATTCATATGTTCCCACAATTTCCTGCAAGTCCTGTTAACAGAATTATTGAAGACCAAATAGCTCATTGTGGACTTCAGGAAGTCTAAAGCTAGCACACACAACCATTCTCATCAATGGGACTGAAGTGGAGTGTATCACCAGCTTCAGATTTCTGGGTGTCCACATCTCTTGGACCTCTCTTGGACCCTCAACACCTCTACCCTGATCAAGAAGGCTTACCAGCATCTCTTCTATCTGAGGAGGCTAAAGAAGGTCCACCGGCCTCCTCAGATCCTGGTGAACTTCTACCCCTGCACCATCAAGCGTATCCTTACCAACTGTGTTACAGTTTGGTATGGCAACTGCTCTGCCCACAACCGAAAAGCACTGCAGAGGGTGGTGAAAACTGCCCAACGCATTCCTCACTCCCCTCCATTGAGGCAATCCAGTGCAAGCAATGCTTGCATAAGGCGCACAGCAGGTTCAGAGGAAGCTTCTTTCCTGCAGCTGAAGTCTAGCTCTCCATCCCAGTGACAACCAACCAACTAAGCCCCCCCCACCCACCCTGCCTCCTTGCCTGTGCCTGTTGAGGTGTCCATGACCATGGCAACCTTGACAGGGACAACAAGGAGACATATGTTGTTCATATATTGTTCACATTACATAGCCATATTTATTCTGCTCTTATAAGGTAACTGCTAATACACTGCACATATTATTACTCTAAACCTCTCTACTTTATATAAATCAACTGTATACTACTGTCTACACTGCACTATATTTCTTGACCTGTCTATGCACCACCTGTCTATACTTTGTATATCACATTGCACTTTTCTCCTTTTGTGCACTTCTGGTTAGACGCAAAACCACATTTCGTTGTCTTCATACAGTACTCTGCAATGACAATAAAGTTGAATCTAATCTACTCTAATCTAATCTATTGGGGTGAGTGCAGAACATTACTTTAATTCAAATGATTATTAGGTTATGTGAAGGAAACTTTTAAATCAGTCAATGTGTTTTTCCGGGTATGCCAATAAATAGCATAATGGTGGTTACACCCATCACTGGTTGATAATCATGACATCTCATGTCACCCATGGTCATATTTATTAGAAAATAAATATTCAATTTTATTAGAAAATGTATGTATATAATGATAATACCTAACATACATCCATTTAAAATGTTTAAAATGGCGATTATTTGCAATTTTTGGTGATATATCCGCCATCTTGGATTTTGGACCTGTGCAGTCCGGGAAAAAATTGGAAACAGGTAGTTTTGCAAACTATAAGGTCTGAAGAAGTGAAAAAACATAATTTGCAAAAATCTATATGAAATGTTCCAAACACCTTACATATCGCCCTGCACTATTAGGGATTTACTTCAGTGCCTAATGCTTTCTAATGAGGCGAGTATCTCCAATATGGCGACGTCCCGATCTGATGATACGCTGTGCAAACCCCTAATAGTTTAATGCCAAAGGAAAATTCTAACTGTAGGCCTATAGTAAATCCGGTGTAAATACTTTGTGTAATTTATAAATTCGTAGATTTGATGAGGATGCTAGATTATGCTGCATACACCTGGATACATTGGCGTTTGTGTCATGATACTCTGTACACTGGATCCATAGGGAGCCAAACTGGACTACACTTATGCACCTATGCACATCGTCAGCTTTCTCAGAGACATACCATGATGATGACAGTCAAGTGATAAAGAACTGGTTCCCCATCATTCATTCATGCCTTTATATTGCAGAAAAAGTATATTATAGTAACATTTATTATGACCGCCGCGCAGCGAAGCGGGGCCATGTCAACCCATTCCATAACCACTCAATTCATGTATAGCGCCACCTAGTTAAACACAAAAAAGTAAAAATGAGGTGTTGTAATCGCAGGTATCTGTGACCTAACATAGTCAAAACTGCACGAAATTGGAATTGTAGGATCATTATGACACCCTCTGAATGCACGCCAAGTTTTCGTGGAATTCCGTTCATGGGGGGCCACACAATAAATTAATTTATGTTGCTATACACCAACCGGAGACAGTTTTCTGTGAATATCTCGAGAACCGTAGGGCCTAGGAGGTCCACCTTTTTTTTGTATGTTGGTCTTAAGGGGGCATGTCAACCCATCCCATTACCACTTATTTCATGTATAGCGCCACCTAGTTAAAAATTAAAAAGCAAAAAATTAGGTGTTTTCATCACAATATCTCTGGCTGACATGGTCAAAACTGCACGAAATTGAAAGTGTAGGATCATTATGACACCCTCCGAATGCATGCCAAGTTTTGTGAACTTTTGTTCATGGGGGGCCTAGGGTAGGGCAGACACAGTTTTCTGTGAATATCTTGAGAACCGTAGGGCCTAGGATGACCAATTTTTTCCGTATGTTTGCCTCCAGGGGTCATGTTAACCCATTCCATGTGCACACATGTGCATAAACAGATACACACACTGTAAAAAGTTTAACGTAAAATTTACAGCAACTTGCTGGCAGCAAATAACCAGCAAGTTGCTGTATTTCACTCTACAGTACACCTACTGTATATGAAATCACAGTACCTATGCCTGATACTGTAAATGCAAACTACAGTAGTACTACCAGTGCTGTAATGTATACAGCATTGAATTGTCTACCGTATTTTTAATCACAGTACTTATGGATCATACTGTAACTAAGTACAGTAGTAATACCAGTGCTGTAATATTATATACAGTAATTTTGGGAAATTCATATCCTGCTTTATCTACAGCCAGGATAAATTTGGCTAGGCCTAGGTATGGTTTAGGCTACACAAACTTGCATAAATAACCATTGACAACTTGTTATCAGTTTGAAAAGCAAGTACATTTATTCACTTTTTTCCGTTTAGAAATTCTCGTGTGCTGCATCCTAACGTTAGACCAACGGTTGCAGTCAGCCTGATCCACCACCAGTAGCAGAGTGAAGCAGCACCTAGCAGAAATAGAAGAAGAAAAGATAAACAGTGTTAGATAACAATTTTCAACTGAAACTGAAGGCTACTTACAAGTGAAACTTTAGGATAATCATTTATATATATACTGTATGTTTTTTGAGTTTACTGTCAAAATGCCAGGCTGAAGATGGTGTTAGCATAACTCAGTTTCGCAAGGTATATTTAACGTTAGCAGCTAGCCAGCTGGGTGAGCTCATTGATGATGTTTGCTTGCAGCAACAGCCATTCGCGCTGTTCGTCCGAACAACGGTTAATGATAGTCAGATGTGACTTAAAGTTAACTTATATCAATATTGCTAAAGTTCGCCTATTAAACTCACAAAACCGTACATGATTACGAGGAGTTAACGTTACATAAGTCAGCTAGCAGCTAAACCTCCACGTTAACGTTAACCAGCAGCACATCATCTTCAGCCTAACATTGTGACAGTAACGTTAACGTTAACATACTAGGCCTAGCACTACTAGTGAATGTTTTATATAAATTATATGAATATAATAAACTGTAACTTACTGAGAACTAAGGTAGGCCTAATATAAATGAGACTGCCATAATGTTAACGTAACATAAAACATTAACGTTAACGTTAATGCCACCGTCACAGCAACAGCAACTATGATAGCTAGCCTAACGTTAGCTGCTACTTAATTGATCCAACAAGCATGGATGAGTTGTAAGTTAGACAGTACAACGTACATAGACTGTACACATGCCCGAATTTAATGTAGTACAATTTCACAATGAAACATTAACGTTACATAAATAAATGCTTGCTTACCATTAAGGTGGAGCTGCGAACTTGTCAGAGTGCTGAACACCGTTGGTCTGACTGACTGAACTGTTGCTCAAAAATGATCTCCCGCCGGACAGTTCAAACGTCGTCGCGCGGTGCACGTTTCAATCACCACGTCAAAATTTCCCAGTAAACCATAAATCCATGACTTTTCAATATCTTTTCAAAATGATGATTTGGATGGAAAATCAACATAATATCAATTTCACCTTGCTATCTGGGAGCTTAACTTTGTATTTATGTGCAAAAAGAAAACAGAAAACCCCAACTGATTTTCCGCCATGTTTTTTCAAAATTTTCAAAAAGCTGACTGAAAGTGAGGGAGGAGTCAGATTTATTACTGTGTTATGATTCGCAGCAAATTTTTATTACTGTAGTTTGACCATTTTTGACCATAATTCATAGCGAAACCACAGCAACATACTGTATTCACAAATACAGTACACATTTTCCCCAAAAACAGCAGTGATGCTGTGAAAATCACAGAATCTTGTTACAGTGCACGCACACACATACATTCACAGTAATCATACGTATGACACATACTCACACAGTAGACATATGTACGCATGCATGCACATGCACAAACACACATACGCAGGCAAACACACAAGCACGCACACACACAGACACACACACCCACACACATAAACATAAACGTGTACACGCACACATGCACACAATTCAAGAATTTCTCAGAATTATGAACAGGCAAGATGGGGGTGGGGTTGTATAAAATGAATTTTACATGTGAAATCTATGAACTAATCATGTTTTGGTACTTGTTGTCTAGCAGATACCAGTGAGAATTGAGTGTGGATAATGCAATTTAGTGAGACAGTTAGAATCATATAGGCCTTTCAGCGTGATTTATTTTTGTGGAAAAAATGTGCTGGACTGGGCGGCGGTCATATTTTGTACCGCTCTGCGGTACAACTAGTTAGTGTAAATATAACCACAGTATTTCAATGGACATGACTGTATTTTCTCCATGGTTGTCCTCTGACACAGATGATATTGTGTGGTGCACATTTTTCAGAATATTTTCATTTTTGTTATGGCTATGGAGGTTCGCAGCCTTAAACCTCCTTGCATTAAAGTGTTTCTGTCATGTTGACTGATGTTCCAGTGTGTGTGTGTATGTGTGTGTGTGTGTGTGTGTGTGTGTGTGTGTGTGTGTGTGTGTGAAATCAGGTTTAATAGAGTAATTTTCTGTTAAAATTGTATGTATATGTACAGAAGTATGTATATGAAGTATTGGAGTTTCATTTTTCATTGATGGCTGATCATTCACAACCACTTACATTGACTGTGAAACTGTTCCCATTACCATTATAACTTTGCGCCTTTCATTTATTTCACAAATGAATAACAACACTATTCACCAGCAGTAGAGGTTATTCTTATTTAAAATGTTGGAAATGTGTCTCCACATATTCACATTAGTATGTCTACAATAGTCTGCTGTCATAATAATTTTGGTATTGATTTTGCAATGTTGCTCTTGATGATAACTTCAATAACTTCAATATTTTGTAAGATGTTTGAAAGTTTATTAGTGACTTTACTTTGTCATTTAGTTGTATGTACAGTAGGTTTTTTATTTATAAATAAATAAAACATCTCAACTGAAAAGAAGCTTTTTAAGTGTAAACATACAGCGAAGGATTCCTTTGTTGTGGCCTACCCTCTTTCTCTACGTATGAATATGAAATACATTCTTTTGAAGTCTCCATACTATAGCTTACAATTTCTTTGCTTCTAAAGATGATACATGGGGCAACTTTTTGAGCACTGTTGCTGGGCAACCACATAACTGGCTCCATGTGTTCTGATTTGATTATCAGGATATTTTGCCTAATAATGAATAAAGTTAACCCTACATAACCTAGGGTTAACCCTACATGGTCCAATAGATTAGATATTACACATTCCACTAGATTTAGGCTGTTTGTACTGTTATTGTTACTGTTGTTACAACACTCTTCAAGACAGGGAGTGCAGCACTGACTCAGCATCATATTGCCAACTGGAATAGCATTGGTAGGCTAGTTCAGTTTATGTAAGTTCACTAACTTTGCCTCACTGTTCTTCTGGCACGTACTGTACATCAAGAGTCTTACACCATGCCAGGTAAGGCTGGGGAAGTGGAGGAGTGAATCCATTACATAGAGGTCTGCTCTTTTATCAGTTTACTGCAAAGGTAAAAATATTTTAAAGATATATTTTCACAATTGTTTCTAAGTTGAAGTTCCCATTGCTGGGTGTGTATGTGTCTGTGCGTAAAAGTCAGTCATACCCTGTGGATCCCAAAAGGCATTGGTTTCCATTCATACGAAATGGACACACACCCTTACGCGCCAGTTTGTATGGCACTGTTTGTATTAGATTATATAAAGACAGAATGATGAAACTGACTCTTCCCTCAGTTGACAAAAGAGACAGAGGGGGGGGGGTGGGGGTGCTTTCTTACCAAACCCATTTCCTAACAGGGTGTGTGACAAGCAAAGAGGATGGCTTGGCCCAGAGACCTCCTGCTGCCTCGCCTGTGTATCTAGGAACGCCAGACCAAGCGAGAGGAAGACAAAAGGCAGTGGGTGGATATTAGTAGACACAGGGTAGCAAAATCAGTGTTATCAAAAACAAAAAGTCTCAGCTTTGTAGATGCAACCTCTTGAGGCATGTTTTGACCAACAGAGAACTGGTTTTGGAAACAGATTCTGTTCAGAAGTTCAAGGTTTAACTTTCAAGGGCACATAGAGTATTTGGGTAGTTTCTGATATTGTTGATACCATTGGAGTGAGCTAATAAGATGGCCCTGGCAACTACAGAGAACACATGCACTCTGATAATGATGGCATCTGGGTAAATTCATGGGTGATTTGCAAAGCCCATCTGTGCAACCCATATGAAGTCAATAACAATACACACATTACAATTCTATTTTGTATTGGCATAACCTAGATCAGTTTTGTCAGTAGCAACTGTGTTGTTGGTGTTTACTTAAGTCTGTCAGCAGTTACCCAGTTAGGTCATTGTCATAGACTTCTTTAAAATATTATATAACTGTTTAAACCAAAATCATACATGAATGTTATAATGATTAATCTTGCTGTTGCAATTGACAAAAAATACTTTTTTTAATGGACTGTCATAAACTCACCAAACAGTGAATAAACCTACGGTTTTGTTCTTTTTTTATCACAATTTGTACTTTGTACTGAAAAGTCAAGGCTGACCGTCAGGAACTCAAAGAACTGCCATGAATGAAGCATGTTCACCTCATAATGAACTTATGACCCCCTCATCCATTTCCACACTCAGCCGGCTTTAACCAGTTGTGGGTGAATTGCACAACCATGGTAGGACTTGTTAGTAGCACAAAAGGCATTGACTTTCAGACTGTCAACTCATTTCACCCTGTGGCCCACTGACATTGAGCTGCTCAGACAGTAACAGCATGTTCTAGATAAAACAAATTCAGTGAATTAGATGGGCTTTGAGCTTGTATCAAATACACAGACAATGTGTGGATAAGCTGTATGGAAAGGTGTTAAAGGCAATTGTTATTGTTATAATCAAGATGATCCTTATCTTGATTAGTCAACTTAAACATATATGATATTATGAGAGAAAATAAATAATCTGTTAGACCCATTAGAGATTAGAGAGATAACATGCAGGTTTGGGATGTAAAAAAAACAGACAGATTATGTCCTGTAATTTTTACCCATTTTTACCCATTTATTTTCCTGTAATGTTTAACCACATAAACAAAACACTACCATAATGATCACTAGTGCGTGAGAAGTGATCCATGAGCCTGAGCCTTTGAGTAAGTATTCTATTCATATAGGAGCCATATGATATGATATGGACACTTGCAAGCTTGCAAACAAATCCCCATGTTTAAAAGAAAATATCTGGTCACACTTTACTTGGATAGTCCGCCCCACAGACTATCTACAGATGCAACTCTGGACCTGTTACCAACAACTTATGGTTAAAGACTTTAAAGTTAAGGTTGGGGGTTGGATTTAAGGTACTGCAGTGTAATTGTTTAACAACAATTTGACATACTTGAATCTTAACCAATAATTTATTATGTTTATGTGTATGTGTATGGTTCTTAGCAGTTCTTCGTAAGTCTCTGTGGGCATACTATCCAAGTAAAGTCTCACAGAGTCGCATGAAATATCTGGTCCTTCAGACACAACACATCAACAATGAATACAGGCTATGAGGAGACCCAAGGTCTATTTAGGACCAGAGAGCAGGACCAGAGCACACAAAGCTTTTAGTGAATTTAATTAGTGCAAAGCGACTAACGTTTTGACGCCCATGTGTCTTCAGAGTTAAACAGTCGATAGCAACGATGTACAGATTTTAAAGAGTCACAATTTAGCCTCATTCAAAGCATTGGTTACTGACCCAGGTGGGTGTGGTACTGTACATCAATTAACCAGCCTTGTGTTAGCACTCAGATGTCGACAGGAAAGGGGAACTTCTGACTTCTGCGTCCTGCTCCGTGAGCACCAACCAGGCTGAAGCGCAAGTGACCCCCTGCTAATGAATACAGGCTCTTTACAGTCATGTGAATAAGAAATGAGATAGCCATGTAGCCATGAGCCAAGAAACTTCAGAGGCGAGGGCTTGTAATCGCTAACAAACGGTACTCATTGTGCAGCTAAGACTGGCAGCACTTTCTGCAGATGGCTTTTAATGATGGCCTTTTATTCAACCCTGCCCCCCCCCACTACCACCACCACCTCTATACCCCCCCCCCCACCCCCACCCTCTCTCTCTTTCTCAGATACACACACTCAAACACAGAGAGAGAGAGAGAGAGAGAGAGAGAGAGGGTGAGGGAGAGAGAGAGAGAGTATTACACATGGAGGATTGTGCTACTGGTCTGAGGCTACACTATTAGTATAAAAATGTTGTTTGTGACCTATATTGATACGATTTATTCCTAAATCTGGCACCAGGTGTGCAATCCTACTGTAAAGATGGAATGAACTCAGTATGGTTTATTATAATTCTTCAAATGCTCTTAGAGAATGGAGAATTGATGGTCATTACACTGTAGTATACCATGTTTCCTTTGGAAAATGTCATATTTGTGTTGTCATTGAATTCCTTTTGGACAGGTCTCTGACTAAACTGCACTTATGCAGTCAAGTGCACTGATCTTCCTTGCTGCATGCTGGTCATTTTGTATGTAAATGATTAGTCACAGACATGGTGTGCATGTGATGATAAGATGAGTGTGAGGGAAAAACAGACTCTAAAATGAGACATACAAAGAGGAAATATTGAGTTCCTCTAATGAACAACACCACTGGCACTAAACAACTTCAGAGTAAGCTGAAATGTCCAACAGTCCCCAGACCGATTCAGTCCAAAGACATGCACTGACAACAACCACTGAAGCAGTTACTGCTTGTTTTACCGTACTGTACAGTATATGTCAGGAGCAGATCTCAGCGCTCACAGCATCAGCTCAGTCACACAATAGATGGCATGCTGCAGGCAGAGAGAGGAGGCCATTGTTGGGCCAGGCCTCAAAGCCTATTCAGTGCACTGCTTGGGTTTCAGTCCAAATGCACTCTCAAGAGACGTCTTATAGTCCAACCCTTTTATGGCTCCTGCATATACTTATGCACTTTTGCACTCTATTTGTATTCTATGACAAACTACACAAACAAACATATACATTGTATGTTGAGTGTATTTACAGACATCAGTGTCCACAAACATGTGCAGCATGCTTACCAAGAGAGCATCTGACCCTATGCAAACCTGCTGTGGTGGATGGAGGCCAGAGCTCAAAGTTTCTCTTTGAGTTGTATCCCCCCTCTCACTGTTGTAAAGCACTGGAGCCTATGAAACCTCCACAGCTAATGAGCATGTCACATAATCACCAGGGATCCCCACAACAAAGTTCCCACTGAGCTGGCAGCACACTCATGCTAATGCAAGGAGAGTGACTTTATCTAATTGGATTATCCAATCTACTTGATGGGAAAAACTGGAATGATCTTGTCTGGTCCAAAGAGTGAGCCTTTGTAGAATGGTTTTGTAGGAAACTTTAAAACAATGATGCTTTAAAGGGCAAATTTACATGCTGAGTTCATGATTAAATTTACTCTTTAGTTTTGATTTTTTTCTGCCGTTGCTATGGTACCCATTCCAACTGACCAATGAAACCACTGAAGTTTTTATGAGGGTCAAATCAGGACATTGTATAGCAACAGGACTGTAAATAAATCTAATAAAAATTCCCAAAGCTTGCATTTGTTACAAATAAAGAGGATGACATACTGTATCTATATGATTTGCTACAGTAACTCACTACTTTCATAGGATGGACCCAGGGGACATTATATTGTTTTTGGGCAGGAGGCACTTTAATCTGTTCATCTGCAAAATCCTTTATGCGTTTTGAACAGGAACTCAACAGGGATTTACAATAATGAGTAGGAAAGGCTGAATCTGTTAACCTCTCTGCAGTGGCATGCTGCTTTTTTCAGGACCTCTCAAGCATAGAGGGAAAAATAGCATGAAAGGGGAAGTTTTATTCCAGTGCATCTTTGCTCCATTGCAACACCCAGCCTATAGCACTGCTCTGGCTGTGGTGTGGGGTGTTTAGCGCAGCCAGTTCTGGGCGCTTGCATAACTCCTTGGATGGGCCATCTACTCTGGGGATTTTTTGTTCTTTCTGAGGAAAAGGGACGTATCCTGAGATTGTGGGCTTCGCCCACTCTGACGCCCTCGCAACACATCTGCTATCCATCAGTGGATCAACAGCTCAAGTTACTTATGGAGAGAAACAATAGCACAGCTCAAGTTAACAGTTTGTGTGTCTGTGCCTGTGAGTCTTTCATTCTCTCACTTTGCCCATTTTTTTTCTTTTTTTGGCTTTCACTCTTCCTTTTTGAGTTTTTCGCTCCTTCTCTTTCCCAGCTTTTCCGTTGGTTTCCTGAACTGGAAAACCCTCCAAACCAAAAAGTGCTTGCTTTTTTACAGTCTTTTCAAGATTTTGTCTTTTCTATTTAGATAGATTTCTATTACTAGCACTTTTTTGGTGACACCAGTCTCACCTCAGTGTGCAAGAGCACAATTTGCACACAGCTGAGCAAAGAACTCGTTTTCAGAGAATTACGGTGGGGCTTCATCTAAGACAGAAACACAGTGAAGTGACAGGTTTTTAAGTGCCGCTCAGTTCGGTTCAAGTGTAGTAACTGTTCCTTTTTGTTCTATTTTCGCCGAGCGGCCTATGTGAAATGAGCCGTGAGATCACCTCAAAGCAGCCTGCCTAGGCAGGGCTATCTCACACTGATCTGTGACGCACTTCAGCAGGAAATGAGAAGTCCGGGGGAGAATGTCCTAATTACCCACACATGTCTCTACCTCACCAGGACTTACTGGCCCACAAATGTCAAAAGAGGTTTACTTTCTCCACTCAAAAAGGTATTTGTAGAGCCAGGTTCCACTAAAATGTATTTGTAGAGCCAAGTTCCACTAAAAGGTATTTGTAGAGCCAAGTTCCACTTACTTTCACGAGTACTGTAATATTTGAACACTGTGAGTTACTCATCAGCTTTACTGACACCATCACCTCCACCACCACCAAACCCAGTTAAAATATGACTTACTTGCTGATCTTTCACATAGTTACTAAAGAGTGCACAATGTATCAAGCATCTGAAGTTACTCACATGCAGTACACATTTTGTTGTATCGCAGTATAATAGTTATACAGGTGAGAATTATAAATTCATTTGTGTATAATGTCAATGGTGCTGCATCCATAGGGCTGCCTCTGAGCTGTGGTGGCCCTCATCTGCATCACATTCCTCCCATACTCACCTGCTATCTCATTGTCTCAATCTGTGGTTATTAATAATTATGGGTGTCACTGCACGTTGTCAGAGGTCCATAGGACTGGTTTTACAGAAGGCTCTGATATCATGTGCGGGGTATCAGTATCTGTTCAAGAATGTCTTGTCAAAAGTAGCTGCAATATGCTATCTGACACTTCAAACAGACTGCTTACCCAGGACATCTTGGTATTGCTGACTGCTGCCATACTGTGGTGCAACCCTGTCATAATCCTTTAGGCTCTTTTGACACAAAATCAGCCTCAATTTGATCCTTACTTCATAAGGCTAAAAGGCTCACTTTGTGAGGAATCATTAGTATGACATTATTTGTCCTCAGGGGTGTATGGTAAAATAGAGGTAAACGATGAATTCTGTGATCACGGTATATTGGACTGTGCCATGCGGTATCGGATTATTTAAAAAGGCATTCAGAACATGTTTGATGATGGTGGAGGTTATTATCCAATGTTTATAACAATACCAGTGGTATTAAATGGTGTTGGTGAGTGAATGTGGATTTTTAATGTGAATTTTAGTGTGATTTTTAAATGTTAAAGTTGTAATTGTATTGGTGAATAAACTGTTTTAGAGGTGGATAAACTCTAATAAGAGGTGGATAAACTCTATTTCTGAAATGTCAGAGGTGGGTAAAGTGTGTTTACATGTGTTTAGCCTCCACTACATCTCTGTTTGCCCTTAATGGTGACTTGCCATGAATACTGTGTTGGGTGTTTTGTTTGTTGTTTGCTCCCACCCAGTGGCCAACCCAGACCTGAGCAACTGCTGAAACAAGAACAGAACCAAGAAAACAGCAGAGGGCAGACTAGCACTCTTAAAACATGTTTAGCCCAGTGCAGGAAATGACATCACAGTAACAGAAGGCTCATTCAACTTCTTGCAGCACTGTGAATATCCTCCTGGGAACCAAGAAAAAAAAGTGTCCAACAATTTCTTTTTTTTTGTGATTTCCTTTCTATTTAGGATTAAAAAAACATCTTACAATTTTTATTTTTTAAAATGTATTTTTATATTAAATTTTATAGCATGTCCCCTGTGGTGGACAAAAGGACAGTTTTACTATGAAAAGGTAGCCATGAAAATAGACAAAAATGGACAAATTATGCTTTTAGTGGTATTAAATTAAGGGTAAACTTAACCAAATATAAGGGGAAATGTTATTTATCCTTCTAGACTACTTTATTTGCCTTTTTGGACAGTTGTATTTTTTTTCTGGATTGTTCATTTCATTTTCATGTTTTTCTTTCATCTGCGATAATTCATTTTTTAGTCTTACTCTTCCTCGCTATCTTCTTGAGGCACAGGTTCATAGTCCTCATCTCTGTTTCACTCACTCATCACCTGAGAGCTCCAAATCTGACCCCTCCTCATTCATCCTATACAAATGATCTCCTAAATATCCCAAAAAATCAAAATATTTTGGTCCTGGTGTCCATTATAATGGACATTCATAAAGTCACTATTATTTCAAAATGTAAATAACTTAACTTATTTCAAAATTAATCATATGATTCCTGACATTTTCATTAACAAGACCATATATTGCCATCATAATGAATGCTTAATAAGAAGACACTATTTGACTTATCTCTCCTCCTTCCATAAAATGTGCTTGTTTTGATGTCAACCATTTTTGAGAACCAGGAAGAGGAGGTTCCCAGCAACCCAGACAATCATATGATATATCATTAGAAAGCCCAGGATGTCCTCTTTAAAAGACCACGGGAATCTGATACCATATCCTTTTCCCAATGACCTTGTTGTGTTCTGGTCAGGATCAGGTCAGGTCAGGTCAGTATACTTATGTCAGAAATACACTGCACTTCTGTATTGTTCTGGTAGTTTGTTTCATTGTGCTTTTAGTGAGGCAGGGAGAACCTGTCATATGATTCTACAAAACCAAACCAAATGTTCTGCTGCATGTTTAAACTATGATATATTCAATGTGAAAATCATGAATAAGGTGAGTTATACTTAGATACTTTTGTTAATATTTTATATTAGGTTCCAAAAGTACATTTTATGTGTGCACACAGACATTTTTATGTTGTATGAATTATATAATTAAATAAGTAATAAAAACATTCTGTCCATTAGACATGTCATCAGTAGCACCCTCTTATGGGTGATAAATCACATTTACATCAGCAATCAAACCTGGCCCAGCAGATGCACAAATACAGCAGTTTCATAAATAGAGTAGTATTGTCCTGCATACTTCATTCTTTCACTTGTTAATTAACACACTGCATTGAGAAAAGAGTTAGGTCTCAAGATCCGGATTACTTTCCGTGAGTTGTAGCTGTACTCAAACTGCAGGCTTTTGCGGAAGAAATTCAAATGTCCTGTGGAAATCAAATAATGAGTTAGAATCCATCAACCTCATTGTGAGTTCAATATGACATATGTTTTTCTTGAGCGCTTGTAAATGAGTGGGATGGTTTGACATACCATAATGATATGCAGCAGCGTCCACTTCCTCTCCTATTCCAGGGAAATCATCCTCAATGGATCTGGGATATCCACTGTCCATCTGGCCTGATTCTTCATCATAGCTGTGAAAAAGATGATTACCCCGTTGGTGTTTCCATCATACAGTGATGGTGTAAATGGATTTGATTATTTACAATATATCCAGATATAAAAGAGATGTGTGATATTCCTCATCCTTTCTATGACTGCTTTGGCAATACGTTTGGCAGATAGAAGACAAGACAGAAAGAGGACAGCGAAATTAAAGGAGAGAGACATAGCTCACCTCCAGTAGTCTTCGTCAGTGAAGAGAAGGGTCTTGCCCGTGTCTGGAATGTACACAGCAGCATCTATTTTTCTGATTTTCTTTGGTAGGCCCAGTTTATGGATGTATTTCGGGTAGCCTTCCACCAGGTCGTAGCCATTGAGGGCCCACATACGGATGCCTGTCAGAGTTCAGAGCACCGTCATTAATTCACTGACTGCCCGTAAGCCTTATAGACATGTCCAGACATGTTAGGAGGAACAACCCGTATGAGAATAGCCACAGCCTACCACTGAATATGTACACCCTGTCCTTGCTAGGGTTCTCAAACGCAGCGTCCACTCTGTTTGGGAGCATTGGCCACGTGGACTTGATCAGGGTCAGCTCAGGCTCAGGCATGTTTTGATGCAGTCGCCAATAAAATCTACCCAGCAACAGCAAAGGGGTAAAATACAGTCAAGTCAAAGCATCAACGTATCAATGTCACCAATAAATATAGAAGATACAGTAACATACAGTATATGCATATTCATGCACACAATATATTGAATTAGAACAATGAATTATATTGAATTATATATATTAAATTAGAACAATGGATTACTGGACACACCTCCCTTTGAAGACAAGTGTTTCTCCTCTAAGCTCTGTCACGGCATCAAATGTCAGCATTGGGTCACATTTGTTTGGGGCCACTGGCTTAGGATGCACTTTTTTGTCCGAATCAGGGTTTTTCCCTATATTATGATTTCAGGATGGAGGGTTGCAATGATGTAAGTGTGGGAATATGGCAAAATATTGATCATGATATATATCAAAAAATCAAAACATGAAACATCACTCAAGAAGTAACACCTTGGAAACTGCACTCACCATAGAGAGACTGTATCCCTTCCACATCATCTTCAGACAGGGGGTATCCTGTAGTGTACGAGTAGATGGGGAACATCAGGGCCCCTGGGTCTGCAGAGTGAGCCAGGCCGAGGGCGTGACCGAACTCATGGACCGCCACCCGAAACAGATTATACTCTAGATAAGATGAGTACAGGAGCAGAGTTCAGTTGGTAGATATGGCGAGCCAAACAAACCAACAGCCTGGCCAACACAGACACCACCTATTCAGCTGCACTTTGCGCTCAAGTCAAGCTGTGCTAACCTAAGACCATTGCGCGCTGTCCAATGTTACAACTGCCCTATCGAGTTGGCCGACACCGCCTATTCAATCTGCGCTAACATAACCAGCAATAAAATTTAAATAGTTATTAGCCTACAACTGGTGATAACAGCACTAATATTGTTAGAACAGCTAGATCGTAGCTTACTGTTAACATTACTGTAAATCAACACCCATAAGTATTTCTGGGTTAAAATATTGCAAAGCAATTTGGTCACTTTATGTTATGCTCCTATCACTTAACATAGTCAAACGTTGTGCATGTCATATCAGAACATGAAATAATATGGTTAGGTGCCATACACTATTCCCATAGCTAGACCCTAATTCACTGACCCTAATTGACTGAACAGATCCAACACCTTAAAGCTTTACCTTCTGAGTCTTCTGTCCACTTCTCATCTTCATCAAAGTGGGTGTCTCCTCCAAGGCCCTGACCAGGGGGATAGGCATGGGCCAACAGACCATTTGGACCATCAAAAGGATTGAAGTCTCCGTGCTCTGAGGAAGTGGAAGAGTTTATTTTTATGAACGTTTCACAACAAGGCTCTCACTAATTTACTCATCTGCATAAGCAACAACAAAGTCATGGAAAAGCATGAATGCCTAACCTCCATGTCCAAACTGGATCATGATGTCTGCAATGCCCTCTTTTATCCTCTTGAAGGTCAGAGGGGTCACACCGCTCCACACCTTCAGTGCTTTATGGAGCACCTTGTCCACATCGGAGTTGGGTAAGTCAGGAGTGTAGTTGACTATTCTAAAGAGCAAAGCCACGACAATCATACAATCAGTCATACTCTTTTGATGGCTGATGTCTTCCCATTCTTATGTTCTACTTCTTTATCCAGTGTTGTGTGAGTTACCTGTATGTCACTTCGTTTTTTTCCCATTTGAGGTTCCTGGGGAAGACGTTGTATTCAGCCACATCAGGAACTCCACACCTGGGCTGCTGCATGACCTCCAGGGTCTTGTCATCAAGGCTGCCCGTCACCTCCAGGCCGAAGAAAGCCTGCATCTCCCGGACTTTGCTCTCAAAGCTGCCTGAGGGCTTACGGGATCCCTGGAGTCCATTTGGCAGGTGGTAAAACTTACGGAGATATTTCTGAACACAAGGAAAAACAAAAGGAAGGAGGGTTAATTCAATAGAGAAGTGTTAAATGAAATGTAATATCACAATGTTCTTACAGACCAAACATTGATTTTAGTAGGAGTGAAATTATAGCTGTCAATGTAATGAGATGTAATTCTGCCGTTTTGCTGAAAGAGGTATTTTGTTCAGCTGGAAGTCAATGGCCACAGATTTTTCCCACAGATCCCAAACATATTTTCACCCTGATATCTGTCATATATCATATTAGCTTTCTAAATTTCATAATTCTATTCCTTTCATAACTACATGTGTTGTGTATCTGATTTAGTCCTGTAGATGCTGACTTACCTCAGCTAACAGGCGGTTGTCAGTCTCTTCCGAGGAGAGGGGCATTCCAGAGCCCAGGGCCAGCAGGGCCAGGAGGAGGGTGCAGGTGAGCTCCATGCTGAGAGTCTGTAGGCTGTGGCAGGCTGAGTCGCTCTCCGCCTTATATCTGGACTCCTCCACCAATCAGTACAAGGCGCTGGTGAATCATGAGAAAGTACCTAACCACTGTGAGACTAGCAGTCCAAAAGTGCTTAGTTTCACCCTGGGCTTTCTGTGGTCCTTACAGGAATGCCTGAAGGACCCCTGAGTCTGCAATGATATCACCACATGGTGCAAAGCTGTCATAATATTAGAAGGAACAGCAATGACGGACTGGCAGGAAGTTGAACATGTTGCGGGGGGGGGGGGTTAGGCATGCATGTAGGAAAACTGAAGCTGAAACTGAACCCTGAAGCTGTTAGATCACCTGGAATGATACTCAGATGTCCCAGATTCAATATGGAAGAGCACTGCTTTAGAGTTGTACTGCTAAGGTAATACACACAGCCAGGAGTAGATTCTGACCGAGACTGTAATCTATCTTCAAATTGGGCTGTAGTATGAACTGAAAAAAGTGTTTTTAGATGGAAATTATTTACACTTTATTGCTCCAAAGGGAAGGTGTGCTGCATAGCATTAGCATGAGATAAAGTTAAAGTGTTAACATGTTACATTTTAACACACATTAATGACGATAACAACAAGCTTCTACACTGATCCATTAGATAACAAAGAAACATGAAACATTCATGAGACACAACACTTACTCCAATGTCAGATTAGAACGACTGTAAAGACTGCTTTAGAATAGTAAAGTTTGTAGGGGAAAAAGAAAACAGTGCTCTTGCAGTTTGTATATTGGCTATGAAAGGGGTGTGATGGGTTGGCTACAATTCTATTAGAGAAAAAAAGAACATATCAATTAATATGAAAAATGCTTTCCAGTGGTAGCCCCTATGATTTTTGAACTAGTTTTAGGAAATGGGTCTGCCTCGTGAGAGGCATGTGAATGTACCTAAAGGCTCTATGTGTCTATTTAAAGGGACTTATATTTTCCAGACAGAACTGGCAACCCATGATAATGATGTGGCTCCATGCCTCTTTGAGTAACCATCCCAGAATGCAATGGACTCTGGGTGGCACCCATCCCAGACCTGGCATATCAGGACAGGATTCTATTCTAAGGTCAGCTGCTGTCAGGGGCTAGATTAGGACAATCATGTCTGTAACCATGTCTGAATCAACACACAGCAAGCCTGTACAAGATGCAATACGCCTATGATTTCAATACTATGGTAACACATTGCTTTTGGAGAAAAGGACAATAAGTTGATAATGGTGTCACTGTTTTGGACTATAGTGTTCTCTGGGTTGTTTTTGGATGGGAACATGGCTGTGCACAGAAATGCAAGCACAGACAGGACCCTTGAGTGGCGTGTCTTTCCGTGCCAGAATTCCTGGTGAGTGACTGGGTATCTTGAAGGGTGTAGTTTCACAATTAGGGAACCCCATGACCTGAGCAATATGAACTACCATATATTTACACAGGTATGTCAATAAAAGCCACTTATTCTGCAGCCCTTAAGCCCAGGCTCAGAGACAGGGTAAATAGACAAATATGCAGCACTTCTGCATCTGACGTGTTTCAGGAAGGACTTGGCACAAATAACTCAAACATGTTGACACATCCTGTCTGGCAGAGCTTGAGCAGTTCTTTGAAATGTTGAAATGTCTTCTTCTGAATATGGGGGAATAGAGAAATGGTAGGCTTAGCAGAAAATTACCAGTATATTTTCAATGTGTTCTGAGCACATCTGAGATCATTTTCTGACTAATTTTGCTTTGATCCATGATTAATCCATGATTGTTCTTGTGACAATGGGCCTGTCCATATGCTCCAAAGTGTATGAGTACCCCAGTAGGATACCTCTTTTCTATCAGCTGTGGTCAAAGGGGGAACGGTTGAGACACCATGTGGTTGGTACTTCCCTTCAGATTCTTGAGTCACCTCAGTAAGTCATTTTCTGAAAAAGTAGGTTAGTCATGGGTCAATTCAGCGATATAAGCATGCTCAATGAACTAGTGGGATCAGCGTGGAAATGTCTGCTATGATAAGCTGTTGTAAACAGGCCTGAAGACACAACCTCTAATTGAAAAGCTCTGTGCGGGTGGTATGGCTGATGGACACACTGAACACACACACACACACACACATGCGCGCCCACACTCAATCATGGGCTGTATTCCAGGACACTTATCCACTTCAGATCCATCAAAGGGTAGGCCTTTTTTTTACCAAAAGAAGCAAGAAGAGATACTACATTCCTTTACTGGCAAATCGGACAAATATACAGCTATTTAGATCTTTGGTCTACAGTATAGATAGAAATATGGAGACAAAACCCATGTCTAAAATTGTTTTTTAATGCAGCCAAATGCACATGTCGATAACTATTTTGGATCACTGGAATCCAGAATGATTTACACTCTAAACAATGGAATTATGTTAACTCAAATCTGTTGTTGATTATGAGTCAAAACTACATTGGTGTTTTAGTCCAACTTGCATTACGAAAAACATACAAGATCCCAAGGGCGTAGGTTTGATCTCAGCTTTGGTGGGGACACATGTTCTTTGGTGGCATAGATGATCTATGTATACAAAGCACAAAAAGGGGCAAAAATGTACATGTTGAAGGGCTCGACTGGCTGGGGCACCTGCACCGTATGCCAACAACCCGGGTTCGATTCCCACCCCGTGGTCCTTTCCGGATCCCACCTCAACTCTCTCTCCCACTCGCTTTCTGTCATTCTCCACCGTCCTATCTCATTAAAAGGCATAAAAAAGCCCCCAAAAATATACTTAAAAAGATAACCAGTGTTGGGGAAGTTACTTTTAAAAAGTGGTGTTTGCTCGTTACTCGTTACTTCTCTTAAAAAAGTAACCCGTTACTTTACTTAGTTACCCTCTATGGAGAGTAATTCTTTACATTACTCATTACTTTTATGTTGCTCGACTTCGGCCAGAACCCAATACCTGTTCCTGAATGTGTAGGCCTACAAAGCTTCAACACCACCACATCTTATTATATAGCCTTATACTGTACTATTCATTAAACAGGCTTCCCTGAAATTGGTGCAAAGCTGGTGCAAATCGTATGCAGGTTAAGTCCATATTCCAGGACAATCGTTCACTTTGTGATACAAGCACCAAAATTGGCATGAATAATCACTAGAACCTACTTTTTGAGGAAAGCACATTAGCCACCTGAAAATCCAACACGGCGGACATTTTTCAAGATGGCCGCCACATCAAATGTAAGAAAAACGTTTTTTGCTGTAGAACTTTAATGGCTGGGTGTATTTACATGATCTAGACATAAATTTGTATGCATTTTAACATGGCAAAATAAATGGTGCAAAGAAAGAAATCTATTTCAAGGCTAGTTTCCAAGATGGCGGCCAAAAATAGTTGGACTGCACTCGAAAATCGTTTATCGAAGCTCACTCTCGAATATCGTTGATCCTCTTTCTCAATCGAATACCATTTATTCTCTCTCTCGAATATCGATCAAGGCCATACTTCTTTAAGTTGGGAAGACTGGTGTGAAAATAGGCAGATGAAGAGTCCACAGTTTCAATTCTGGGAGCTTGTGATGTCAATGCAATTGGTGATGTTCTCTTTGATCAGGTCTTTCAAAGAAGCAAACTTCACTTTGTATTGTCAATCATTGTCTGCACTCATCCCCTTCTTCTTTGCAAACAATAATGTCAACTATGCTAGATGGCTTTCCATACACCTTAGATACCTGGTCTCTTTACAACAAACACATCCTCAGTTGGCCAATGAATTTCAGCAAGGGAACTTTGTGGTCCACAAGACCCACAAAGTTTTGCGGATTGGCTTTTGGGTTTCTAGCTTACCTAATTGTGACTTGGTGTCCAGACAATGTGGTGATTGTGACCAAAGAAGAAAATGTTCTTTGCATAAACCTGACAGCCTGGAAGACCTAAGTCCTTGCAACCATGAAGAGGCTGACACTAGAATCTTTCTGCATGCCCTTCATGCAGTTGCGTGTAACCTGCATTGTGTCGAACCTGTGCGATTCAGCCCTGCACACGCCCGGACTCAAACCCGCGAATAGCAACCCCTTGGATTGGCAGTCGAGCGTGCTGACAATTGAGCTAAAAGCCCAGGCTACTAGCTCGCATGCCAGCAGCCCTCTTGAGGCGTCGGGGAGTGAGGTTTACCAACGTTCCACACACACAGCTAAGCTACATGCGTGCAGAAGAAATCTGTGTTGATTAAGGCCTGTGACACGGATATTCTTGCTATTGCACTCAGTGTTTTTGGGACTCTATTGGATGCAGGCTTAGAGGAGCTGTGGATTGAATTTGGTCATGGTAAGTCTGTCAGGTGGCATACTTTTTGTCCATGCCCTCACTGGTTGTGATGTTGTGTTAGCCTTTCGTGGTAGAGCTGTTTGCACGGAAGCAGAGGTCCTATGATGCCATTCCACCAACAAGGGCGTCTCTTGCTAAGCATGTGAAGTGTGCAACCTATCAGGCTGTCTGTATCTGGGGCCAGGCAAGTATATATCAAATGAATATGGAGAGTCCTGCCAACTGGGTTGGAGGAAAGAAGGTGACATTTGGCAAGTAGTGTGGATGACACTCCCACCAATTGCTGAGAGCTGTCAACAATTGACTAAATGTGTCAAGACTGAGGGCCAGATGTACTAACACTTTTGCGCCCACTTCAGGCGTATTTGTTTCGCAATGTGCGTGTAAAATCATTGCGAGGTATGTACAAACAGGCCGCAATGATGTAAAAGCGCAAACTGCCTGTAGCGTGAGCTGAAAGTGGCAGATTGCATTTTTCATGTCATGCATATGCATTCATGGGAGGATCCAGGGGAAAGTGGGAGTTTAGCGTAAAAAGATGGGAGGGGAAGAGTAAAGAGCGCCTAATTATGTATTCCACTGTATGTACAAAGACTGCTCCTGAAAGCGCACGTCTATTCTGCGCCTAAATACTTCCGCCTTGTAAAAGCAGGTGTTAATCCAAATTGCAGTTCAATGTGTCAATAAGAGAACCTTTCAAAGGCAACAGAATCGCTATTTAGAGCACCAGTTTTTGTGGTGAAAGTATTTGTAAAGCAACCTTAACTTTCGTTGGCCTTTCGAATGTCTTACTTTCACTTTCACGACATTTACTTAAACTTTCCTACTTGCTAGATTTGACCAATCTTCCATAGCCTACGTGCAAAAGATCAGAACTACTGATCTTTATTATCTCCCTGCTTGTTTACATCTTATCATGTATGGTATTATTTCATGATCGCTAAACGTTTGATTCTTTTTAATGTTGTCATCAGTTAACTTCATTCAACGGGGCTTGTATGTAGGCGCTGCCATTCAGTTGTGGACGTTCGTAAATTGCGTTTATGGGCGGAGAAAGGCAGAGAAAGGCGCAGTTTACACTAAGGATTGAACGATTGATAAATACGACGGAAACTTATGTTTAACAATCTGCGGTGTGTCCATGACTCTGATAACACTACGTTCGCAAATGTATGTACATCTGGCCCTGAATGTCTGGGAAGATGTAAATGCTACAGCATTAGGGTCATTCCACGCCAACTCAGCTACCCATGTACATGACACCTCTCAGATTTTGCTGAAAAGCGGTGAAAAAAAATGCCTTATGTTACCAAACAAAGGCAGAGTTTTGTGGCTGATTTGACATTTTTCTTTGTTAGTGCAGAAGATATTAAAAAACATGAGGAAACATACGAATTGGAGAGACATTACGCCTCGGCCAAAACGATCATTGGAACACGATCGCATCATTGCTTTAAACCAATTTCCAAAAATAAGATATGGATGAAAATAATATCACAGGATACAATATTCACAGATGTCGATGCAAAACAACAATCGGATTCAGAACACTTGGATACAGAACAACAGGCAGAACACTCGCAGTCAGATCAGCCACAAAACTCAGTTTTCCAGCCAGGAAAATACATTGCCTTTGTATCTATGATGATGACTGTTTTATTGGAAACATTGTTGAACGTTCAGATGAACATGGTGACGTTTTTGTGAAATTAATGAAGTGTGTCAACAACATCCTCAAATGGCCATCAGACCAAAGACAGATCCCCTGTTGGGTGCCATTCCAACATATCATTTGTTGTGTCAGTGTGCCAGACATCTATGGACGCAGTGCTCGCCAATACAAACTTGACCAAAAGGACCATGACAAAATGATGCCACTGCTTCCACAATTTCTCGGATAATACTTAAAGACACTATTCCATTTCATTTTCAATTTAATTTTATTTGGAGAGTGACAGGGGCAAGGAAAAACTCCCTTTTATTTGTAGTGTTCTTACACTATGTAACATTCTTGTTATTTAGTTATTTAAAAGTTTGATGGCGGGTCTCTTTCATGGGGGATAATGGGTTAATCCGTCTCAGTGACAGTCTCAGTATTTAATTGTTTGCCATCACTGAGCATTATACTATTTCCACTATTTTCATGCTTTATATTTCACTAAATTCTCCCTGATCTACATTCCAGACTTCTGGAAACAATGTACAAATTGGTGCATTATGAAGAATAAAATTCATATTATGGAGCTTCATAGTCAAACATTTTATTTCATTAAAAAAGAAAGAACAAATATGTATCTTTATCTGGTATAAATCCCATTAGGATCATCAAGTGCCCACATGGTCATTTGGGGGTCCAAATATGGGGTTCCAAAAGAGTCACCTCTGCCGGAGAGGGTTTTTGGACCCCCATGAAACCCCCACCAGTGGTACCATACACTTCAAATTCATTTTGGCAAGAGCAATGTTCCCGCATATAACAAATAATCCTGTTTAGAATAAATATGATCATTAATTGTGGTGCTACGGCCACCCAAAAAGTGAAAAATCACACATGCCGTCAACATTTTTTAGGACTTTAGTGACCCACCTCTCACCCAAACAGTAAGGTATGTTGATTCTGCCTCCAGAATTGTGTACAGGTTACAATGAACTACCACACCAGTTTCCAGCCTTCTACCACTTATGGGCTTCCAAAAATGGCAAAGGATGAAATGTGAAATTCCAATGTGTCAATTAGGGCCGTGGCACCCGAAATTCAAATGGACGCCATGGGCAAACCGTTTGAGATATTTACCTGAAACTTCAGATTCCCTCGTTTGGTAACATAAGGCATATTTTCACCGCTTTTCAGCAAAATCTGAGAGGTACCATGTACATGATACCCCGATATTGGCTGTTTTCACATGGAATGACCCATTAGTCTTGAGTGTACTCCTTTGTGTGCCTGCAAATGCAATGATTAAATTAATTTTTAATACAGACATTCTGATATGGCTAGCTACAGAGCAGAGGTGACTCTGTCACTAGAGAGTCTCTTTCCCACACATTTCCTGTTAGTCTTTGTTCTATTGAGGTAATACATGGTACACACACACACATATCTATCTATCTATCTATCTATCTATCTATATATATATATTAAAAAAAACACATGCATTTACTTAGTCCCCCTGCCCCTCTGAAGTTCCGTTTAAACTAGTGATAATTTCCCGATCCAGCCCTGTCTCTCTTTCCTGCTAATTTCTTGTTATATTGAAATTATATATATTAAACTGAAAAAAGAACATGTGCATGCCCCTGCCCCTGCTGAAGTAACCTAACCAACATATGTTTTATTAACAAAAAACTATTTAATTATGCTAAAATTAGCACTAAAATGTGCTATTTTCCCCATTAATTGCGTCTACTGTATCTTCACAATTTAACACATTCTTTGACATTTTATCGTAGAATGGGAAAGTCCAGACCCTTTTACCTATATTTAGATATCAAGATCATCAAAATGTAATTATCCAATCCCAATCCAAGTCAAAAACCAAGTATAATGGCTTTCAATGGTGGCCATCTTGGAAAATCGCGGCCATATTGGATTTTTTGCGTGGCTAATGTGCTTTTTGAAAAAGTGGGTCCCAAAGAATATTTGTGCCAAGTTTGATGCTTGTATCACAAAGTGAACGATGGTTTCACTAATCTGCCGCACTAATAGGCTGGAAGTTGAGTTAACGGCAGTGGACAAAAGTTTCTCACCAGGGCAGTTTGCACCTTACACTCACATTCCTCTCCTTAGTTTCAACGAGTTTGAAGTAATGGAAATACCTCAAAAGTTAGTGTTTGCTGCTTCTTGCTTGCCATGATTACTCTTCATGCTACCGGCCTCTGTCACATACCGTCCGTGTGGAGCATAGACAGGTGTGGAGCTCCTGACTATTGCACAAGCGTGCAGCTGAGAAAGCAGTGTCGCTGTCAAATCTGTCCCTGGGAAAAATAATGTTGCACTGAATTGAAAAATAAACTATATTTCTTCCTGTGTCATCCTGTTATCCTGGCCATTGGAATCAGTCCAGATAGCAGTTTGCTAAAATATTGATAAATATTGACCTCTAAACCTACGCCCATGCAAGGCAATTAAAAACAGGAATAGTGAAGTTTGATGATCTTGCAAAGGATCATGGTAATCTAGGAGCCGTGGCCTATTGGTTAGCGCTTCGGACTTGTAACCGGGGTTGCCGTTTCGAACCCCGACCAGTAGGCACGGCTAAAGTGCCCTTGAGCAAGGCACCTAACCTCTCACTGCTCCCCGAGCGCCGCTGTTGTTGCAGGCAGCTCACTGCGCCGGGATTAGTGTGTGCTTCACCTCACTGTGTGTTCACTGTGTGCTGAGTGTGTTTCACTAATTCACGGATTGGGATAAATGAAGACCAAAATTCCCTCACGGGATCAAAAGTATATACATATACTTACTTACTTATACAACTTAGGTAGGCTAACACTCAAAACACTGTACTTACAGTAACAGTTATGAGTTAATCCTTGAAAAAACAAAAGTTTTGTTGAATAATTCTTTTTTTAGTTTGACTGCTTGAGTTTTAAGTGTTTCTGTGTATGCATGCATTCCTGCACACCTCGTACTTAGATGACAATCTGTGAATGTATCTCCCTCCTCCCTGTCTCTTCCTGTTTGAACAAACCATTGTTTCCAGGCTGTCTTCCACGCATCAAAACAAACACTTGGCAGGCACTCTGTAGACATTTCTTCATAGTCTGGTGATCAAGTGTTCCTTGGGCTGTACTTTAGGACGGTCGGAGCAATTCAGTTATTTACTTACCCCAAGTGTCTGGGAGGATCTCTTACAGGTAGTCTGATACTTAGGGTAGACAGTAGGTTTTTATGATAGTTGTTAAAAAACTTCATTCATATCTGTAATTTAGAAATGCCTGTGTAAAAAATATGTGAATATCCACGAAAACTAATAACAAGGAAAGGCTCTCAGGATAAATGTCTGAATCATTCACAAAATCATTCCACAATGATATAGTTTTGCATGTCATTGTCATAGTGTGTGGAAGCTGTCAGTCGTATTAGCTAGAATGATATTTGAAACAGTACTTTTTACCATCGTTATACCTACCATATACCTACAACGGTTAAGTGTGCAGCTATGCTGGGGCAAAGCCAGGTGAGACAAAGTTTGATCACAGATTACAAACACTCATTTTATTCCTCTATACCCCATAGCGGCCGTCGACAACTGTTCTATATTCTTCGTACTGTACATAAAATAGACATCCTCATTTGTAGTTTGTGTAGGGAATTTGGGGGGTCCTGATATACCCAATCATAAATGTAAGCATTCTATGGGTTTCCCGTGGTCAAAAAAGGTAAAATAGACATCAAGTTTCACTTATATCTTTAACACATCATTGGCTCAAGAGACAGTTCCTACCTGCCTCAAGCAGTCTGTTATTGTTCCAGTACCGAAAAACAAAAGTCCATCATGTCTAAATGACTACCGCCCAGTAGCCCTGATGTCTACAGTGATGAAGTGTTTTGAGAAGCTTGTGAAAAACATTATCTGCTCATCCCTCCCTGCCTCCTTCGACACCCTCCAATTTGCTTACAGAGCCAACAGGTCTACAGAGGATGCCATCTCAAACCTCATGCACACCACCTTAACTCACCTGGAGGAGAGGAATGGGAATTATGTGAGGATGCTGTTCATTGACTTTAGTTCAGCATTCAACCCGATAGTACCTCTCACCTTGGTCACAAAGATGAAGGCCTTAGGACTGAACACCACCCTGTGTCACTGGATATTTGACTTCCTCACCAACCGTTCACAAGTGGTTAGAGTGGGGGGTCTGACATCTGACTCATTAACCATCAGCACTGGTGCTCCCCAGGGCTGTGTTTTGAGTCCACTGCTGTACAACATCTACACACATGACTGCAAAGCCAACAGTAGTCATACCATCATCAAGTTTGCAGATGACACAGTGATCTTGGGCCTGATTAGTAACAACAATGAACAGCTCTACTTGGATCAGGTTGATGAGGTGGCACAGTGGTGTCAATCTAACAGCTTTACACTGAATATCAATAAAACCAAGGAAATGGTAGTGGATTACAGAAGGCAGCAGCAGAACTACAGTTACACCCCACTAATGATCAGCGGGCAACCTGTAGAGAGAGTCACAAGTTTTAAATACCTTGGTGTCCACATTACTGAAGACTTAACATGGACTGTTAACACTCAATATGTTCTGAAGAAGTCCAGACAACGACTCTACTTCCTTCGTCAGCTAAGGAAATTCAAAGTTTCTACATCCATCATGAAGGCCTTCTACACTTCAGCGGTTGAGAGTGTTCTAACTGGTAGCATCATCACCTGGCATGGGAACTCCACAGTTAGAGTTGTAGTACTCTGCAGAGAGTAGTGCGCTCAGCTGAACGTACTATAAGAACTCAACTCCCTGCTCTACAAGATATCTATTCCAGAAGAGTACTCTTAAGAGCCCAAAAGATTCTGAAGGACTCTTCTCATCCTAACAATGGATTATTCCTACCGCTGAAATCAAGAAGACGCCTATGTAGTCACAAAGCCAGAACTGAGAGACTCAGGAGAAGTTTTTATCCCCAGGCCATCCGAACTCTGAACTCACACTATACTGACTTTGCACACATTCACTCCTCAGCACTCTCAAACATTTCCCAACTCTGAACTCACACTATATTGTCTTTGCACTCATTCACTCCTCAGCACTCATGACCCCCCCCCCCACACACACACACACACACACACCTACAAGACTTTTAGCACTTTTACATCCCTCTCCCTATGCTACAGACCTTTTATTATGACATCATATAGGGATTGTCAAAGGTTTTTTTTTTTTTTTTTTTTTCCGTCATCTACTTCCTGAATTTTTGGTCAACGATACCCGGGACACCGAACCACCGGGGCACATGAAATTTGATGGGTATGTAGCCCTACTAGACTTTTACGAAAAAAAAATCGTTTCGTCCCCGGGGGCCACTCCCCCCCCCCCGTGCTGGGCCCCCCGAACCGCAAAAAAAGCAGTTTTTCCTAAATAACTACCTGAACCGTGGCACTGAGGATGAAGAATCTTTTATGGTATGTTGGTCTCAAGGGCCATCATCAACCTGGCCCATAATCACTCATTTGTGATTTGCACCCCCCCGGTAAAAAATGAAAAAGCAATATTAGTCTGCTTTAGTCGCCCCTATCTTCAGTTAAGATGTTCAGAACTGCACCAAATTTTATGTGTATGATTGACCTGGCATTCTCTGGGGGTTTATAAATAAAAATTACATTTAGTAACTGTACACTCATTGGCCTGTAGATGGCGGTGCACACATATACACATGCACACACACACAGGCACCCACATACTATCGGTATTAGAACGGCCGATACATAATTACAAATTCAGTAGGATTAAAAGAAATCAAAATAAATATTTATCATCATCATCATGGCTGCATTTCCAGTATTGGCGATAAGTAGTCGTTTGTCCACTAGATGGCGCATCGTTGCAGTGAGACGTAATTTTGTTGGAAGTTAAAAGTGGGTTGGAAAAACAATGGATGCTTCCTACAAGGACTGTTTACCGCAGAGAACGTCTAAGAAGGATAGGACAATGTTCACATGAAATGTAATTCCCATTTCTTCTTGAAGCCGGAACGGATGTACAGGACTGAGCGGTGGTCATATTTTGTACCGCTATGCGGTACATCTAGTTTATTTTCTTATTCCATCACACATCAAAACACACACACACACACACACACACACACACATATTATCTGACTTTCTCCAACTTTTGCACATCTCCATAGAACTTTTTATTTATTATTTTTGATTTCTCCTCCATCTACCCATGTCCCCCCAACACACACACCAAGACCCCTGGCAGTTGGGTTAGCCCCTTGAGCCGTGGATCTGCCCAAGGTTTCTTCCTTGGTAAGGGAGTTTTTCCTTGCACCTGTTGCTCTTGGGTGCTCCTTGTTGGTGCGCCCCCCCAATCCCAATCCCCCCCCCCCCCCCCATAAATGCACAAATAGGCTGACACCAGACATCATTTTACTGCATTTCTTACTTCCAGTAACTATATGCATGTGACAATAAACTTCCTTGTATCCTTGTATCCTTGTAAGTTTGTATTGCTATCCCATCTGGCTCAAAAGCTATAGCCGAATCCCTTTCAGGTGACGGCCATATTGGATTTGGCCGCCATTTTGATCTCAGGGACCATTGGCTCAGGCGCCCTTTTCATTTCAGTATGCCCTCAGCTGCATCCACGCCACATTTGGTGCTTGTCGAACAATGGGGTGTAAGGCCCCATACTACAGTCAAAACTGCTTTTTTGGACAGTGGCTATATTGGAATTGGAGGAATAAGGGGTCCAGATGCACCGGGTCATAAATATTAACATTTCTATGTGTTTCCCATGATCAATTAACCTGAAAAAGATATCAAGTTTGTATTTGTAAGTCATGTGGTTCAAAAGTTATAGTCTGAACCCTTTTCAGGCAGCGGCCATATTGGATTTGGCTGCCATCTTGCCCCCAATCATTTCAGTATGACCTAAGTTACATCTGTGCCAAATTTGGCGCTTTTAGATGAATTTGCGTGAAAATGTGCTTAAAGATGCCCTGCCACACGTATTTCATTACTTTGTGGTAATGTCTGAAGTTCTACCATGGACTCTGTACAATTTTTTGTGGAAAACATGCTTTGGTTACCTTGTTTCAAGCCATTCTAGTGTGGTATTGAAAGCCTGCATGAAGGCTCAGCTCGATTTGCGCCAGTTCTCATTAATGTTCAAGAAGCTAAGCTGCTTGACTCTGATTGGCTAACGGCTAGTAGGTTTCATCCATAACATGACAGCCATTATCAACTAATTTTAGCTTCATGGCATGAACTTAGCTTGGCTATGATAGTATATTTTTTACTACCATATTTCTCTTAACACTCAATCAGGACGATGCAAGATCAGGATCCAGGCTTTATTCTTTTCAATGAGGGGCCAGTGGCAGTGGCCCCAGTGTTTTTCAGACAATGGGACCTGGTGACCTCAAAGTAAATGGTAACACTAAAACAAGGGGCTACATTAAGATTTTTGGAGGAAAAGATCAGTTAATTCACACAGGAATGCTTTTCTCAGAGCAAAGAGATTTCTTAGATGTAATGAAATAATAAAGAGAAAAATAGAATGAGAATTCTTTCATAAATGCAGTGGTGGTGTCTTTTTCTTAAGGGACATATTTATTGAAGTAATCTAAAAGTAATCCTAAAGTAATCACATTATGTTACATGTTTTTGGTAATCTGATTACGTTACTGATTACAAAAATTGGCATGTAATTTGTAGTCAGTAATGGATTACATTTCAAAGTAATCTGACCCAACCCTGGTGGGGGATGTGGCTTTTTGGCCAGCTTCTATTGTCTTTTAATTAAAACTACCCCCTTTCCTGGGAAGTCCTTCAGAGGCCTGGACACATGCTGTTCTACAAACATTAACATTTCACACCTGGTGATAGG
Organism: Alosa pseudoharengus; assembly: GCF_046254945.1. Taxonomy (NCBI): domain Eukaryota; kingdom Metazoa; phylum Chordata; class Actinopteri; order Clupeiformes; family Clupeidae; genus Alosa; species Alosa pseudoharengus. The sequence goes on along the minus strand of NW_027468598.1, from coordinate 4,642,831 downwards.
CAAAAGGCTATAGACAGGCAAAAGACAGGCTTTCATTGAATTCAAGGATAAACAAAGGATGCTTGCATACAGACCAAAGACACACACAGGGTACACATGGGTACAAAAATCACAGATGACCATAAGAAGTACGCAGTATGTACATTTACAGAAATGAGGCTGATTCACAACACTTTCAGCTAGCGAGTGCTAGCATTGTCCAAATGTGCATAAATAAAACCTGCTAGGCTAGCGAGTTCATTAAACCTGTATAACATAGCACTTCCTTGAGTTCACAATTACGTTTTACTCACAGGCACTGGTCGTAGACTGCGATGGTAGCCTGCTCCAGGCTTCAACAGCAACCTTTTTGCAAAGCCTGTGGCATTGTTCCAAAAAATAAACTGAAGCCATTTGATCCTCAAGTCTGGGTTCTTGGGCAACTTCATGTTGAAGTTTTATTTGTGCATAGCGCACAAGTCCGTTGACATTCAGCCATCCTTGCATAGGCCTACGAAAACTGTCACAGAGCTAAACGAATTTTGTGGGCAAGGTCTCAACTGGGCGAGCTCATGAATAGTAATGAGCCCATCAATTCCACGTCAATCTGAAGAGCTTTTGCAATTGGCCTAATTTCTCTGCTTATTTCTTTTCAGTGGCTAGAGCTGACAGAGGAGTTAGCTGTTCATTTTCACATTCACGACATAGCACAAACACATATGGACCTAACATGTTTAAAAAAATACAAGTAAAAACGGTTTTGTGTGGCAGGGCACCTTTAAGGCCCCCGACTAATAAAATAGTATTGATGTGCATCCACCATTTTTGATGTCAGTGATGATCATATTGATGTAGGCCTAAGAAATTGACAAAATAAAAATATTTAATGTTAGCATCCTCCCGTTTGTAATGACTAACTTAGCTGCCTCTCTTTGGCATCTTTGTATGGCTGTCACTGTGAAAGTCAGTTTGAGTTTAGCTACCACCAGCAAAATATAGACATACTTCAGTGATGGGTCATAGCCTAATTAACCATAAAGTTTATGATAAACCTATGCCAGGTTTATTTGCAGATATATCTTAACACAAAACGTCAACATTAGGCTACTCCTTTCTGGCATGTTCAGTAAAGCATTATCGATATCCCACTTACAGATAGTTATTGCAAACTAGGCTATTACTTATGGTAACACTTTGGGCTGTATTTTGGGTCACCAGCGCATGGCGTAAAGTTCGTTATTCACCCGCGCAAAGTTGAATTCGGTATTTTGCACGGTTTTTTTTAAGCATTGCGCCCAGGGGTGTGGCAGTTAACAACCTAGGGAGGGGACTAGCGCATTGTCTAAAAATCGCTATCATACACCACCTAAACCTGGTCAGAAGTCAATGGCGAGTTGTTCATATGCTATTTTAAGAGCGCATGTAAACAGTCATATTGGTAGGTGCATGCACCATCCTTCTATCATTCATGAACGCACACCAGCGCACGTCCATGCAAAGCATTACAAATTGCACGATTACAATGGGAAACATAATTAGAACAAAGATATTACGAAATACTCTACATCTCATGATGAGTAGTTATTCACCATCATTTGCAAATTGGTAATGACGTTTAAAAGTGATTAGGGGAGAGGCGAGAGACACGTATGGAGCACAGCTGAAGACGCACTGTCACGAGATATAAGCAACTCCACTGCAGGATAAATGTTGTTTTATTCAGTCATTTGAGCAATATTAGGCGAATTGTAGGGTAACCCATTGTCAGTCAATAGTGAAAGTAACTGCATATAACTGTCTTGTCGTTGACTGACTCCTTGGTGAAGTTAGTTTCACTTTGCCAATGAGTTCAAATAGACGAGTGCAAATGCGTGAAGGCTATGCTAGGTTTTAGTAAAGCATGGTTTAAGACTATTCTATATGGTCTCGCAAGCAGCCTCCTTCAAATGCGCCTTTGAATGCCAAAATACCGATGCATTTATTTGACATATCGCTCGTTGCGCCGTTGAAGGGAATGACAGATGTCATTCTCATTGATTTAAAATGATGTTACGCCCCAAACACACCCATATGACTGATTAAAAGACCTAGGAAAACCTTGCTACGCCATGCGCTCCACTTTTGATAGCGAAACCCCTCTCAATGTAAACTGGACATCCTACTAAATTTGAATAGACTTTTGACGAGTGACGACACTAGAATGTCATGATAGGGCCCTTAATTTTAAGGTTCACATGTTAGCCACCAATACATACCTAATTAACACCTGTATTAGTGACTTGTAAGGCAACATTAACCATTTGTTAGGTGTGTATTCACAAATTTCTTGTTCATGACGAATTAGGCCTTTATTATTGATATAATCTTAATAATGACCTTGTAAGCCTTGATCTCTACATACTAATTAGTAGTAAGTACCAAAATAGAATATAAATCCCAAATAGTAGGAGAACAGTTGTAGAATAAGCAAGTGTATGGCTCAACCTCATTGCTGCATTTCACTGCCCAGGTTGCTGTGTGAAATAGCACTTAACTAGATGTACCGCAGAGCGGTACAAAATATGACCGCCGCCCAGTCCAGCACATTTTTTCCACAAAAATAAATCACGCTGAAAGGCCTATATGATTCTAACTGTGTCACTAAATTGCATTATCCACACTCAATTCTCACTGGTATCTGCTAGACAACAAGTACCAAAACATGATTAGTTCATAGATTTCACATGTAAAATTCATTTTATACAACCCCACCCCCATCTTGCCTGTTCATAATTCTGAGAAATTCTTGAATTGTGTGCATGTGTGCGTGTACATGTTTATGTTTATGTTTATGTGTGTGTGTGTGTGTGTGTGTATGTGTGTGTGTGTGCGTGCTTGTGTGTTTGCCTGCGTATGTGTGTTTATGCATGTGCATGCATGCGTACATATGTCTACTGTGTGAGTATGTGTCATACGTATGATTACTGTGAATGTATGTGTGCGTGTGTATCTGTTTATGCACATGTGTGCACATGGAATTGGTTAACATGACCCCAGGAGGCAAACATACGGAAAAAATTGGTCATCCTATGCCCTACGGTTCTCACGATATTCACAGAAAACTGTGTCTGCCCTACCCTCCTTTCGGGGGGTCCAGTACAGCGGGGGGGCTACAGATCAAAACAAAAAACGATGGTTCCATGCTATCCATGTGGGGTTACATGCCCACCAAGTTTCGTGTACCTTTCGTCTTTCAGTGTCCGGGGAATCCTTGTTGGTGTACGGTCACTAAATGTACACATAAATTATTTTATTGTAAGGCCCCCCATGAACGAAAGTTCACAAAACTTGGCATGCATTCGGAGAGTGTCATAATGATCCTACACTTTCAATTTCGTGCAGTTTTGACCATGTCAGCCAGATATATTGTGATGAAAACACCTAATTTTTTGCTTTTTAATTTTTAACTAGGTGGCGCTATACATGAAATAAGTGGTAATGGGATGGGTTGACATGCCCCCTTAAGACCAACATACAAAAAAAAGGTGGACCTCCTAGGCCCTACGGTTCTCGAGATATTCACAGAAAACTGTTTCCGGGCCACCTACAGGCCAGTTGGTGTATAGTAACATAAATTAATTTATTGTGTGGCCCCCCATGAACGGAATTCCACGAAACTTGGCGTGCATTCAGAGGGTGTCATAATGATCCTACACTTCCAATTTCGTGCAGTTTTGACTATGTTAGGTCACAGATACCTGCGATTACAACACCTCATTTTTACTTTTTTGTGTTTAACTAGGTGGCGCTATACATGAAATGAGTGGTTATGGAATGGGTTGACATGGCCCCTTGAGATCAACAAAAAAAATGGTCCTCCTAAACCTTACGGTTCTCGAGATATTCACAGAAAACTGTGTCTGCCCTACCCTCCTTTCGGGGGGTGCAGTCCAGCGGGGGGGCTACAGATCAAAACGATGGTTCCATGCTATCCATATGGGGTTACATGCCCACCAAGTTTCGTCTACCCTGGTCTTTCAGTGTCTCGGAATCCTTGACGGAAATTTGGATATGCGAAAAAGAAAAAAAAAATAAATAAAGAAAAAAATCTGACTAAACCTATATGACCGCCGCTTCGCTGCGCGGCGGTCATAATAACTGGGAGATTGGCTCCCATTCTAAAGTGGAAACTGGTTCCTTGGCAGCAAGCACATTATCATCAGTAATACCTCTGCAGTATGTACTTATTAGTCATGATATGTCAAAATATGGTCCCTGTTCTAAAGTAGAGGCTGGGAGGGTGTTAACAATAGAAAAGAAGATGAGAAAAGTGACAGCACTGACAATGTTTATTTAACAAGTTCTGTAAACATGTTACATTGTACTCTCAATGAGCTCACAAAGCACAAAAAGACTAGCAAAAGCTAGTTTTAACTAGAACTGACAGGATAAAAACACGTCTTTTAAACAAATAAAAAGGGCAAAAGAATTGTCATTCAACACATCTGTGGTGGTCTTCTTTGAAACGGGACCCACCTACCACATATCAAAAACTTGTACACAGCAGGCCTATTTGTCTGAAAACTACAGTAGCAGTAAAGAAATCACACAAAAGAACATTTGGTATTTAATTGCCAGAGTGGACTAGTATTTTATCAGTATTGGGAGAAGGTATTGCTAGTCTTTTGGGGCTTTGTGAGCTCATTGAGAGTAAATTTTAACATGTTTACAGAACTTGTTAAATAAACATTGTCCCAGCCTCTACTTTAGAACAGGGACCATATTTTGAATGAACAATGTATGCACTAGCAATGTATTAAGGGTAAAGAATGTCTGTATTGACCAGGAGTTATAGTCTAGACTGTTCCCATCATATAATTTTTAATAATAATAATGCCTGACTTTAGAATATGGAACCAATTCATGACTAATAAGTACATTCTGCAGAGGTATTACTGATGATAATGTGCTTGCTACCAAGGAACCAGTTTCCACTTTAGAATGGGAGCCAATCTCCCAGTTATTAAGTGCTATTTCACACAGCAACCTGGGCAGTGAAATGCAGCAATGAGGTTGAGCCATACACTTGCTTATTCTACAACTGTTCTCCTACTATTTGGGATCTATTCAGACAGTATACAAGTAGGTTATGCATATTCTATTTTGGTACTTACTACTAATTAGTATGTAGAGATCAAGGCTTACAAGGTCATTATTAAGATTATATCAATAATAAAGGCCTAATTCATCATGAACAAGAAATTTGTGAATACACACCTAACAAATGGTTAATGTTGCCTAACACATGCCTTACAAGTCACTAATACAGGTATTGATTATTGGTATGTATTTGTGGCTAACATGTGAACCTTAAAATAAAGTGTTACCCTACTTATGTATCTGTTCTCTCTCAATGAGTAGACTGATAACCAAAGTGGGTAGCCTACTGTTGTTTTCTGCTCATGGATGACAAGAAAATGTATTTGATACAAGTAGTTTAATGTCTCGTCATCTCATTTATGATTACAAAAAAATAGCCTGCTAATTTGCTACCTTCACTGAGGTACGTCTGAGACTCACAATGTTAGCCTAGGATAGGTTGAAGGTTAGTGAACGAGTGCAACAGGTTCATCATCAACTGATCAAGTTCAGATAAATGATATATTAATTATATAATCATATAAAAAATAGTTCATATCCTCATCATTAAGGGCCAAGTAGCCTAGCTAAAACCCAAAGAAGTGCAAGATAATGAAGATTTTCATTAGCTTTTTAGTTATTCTTGGTTATTTGAAATGTTTCTCAAATTGTCCTTTTTTCTGAAGCATTGTTGTAAAATTCTTTTGGGGTATAAATACAGCCCCCTATGTGCTGAGGTAAAGCACAGTGATATCTCAATAGGTCAATCTATCATGTCTGTGTTGGCCCACATTTGACACATTTGAGCCTAAACAGTGGGGGGAAAAGTGGTCTACTTTGACTTTTGGCATGCCCCATAAGATAAATAAAGATTAATTATGATAACTAACAGTTCCTGAATTGATGCTGTTTATGTAATGTGAATTCATGCTTAACATCAAGGATCTTTTGTCATGCTTTTTGAAGCTTTATTGCCATATTCTTAATAAACATTCATTTAAAGACTTTCAGTGTACATAGAGTGTCACAGTAGAAATGACTAAAATCAATAGATCAATGCAGCTGAATTACTTTAATAATCTATCAAAAATGTTAAATCAAAAGATTAAACCTGGAAATGTAGCCACAAATTATTTTACATTTTCAGACTCTAGCAGACTGCTCTCTTAATGTGTGATACCAGTTAAATGTGAGGGTGAGTCAGTCTGGCAAACTGACTTTATTATTGCAGGCTTCAGATAAACCACAGGCAGCAGAGTAAATATGCATCTGTGATGATCATTCCAGGGATTAAAGTGAAAAAAAATCGTTTGACTGAACTTTTTTCAGGCCATAAGTCATACGTTGTTCATATCTACCTATTAGAGATAGCACCCCTTTTGCGGTCGCGACCTATTGGTTTTTAATGTACAAAAACATGCAAACAGCAAAGTAAAGGGAGTATTCGCCTTATTCACACGGCGGCCATTGTTTAAACCAAAACAAGGCTACAGGGTACACTTACTATATAATTAATGCCACCTACAGGTGAATGCATAGAACATAACAATCCTATGGTTTGTGTACCCTGTAGCCTCGTTTTAGCCGCCAATGGCCGCCATGTGAATAAGGCGAATTGAGTGTTCTTGATTGAGATTGAGTTTTCCTGATGAACAAAAATATATTTTAGTACCATCCCTGACCATTGCTGATTAGCCATTGCTGTTCTTTTCTACTGCAGCAATATTTTAGAAAGGCTTTAACACACTCTTATTTAATTACTTCAGGCCAAAAGTGTTTAAAGGGGTGATTTTTTCTTGTCAATATGCAATTCAACACCAAGTAAAATCTATAAAATCAAGTTGGCAAGACTTCCCATTTCCTCATCAAAGTAACGAATCATAACATTCTAGATATTGTTCATATTTCCATTTGTTGACTCATCCGCATTTAATGAAAACATGGTAATTTTGAGTTTTACAGACAACTCAGTTTTCCAATGAGCAGTCTCTCAGTCTGTGTGTGCTCATGCAGGAGGTCTGTGCATTTGATAACGGCAATCTGGAGACGGTGCTTTTGTCTTAAGCAACAGATTGTATAAGGTTGACAAGAGGTTGCGATATGGTGAGGGACAGGTCGTGTTGCGCTATGAAAGAACATGCGTAGCCTACTTTCTAAACGTAAAAACCGTCAGCCATAGATAAACGTAGCCTACCTCTGTCGTGGTGGCTAGTTGCACTAGGTAGGGAAGATGTCCTGAAGTGCACGAACGTTAACCTATGGCGGTCTTCTGATTGGTGGCGTGTTAAAACGTTTTCCTATTGCATCCATAAACAATTTTCTTGCAGCGAACCGCGCAAAAGCAAACACCTGGCACTTTAATTTCTTTACACCATGGCTTGTTAGTTCTCCCCCGTTTCCAACAGCTGCCCATCTCCATTTATTTTTTAACTTTTGACACCTGCCTTGCCTTCCTTTAGCAACAACGCAACCATGACAGCTACCCAGCTAACAATTTATGGTTTCCAAAACGTTCTGGGAACCATAGTTTTTGGTTTCGGAAACGTTAGTTTTTGGTTCCCAAACGTTACCCTAAGGTTAGTTTTTGAGCAAGTTTTGGTTCTTTTGGTTTGCTGAACGTTCCGGAAACGTTAGTTCTTGGTTATATAAAACGTTCCCTGAACGTTCCCCTAACGTTATCTAAAGGTTGCAAACTTTAGAGAACCTTCCCCTAACGTTCCCCAACCGTTGCAAACTTTAAAAAACCTTCCCCTAACGTTCCCTAACCGTTGCAAACTTTAGAAACCTTCCCCTAACGTTCCCTAACTGTTCCCATAACGTTCCCTAACATTTAGGGAACGTTCCCTTCCCTAAATATTGCAACCTTTAGGGAACCCTCCCCTAACATTGCAACCTTTGCATACCAATTACTTTAAACAGCACGAGCAGGAATGCATTATTATATATTAGCAGGAAAGAATGAACAGGCAAAATCGATGGAACTTATAACTTTAATATAAAATTATCAAAAGACAAAAAAAACAATATAAAAGGCCTCACTGTGTGTGTGTGTATATATATATATATATATATATATATATATATATATATATATATATATATATATATTAGACTTAGTGTTAGCTAAGTATATTAACATAAGGCATTTGACTTTGGTAGGTGCTACATTCAACAAATAGACACACTGTACAATAGACAATATACATTGTGGCAGATACCAACACAATATACAAAGACATAATACCAATACAAGTACACATGGAGTGGGCTGTTGAGTGCAAAGTAATAGTGCAAATGTAGAGTGCAAGACGTATATTGGAATGATAAAGTAAGTAATGTGCAGGTGTGGTCAAAGTGGGGATGACTCCACTTATCCACAGAGTGATAACAGTGCGAAAGAAGCTGCTCCTGTGTGTGGTTGTTTTTGTGTGTAAAAAATACAATTGCTGTAATACAAAAAAATACTATAGCTTTGATAGACAATACTATAGCTTTAATTAAAGAAAAATACAAAAGGTTTAATACAACAAAAAAAATACAAAAGCTTTAAAAATAATTTAAAAAAAATAGAGCTCCAGTCCTTCAAGTCCGAGTCGAGTCTCAACAAGATCAGTCCTCAGCTTGCCTAAAAAGAAAAAAAAAAGTTTGATGTCATACTAAGAATGAACATGTTGAAAAAAACAAGACAAAGTGCCTTACTAACAACCCTTTTTTTTCTGATCACAAAAAAGTAGTTTTCCCATTCCTTTGATTGTTATGAACAAATTTCAATTTACCGTCTGTGTGGGGCAAACTTCAGTGCTAGCCCAATCAGGTCCTCCGCCTCTGCAGCATTTAGCGCAGGAAAGTCCCTTGTCATGAAATTGCATTTAATTGGAAATGGAAAATTCAAAGCCGCTGTACCTTCAACTGGCACCCAAGGTGAAGAAGGGCGAGTCAAAGTTGACCCATCCAGCACTGGGCGACCGACTGGGCGAGGAGTCACCTCCCTCTGTGTGACGAGTTCTGCTATTTACAACCAAAAAAGTTAAGTTACAATCAAATCCCTTGTGATGAAATTGCATTTAATTGGAAATGGAAAATTCAAAGCCGCTGTACCTTCAACTGGCACCCAAGTCCTGGAGGGAGGGCATTTTGTTCCTCCTCTCCTGCAGCTCAGTGACTGTCGAGCAGGACGACAGCAATATGTCATCGACTGGAGCAGAGGGAGGTGACTGGGAGCTCCTTAAGAGCACGAGCAGCTCATCCATCTTCTCCTCAAATGCGTCCATTCGCTGTGCCATGCGGTAATGGTTGTCCTTATTGCTATGGAAAATGGATGGTGTTAGTTTTAGTTGTTAAATACATTATATACCTGCATATGTGAACAAATTAAGTGAGTGTTCTTACCTCTTATTTCCGTCTCCATGGCCAAGCCACCTCCCTCTGTGTGATGAGTCACTTGTGCTGTTTACAAAAAAAAAAGTTACTTACTCTCAAGTTCCTTGTCATGAAATTGTATTTACTTGGAAATGGAAAATTCAAAGACACTGTACCTTCAACTGGGTCCCAAGATGAAGTGGCAGGCGTTATAATAGACCCATCCAGCTCTGGGCAATGAGCTGGTTGCCTGTGTGGTGTTGACTCATCTAAAAAGAAAGTAAATATGAATATTGGTCAGTTAATTTATGGTAGGTTTCTTGCACATGACATTTGCAAAAGATAAACCTATGCTGTTACATTAAACAATCGCTAAAAAGAAAAACTCACATGCAGGTGGTGGAGGCAGTGACATCTGCTGACCTAATAAAAGGCAGGAAGAGACAAATACATCAGAACAGTAACATGATATACTAGGTTAATAAACATGAATGTCAGTAGTTCCATGGTAGGAAATATGACTCAACTGGTTTTCTTAAATAATACATGTATAGATGTTAACTTACAGACAGGGCTTCCAGGCACACGCACCATCCTGGAATGCTTTCTTGCTTGCGGAACGGAATTATCTGAAATAAAAGACCATACAATCTGCACTGATTGCAAAAAGAATATTTGAATTGTGCAAATAATGTAGTCTGTATTTAAGAGGTCTTACCATCACGTGACCATGCACTGCCTTTTGTGGACGCTCGCATCTTCTTCCGCCTCAATGCTAGAAGTGTCCATCAGCCGCTGACATTTTTCCATAGCTTTGGTGTATGAATCTACGTTAAGAGAACAACGTTTTTGTGAGCCAGTAGTAGAGCAAAGCAGTATTTCCATATAGAGAAAACTATTATTGATAGTATTGCAGCAATCAGTCATCTGTACACAACCAGATTTTCTTGACTGGATATTTGGCCCAGCTTTTGACTTGATTTTTGTATTGTAGCCCAGAGAATTTCTAATGGGGAGACACAGCATCCATAGAAATGCATGGGCTTAGTTTGTAAAGCCAGTATGGCAGCTGTGTATAGCCTACTACACACATTCCGCCCCTTCCTGTATGCTTCCCAACAGACCTCTGAAGTTCGCCTACAAAAAGGAACCAAAACTGCCATCTTTGCCTGTAAGGAGATCAGGGTGTTAATTTAACCTAACTACCTATGACAAGTTACATTGCAAGTTAGGTCTGGGGTAGCAAAAATCTAAGTTGCTGTCTTAACGTAGGCCTGTTGAAGATCACAGTTAGCCTACCACTCGAAGGCAGAGGACAAACGTGTGTTGAGCAAAATGTCTGCATTTCAGACTTCTTCGTCCCCGGGAGAGTGCAATAATTCTCTCCCCATGTTATTTTCCCATAGCAAAAATTGCAAGATAGAGGTCTATTCACTTGAATCGTCTATCCGATCAACTGTGTTACAAAATGGCCGCCGACAGTGTAGCCTATACATTATCAGAGTCAGATTATTAGACATTCTCTGACATTATCTATAGCCATCTCTATGGCTCTAGTGTAGCCTACATATGCAGGACTGTTCAGTAGGTTATACCAACTTAAAAAGCATCACCATCTCAGTATACCCACTTAAAATAGACTAGGATTCATTTGGGGTTGATCACAGTATAGCCTACCCACTACAGCTAACTAGCCTACATCACTGCTGCCGAGTGACTTGCCTAAAAGGACTGACTGTACACTAAAACTAATTAAAAGAAACGGTAGCCTAGTGCTATTATTTGTAACATCAACGCGAGCAGGTTAACACGATGACACAAAACATACAATGCTGCAAAACATAACACGTTGAGAACAGCTCAAACAAAGACGAACGAGCAATGTGCTCTGGTAAATTACAAACTTGGCAGAATCGGAATATAACAAAGCCCTACAAGTGAAAGGACTTAAGGTTAAACCTCAAACTCTTGCATTACAACCACTAGGCCTACATTATGAAACTGTAACATATTTCACTTACTTTCGTGAGATCGAATTCAAGACGAGTGTAATCCATTCCAAGACTTCTTCCAGCAGCGTTCAAGAATCACGGAATTCAAAGAGCCCGTTTACGGAAGTCAGGACAAGACTTCAATCGATCACCTGAAAGCAGAGGCGCTGTCTTCCCCCTACTGGCGTGGGGGTAGGCCTACGTGTAAGGGAGAGCCTGTCTGATTGAACTGAAGTGAATTGTGAAATGAAAGAAGTGAATTTTCTTAGTTGTGAAAAGTGTTCTATTGATAGATTTTTGTTTAAAGTTCACCTAATACGTAAAAAAAGCACAAAAGTATATATTTTTTATTTAGTAAAATTGATATTAGCCTAAAATAAATATTATCTTGATATGATGTTTACCTTACTTAGATTTTATAAGACCAATCATTTGAGTGGATCTAAATCAACTGCAAACATTTTGTATGTTACTTCAAAAACTGAAATGGAGCTTGTGTTAGTATCGACTATAGCTGTTATTGTCTCCAGTTTCTAAAGCTGATAGAGGCGCAATCAATCACACAATGCCATATAACACATTTAACACGGCATGGAATTGGAATGAATAGAGACGCATTACCATTGACGTCATTGCCACCTAATCAGAAGCCTCGAATGCAAATAATGTAAAATGTGTGAATGTAAAATGGTAATGGTAGGCTACAGGAACAAATGAAACATGTTCTGAATGTATTCTAGTGATAGCAGAAAACTATTATAAAAATATTTTATATTTTATTTACCGAAGTATTATTGTTTGTTTAATCCAACGTGAAACTGCAATCGGTTCTGAATGCAGACCAGGCGTCTTCCCCCTACTGGCGTGGGGGTGCACTCAGAACAACCAAAAACAACCAATAACAACTAAACGGGAACGTTGTGTAAAGGTACTGTGCAACCACAGGAGAACGTTTTGGTTGGTTGGTTCCCTTAACGTTTAGGAACGTTAAGAAACCCTTAGGTAACGTTCCCTAACCGTTAGTTTTTGGTTTGGTTCGAACTACCCTTTAGGGAACCATACACTAACGTTCCCGAACGTTCCCTTAACGTTTTGTGTTAGTGGGGTAGTGGCCTTGCCAAATAGACGCACACAAATCATGACGCTAATATGCGAGGTTCTGGTAGGCCTACTGGTTATGGTTTTGTGCAATACATTAATAATATTTTATAGCAAAGTTTTAAGTTGACTATTTTAATTGTATGTTTATTTTGTCAACATACACTCACAACCTACTGTCGTTGAAAGTGAGGCCTAAGCAATAGGCTACAAGGCTGTCTGTGCGTCACAAACAGACCCCTTACTCAACAGTTCGCGATGATGACAGTGATTTTATTATTTTTTTTATGCTAACACGCTCAGTCAAAACCTTCTGTCGCAAATTGTAAAAAACATTGTTGTACATATGTCATAACAGACGGGATAATAAATTGCATAGGCTACGGTTTATATTGCGTTGCTTTACACATAATGTTAGTTGCATTGATTAAAAACTGTAACAATAATAGTAGCCTACATCGGGTGGCATAGCAGGCAATCTGTTCAAGTCATAGGTGACACCCAAAATGAATGACCTCCCCTGACAAGAGTTCGCGATAGTAAGAAATTGTCTACATTGATGCACGAAAAGAACACAGCGCTTCTTCTCCGAATTCGCACATAGAGCCCACAATATCATATCCAAAAAAGTTAAACGGATTGGCCAACCTCATCAGCTGTCTCTAATGTGTCACTATAATCCAACTTTTAGACCGTTATAGTCCTCCATACGTGTTCTTTTTTTTTAAGCAAACGCCCGAGACAAATGTGTAGCTACAACATAAACAAAGCGAAACTCATGGCTGACGTAGGCTATCTTCTTGAGCGGTCACTGATTGAGACACAGACAGTTCTTAAGAACACTATTAGGTCTTTAAACATTTACCATGACACACATTAATTCATCGGACCTAATATTTGTAGTTGTTTTAAGGAAAAGCAAAGGTGATAGTCCCCCCCCCCACCCTATTTTGTTTTTTCTCATCGGATCTGCATCGATCTCAAATATGACATTTCAAAAATCAAACTGACGGAAATCCGTCATACGACGGAGAACTTTAATCCTTGTGTCATTCACAAAAATCAGGGTATGTTGCTGAAACCAAACAAGAACATTTTCTGAACCAAACATAAATAGGGAAGCAAGTGAGTGAGTGACTCATACATGTCCTGTTCCAGTCAGGAAAGCTGCTGACCCAACTATCTCATCCTCATCATCAACCTCCCCTGCCATCACGCCCACTGTGGAAGATAAAGTCCCACACAACTTAGATTTTACTAAGTGATAACATCAAAGCGTCTGCTGTGTGCTCATAATGCTGACCTCCACACAAATACATGCCTTTGAAGGGTTATGGTGTGAGTCAGTTAAGACACACCCAGTATTTTGATCATAATTGGATTCAGTTCCCAAATAAAGTAGGATGGTTAGGGGAGCGCGGGGCACAAAGTAACACTTTTTGGTTATGGCTAAATAATTCTAAAATCATTTGAGTTTCGCTAGTTATACTTTTTAACAAGCAATATACATATCTCTGTTACACATATGCACTGGAAGTTTGTTTGTAGGAGCTACTGTTCTTTTACAATTCCACCGAGAGTGGCGATAGGTGAAATGTTACAACCTGCCCCATATGCGGGGTTAGTTGTAACACTCATCCCAAAGGCTGTTTTTAATTAAATTAATTCAATAAATTTATCTGAATGTGTATGATAGAATAGGATCTGACTATTTATGATACATAAGTCATGAACTAACAACAGACGTGTGTCGAAAATTGACTTTATTTTCTATACGGAGAAATAACATGAGAAATATGCGCCAATGGAAGCAAATGAGTCTAACCAAGGTCAATCCTGCCAAGAAAAGCCCTCAAACCTGAAAACACATGAGGCAAAATGCAAAATATCACAAAAACTAACACTAATACGTGCATATTTTTGTATTGCAACATCATTGTACAGTATGAGTGGCTTAGTTGTAACAGCGCGTTACAACTAACCCCGCTGGGTCACGTTTGTTATAAGATAAGCTAGCTCCTGCTATGAGTTGGCTACATGTTTCAAAACTGTGTTCATTTTTAGCCTACAAGACGGTTATTAAGATGATAGAAGATTGGAGTCAAAGAGCTGCACCCACAACTCAGTAATGGAAAAACAAGTACCACCTAGACATTTAAGTTGATGTCTTCAAAAGGCGTTTTGCTGCAGATCTACGTGGAAACACGTCCATACTGACTGAAAATTTGTGGAACACCGTCTCATAGTAATGTGATTAACTGACCAATAGCATGCCTCGATCAACCCCCTGCAAATAGGGAAAAAGTCCGTGTTACATTTAACCCCGCGTTACTTTGTGCCCCGCGCTCCCCTAGTGTTTTTATGGGTTAAGGGCAACACTTTTTTAAAATCCTGTATTTAAGTGTGACTCAACGCAGCCTTATAGCCTCTATTTTATCACACATTGATTCTCTCTCTGCCTCTCTTTCTCTCTCGCTCAGGAAGGGTTCACCAGAGAATGTCTAATAAGGGGAGAACTGCCACTCTCGGAAAACTTCCAGTTTCTGAACTGGTTGCAGTTTCTTCTGTGGTTCCACATGAGGGCGCTCGTCCACGAGTGCAGAATGCATGGAGGTCTATGGAGCTGTACCCCTCAAAATCCACTTTTCTCGGGATATCATTTTTTTCAAGTAATTTGAATATTGTATTTGAAAGGGGAGGCAAAAAAAATACACTTAGTTGAGTATCATATTTTTTAAAGTCACTTTGTTCTTAAAAGCCTTTCAAACGTGTCGATGACGTCATTCATTCGCACAATGCTAGCATGTTATGGGCAACAACGACCCAACCTGTAAGAAATCAAAAGGACATAAGTACTCGTTCATTCAACTTTTGACCTATAACCCATGTTAAAGTTATACAAACAACAATCAAATCTGAGATTTGTCAACGACAATCAGGTGAAAGAGACAAATTTAGCCGTCTAGCTCCATTGACTCCCATTCATTTTGCATTCATGGCAGTCGCCCCCAGTGGAACTCTGGTGGAACTGCAACCAAAATTCGGTACAATGGGACTTAATACGGAGTGGCCAGGCTCTCTGTAGACGGGCTCTGGGTTCACTATTACATGGTCTTAGCAGGATGTAAATACATTTACTTCACACTACCTCATTTTTGTTCAATATTATCAGAGTTGCCATTTTAAAATTTGGTAATGAATGTGATGTAAATGTCCACTTTTGGTGAAAGCACACATTGTTGGAGCATGCTTATAAGCTCATGGAAAAATGTCCAGTGAAATGTCACTGCAAGGTCTGATGTAGGCTACTTTTGATACTGCTATATTGCTATATTGATACTGATTGTTATGTGACAATTTTTTACTTAGGTATTGTTTTTTTTTAATGTGCTTGTGTGCTTTCCTTTTCCAGAGTCCAGGTTTTTTGAATGAATGATTTGTTTTTACCTTCTAACAGCTAAAGCCTCTGGAGGGCAGTGGTGCTCCATCTCAGGTCTGTGCTACATGTTCTAGTGTCTTGTGAGCACTTAAGAGAGGACAAGATTGTTGGGGGACTTCAGAGGCTGAATACGTCTATATGTAGCTCTGTGTGATAGATAGCATGGCTGTGTTGAGTCACACTTAAATACAGGAGTTTAACAAAAGTGTAGCCTTTAACCCATAAAACACTAACCAGATGACTGAGTCATATTGAGCATTTTTACATCAGGGATAGTTAAGGGAACCATTCAAAGCCAGACTGGCTGATTAAGCATTCCAACACGCAATATAAAGTAGATTGATGTAAATGTTAGCATAGAAACGTGTCTATATTTAATATACTACATGTCACTTTGGTTTGTTTTATTTATATTATGCGTCTCTTTGGTGTGTCTCTTTGGTTTTACAGTTTAGTTGACACAGTCAGGAATAGGACTTCAACAATTGGCACAAACTGGCACAGACACACAGCACAGGGGTTATACAGTATACTAGGCACAAGATACAAGGACAAGGGAGACCGAACATAAACAAGGTTCATCACAGGGCATTTCACATTAGCACATGCAACAGGGATTCACACTAAATAACACCAATTGTGTCACACTCACACTGGATCAGACATCAATCACTCATTCAAACATGGAACTAACCGGACAGCAAACCGGTGCTACACGGCCATCACCAAGCCACAAATAAGCAAAAGACAGGTAGGATGCTTTAAGCCATCTCGTCTTTTGCCCAGTCTACAGAAGCCCTCTCTTGCTATCTGGAGAAGGCCAGCTGCGTGTCCAGCTACTGCTGAGGTCTCCTCGCTGTGTCAGCTTCGCAGGGCCTCTGGGACAAGGCATCATTCCCATGCAGGCGACTACTGAGCCAGCCAGCCGTCTTTGAGGTTCAGCATAACTGACCAACTGGCAGTGCACACAAATTAGTAAAGACACAAACACACGTACACACATTCACACACAGCCACTCACAAAAGGCAAAACACACAAGTGTTTACAGATAATACACACTCATACACACTGGTATACACACAGGCTCTCTCTCTCGACTTGTTCTTCCTGCTATCGCCACAAGTGTTAAGTTTAACAACCTTATGAAGTCTCCCAATGGACAATAGGGAAATGTGCTTTACAGCAAAGCAAAACATGAAATTGTGCCTTGTAACGGACAGAACCACATGAGAAGTTGACAAAAAAAAGCCCAACCAGAGGGATGCCAAGGAGCTAAAAGGCTTGTCCCTGTGGACAGAAAAGCCCTGAGATGCTGTCTGCTTGTGGATCTGTGCTGACAGCACACATTCATAGTGCTCCCAATCGTGCCTAATTACAGCCGGAGTATGCCCACTGGCTTGCTGCCCGTGCCACAGCAGGGAGGGGGTCCTGCCAGATTCAATCTGGTTTCAAGCCTCGCAGACAGCCACACAATTACACTCCACACTTTTCATTCTTTTCAGGATCATCCACTGGAATAAAGCGATATTCATGGCACTGAAAAAAAATTATATCTTTCAGCTTTTGAATGGGAAACACTATTTTTCCAATGCTCAAATGTGACAAAAATGAAATGGTAAAGAACTTAAAAGAATTTTTAAAGAAAGCTGCTTGTAATTGGCTTGAGTAAGATTACAATTGTGAGACTGTTATTACAAGCTCGGTACAACTGGAGGGAGATGAAAAAAACAGCACAAAAATATTTTTGTTTCTTTCTATTTTTACAGCATCTCTTGCGTGCGTTGGCGGAGTTATTTTAATCTGGGTTTGCCACTAGCAATCCTGAGAAATGGCATGACATGTAGGTTAAAATAGGGTGTTGCAATGTGTAGATCAGTACAGGCCCAGTGCATTTAAGCAACACTGGGCTAGTTTTACTCAAGTAGTACTTAAGGTAATGAGATTGCACTTTAAGAGACCTTGACTCGACCGCCCTTCAGAGTGCCCACCTCAATTAGTTTCACTCTGATTTTGTCCAGATGAGAGGAGAAAGATATGGTGTTTTTGCATTACAAATTGAGTTAGGTTCAGAATCATTTTTCAATCCCCATACACATATTTCTTTGTGTGAGCTGCCCAAACCCCTCCCTAATACCATGCTGCTGATTGAGGTTTTGCTGGTTTGGCGTCATGCGAGACATAATAACATGTCTAAGGACATACCCATCTAGAATGGCGTTCCACTCCAAGTTCTTAAGATAGAGAAGTTCAGTCCTTTATTCTATAGTTCAAAGATGCAGTTGGTGTTTCCTTGGCCGTGGGCGTTAGTGTTCTGTGGTGTGTGTTTCAGTGCATCAGTGCCCAGAGAAGAGGCTTCCATGCATCCTGACGAGAATGACCTGACCCAGGCAACAGTAAGTCAGCATATTTAACATTATTCAATGCAGGAGATTAAAGATCATAAAGAGGTTTGTTTTAAAGGCAAAGTGACATTTAGCATGTAGGATGATTACACAGAAATGCTCAATTATCCATTTCAATCTAAGTGAAGAGTGAGAATGAATACAAAAGTTATAATAATGTTGAGGATGTCAAACTATAATGTCACATCTTTGCAAGCTTCTTCCATCCAATTCTGCACTTTTTATTAAAGTATTTTTGGTTTTCTCCTCATTTTCTATGTTGTCACGTATGGTTGTGGCAGCTGTGTAAAATGCCACTTTGTTTCACTTTGACCACATGTCTAGGGTTACATCACCAATCTCTGCTCTGGAAGTGTCTATAAGTTATCATATATTAGTTAATGAATGAATAATAGAAATTATTATCCTATTTCTATAATAGGTGAATAATGAGTGGCATGCTGCATGTATATTTTGACATTTTGATAATTATGCCTTATTGTTACTCAACTAATATTGGGATTATTGCTCTTAGATCATGCTTGAAAACAGAACATCTCAGAAAGGGCAAATAAATACAAAGTAGCATAAATTATGTGCTATACCCAATCTCTAAATGTTCAGCTTTGAAAGGGATTTAGTCCATTGGTTAGTATAGTTCATTTGTATTAACAATCTGTTGACACTCTGTCAACTACAATTCATGGTTAAGGTTCAGGTTAGGGTTGGATTTAGTTAAGGTGATGTTCAGTAATTGTTCAACAACAATTTTACATACTGACCTTGAATGTTAACAGATGAACTGTTAAGTCACTGTGGGTGGACTATCCAAGTCAAGTGTTCCCACTAAGCTGATTCCCTTTCTTCTCCATGCACTTTCAGGAATATCTGCAGCGCTTTTACAACTTTGAGAGGGAGCCACTCACTCGCACAAAGCGCAGCAATCCCTCTTTCTCCTCCAAGCTGGCAGACATGCAGAGCTTCTTTGGGCTCAGCGTCACAGGCAGCCCGGACTCCCAAACGCTGGAGGTGATGCAGACTCCCCGCTGTGGGGTTTCAGATGTGGAGGACTACAGCCATGGCACACTCTCACGCTGGAAGAAAAACAAAGTCACTTTTGGGTACTTGCAATCAGAGTTATATTTGATGTCAGTTCGGAGTGCTCACTTTAGGGGACTCTCTTCCTCTGAGTACACGTCCAAAAACATTACTGTACATGCTACGTTAACAGAATTACTTGAAAGACGAAACAGTTCATCTAAAGTGTTTTATGTTTGTTGGTCAGTATTGGCAGGTACACTAGCGATATGCCCGCTCATGTTGTGGACTCTCTGATCAGCTCTGCTGTGGCAGTGTGGGGCAGGGCTAGTCTGCTGACGTTTGTCAGGTCATACTCTGACAAGGCTGACATCATGGTGGATTTCACCTATGGAGGTAACGTTTCACGTCAGGCAACTGCCCTAGGTCCTCATAAAAAGACAGATATACCATCTAGTGTCAGACAGATATCCCATGTGCCGTGTGTGTGTGTGTGTGTGTGTGTGTGTGTGCAGGACATGGGGATTCCTTCCCATTTGACGGCCCAGGAGGCACACTGGCTCATGCCTTCGGACCTGGTGAGGGCCTAGGTGGAGACATTCACTTTGACGATGATGAATACTGGTCAGCAGGATCGAAAGGTGACCACAACAAAATTAACCTACACTCCAGATACGTATCCTTGGATGGATTTCAGATATGATTTTGTATATTATATTTCAGTCACATTGAGAGGTGTAGGTCATGTGGTGTACAGATTCTTTGTTATGTCTTGTACTGTCTGTTTCAAACCTCAACCACTGTGGCAATTCACTAAGGTATTTTGCATGTGTGGTTTTCAGATTGCCATGCCTTGTTTTGTTCATATTTGTGTATTTGTTTTCCTGTGTAGGTTTCAACTTGTTTTTAGTGGCAGCACATGAGTTTGGGCATGCCTTGGGTTTAAGGCACTCAAGAGACCCCAAGTCTCTGATGTACCCAGTCTACAGGTCCCAGGCCCAGAAAGTCTTGCTCTCCAGTGAAGACATTATTAACCTTAATGCACTTTATGGTAGGAAAACAGCAACAACCCTACCCCAATGACCTTCTTTCCCAGGGAGCATACTGTATATGATGAGAGAGAGGGAGCAGGGTTAACTGGTAACACTTACGGTAAGGGTACATGGATCATCATGAATAATTCATGGTTTATGTATTATCTCATTCCTTAACATCTCATGAATCATCAGGTATTCACACGAATTCAGTCTGTCATTTGTGACCTTATACATGAACAACACATCAACTAAAGCATTAGGTACGGTAGGCACATCATTATGATTTATGATTTATTAAGCATGATCCTGATTATTTCTGTTTTTGACAAAATTGTGGTCATCACTGCTTAAATTCTGAACATAACTTGCGCAGTTCTCTAAACAAATGTCATTATTCACATCTTTAGTTGAAGGGCCACAGACATGATGAACTGAACAATTAACCTTAAATTCATGTAATGATCATGCTTAAGAAATCATAAATCATCATGATGTACCCACCGCACCTAAGGCTTTAGTTGATGGTTTGTTCATGCATGAGGTCATGAATGAGAGACTATGAACTAAATGTCAATTCCTGATTAATCATAATATATAAACAAATTAAGTAATGCATACATTTTGAATTAATTCACGCATGAATTCATGATAATTCATGTGCCCTTACTGTACAGTGTTATCAGTTAACTTGCTTTCACAAAGTGACAAGTGTTTATATTTGCAAACTTAGTGTTTACTCAACTTGTTCTGCTAAGTGAATGTATTTACGTAAGTTTGTTGTAATGGAATGAATACATATTACTGTACATGTAAATATGAAGAGTAAAGCCCTATTCCTTGTAGCATCGCAGAGACAGAGGCCGCAGCCCCCCTCCAGGTTTGTTTGGCCTCCCCGATTCAGACTTTTCTACCCAGGCTCTCGTCTACCTCTGGCTCTACAGGAGACATGTGACCCAAACCTGTCTTTTGATGCTGTGACAGATATCATGGAGGCGCTCTTCTTCTTCAAAGACAGGTGAGATGGGAGACTATGGCTCTATTCACACTGGTCTCTGATGCTAAATATATATATATATATATATATATATATATATATATATATATAATAAAGCACTGAAAGCCTACATGTCGTTTATACTTGTGTGGGTAATAATCACACAACACGTTTCTGTTTTTTTGCTGAATAAAGGTATTTGTGGATCAAGCATGATGAGCAATATGACATCAAAGAGGGACCCATTCACAACTTCATGCCTAAAATTGACAAGAACATCAATGCTGCCTACTCTGTTCCACAAAGATCAACTGCCTACCTTTTCAATGGTACACACCCCACAAGGCCTACCAAATATCAAGAGTTGACCAATCTGATTTCTACAGGTCCTAGGCACAGGCAGCACAAATGGCAGCCCTTTCATTTTCCTTGTTACACTTGTGACACCCTTTCTGGATGAGTTATCCAGAATTTCCCCTTGGGGATCAATAAAGTATGTATGTATGTATGTATGTATGTATGTATGTATGTATCTATATAACTATCTATCTCTATCTAACTATCGTATCTATCTATCTATCTATCTATCTATCTATCTATCCAAATGATTTAAAATTAACATGTGTTTTAATTTGCCAAGGAACCTGTTACTGGACCATGAGGGGGTCACTAATAAAGGGACGGACAAAACATATCAGAGCCTATGGATTTCCATCATGGGTGAAACAAATAGATGCTGCAGTTCACATCACGAACACAGGACGTACCCTTTTCTTTACTCAGGATAAATACTGGAAGTAAGATAAACAATACAATTTAGACATTGTGCAATATTACACATAGGAAGAAGTGTAACTGTTTGAAATTCTAAATGATAACTGTAACACCTTTTACTGTAGGTATAATGAGAATCGTAAAACCATGGAGAAACTGTTCCCTAGACCAATCAAAGATGATTTCCCTGGAATTAATATGACTGTGAATGCTGCGGTTTATAAAGACGGTGAGTAACCATGGGGTGGTTTGGACTGACTTCACTGTTGGTTTTTACAGAATTGTTGTTGACATTTCAATTTGTGTCAGCAATGCAAAACAAGTTATATTAATGTCAGATAAATACAGCCGCTCAGGACTAAACAGCCCACACTATTTTTTGTCGTAGGTCTCATCCACTTTTTCTCTGATGCAGAAGTATACGAGTACAATTACTCAACAAAACAGATCACTGGAGTTGATAAGGCGAATTCTTGGCTTGGGTGCATGGAAAAATAAAGATGTTTATCCTTACAACTGCAATACTGTTGGCCTGTACTGTATGTCATATTCCTTTAAATTATACAGACATTTTAACCTCTCTGTTTTATAATGTCAAACTGAAATGGTGCCTTTGTATTTAGCCTACACAACATTTGAAGAATACTAGTGGTGTCAACAATAATCGATTCCGCGATGCATTGCAATGCGGGTCATGCACGATTCAGCATTGATGCGGCAACATGCCATAATCAATTATGTCACTGTTTATTTTCTGGCCTTGAGTGGACAATAAAGTTGTGAAGTTTCAATTACTTCTGGGGACATTTCTGGATGTTTGCACAGGAGTTCAGGAAGTGCCCTGTCTTAGAGCTGCTATTTTACTGTGTGCAAAATAACACTTATGGTCACTGCTGGAAAAAGTTGGCTGTTATTGCTCTATTTAATTTCAAATGGTTCTAAAGCAGAGAGGAGGGAAACATTTCTCATTCAAAGCACTAAAAGCAGTGATTTATGTTTTCTTTTTCAGGTTTGAAAATGCCATATCCAATACCCTGTACCATTCAATTTTATTTTATTTAATGACATTTATGTCAAAGATACAGGAGAGTGATAATACACACATAGCAGCCAATAAAATCTGTTGTTCAATATGTGACTGCTTGTATTACCTCATGACTAATGAAAAATTTGCCTTGTTGTGTGCAGTAGAATTTTGATGCATCGCAATGCATCGTAGAATCAAATTGAATTGAATCGTTACCTGGTGAATCGTAATCGAATCAAATTTTTGCAGATGTTAATCTATAACGGTTTTCAGTTTTTGTTTATCCACTTTCAACACAATAAATGGGACACTTCAACACATTGAAATGGGACATGGGACACCCCTTGCTTCTATGCCCCTCTGTGGAGTTTTCATTTCCTGTATACCAATTTACGACCTAATTATCTTGCTGACACTACAGAGAGGCTGAGGTCAGAGAGTGGCTTTTGCTAATTATCTCCTCTGGCCTCAGATATCTAGAGAGAAGACACTGAAAAGGTGTTCAATGGCAAAAAATGCCTCAAACCACCATGGCACCATCATTAGACATATCATTTGAACAGGGTTAGAAGTATGTAATATATGCAAATATGGGGTGAACAAGACATGACTTGAATGCCTTTGGCAATATTAGCCTTACCACAGGAGATGTCACAATTGCTTCAGGTGGGTTAGTGCACACAGTATTTGTGAGCTTCTAGATGTCATGTGATGCACTGTTTCCCTATAAATCCCTGGACTGAGACAGCTGTGGCACACATGCAGCAATGGCATGGAGAGGCCAATGGATCCACATGTTGAGCTTTGCTCTGAGTGTGAGCATCATATGGACTTCACCCGTGATTCATGAGCCAGAAGACGTGCACTATGCTGAGGTCTGTGTGTCTGTTGTGTCCTGTCCTTACGTATCCTGTCCTTTTGTCCATTTGTCCATTTGTTAACTTGTGTGAATCAGGCATGTTTTATTAGTCATTGAGAAACTAATGAATTTCAGTTACCTATCTCTGAGTGAGTTTTATGAATGTGGTTTTTGAATGCATGTCTGCCATACGAAGCAATTTTTAAGATTTGCGATTTGCATAATTTGTAAATGTTAGAACTCAGCATTTAAATACACAAATCAAAGCACTGAACCACTAAATATCGTCAGTCAACTCATAGAGCATGCGCCCAAATATGCATATAAGTTCAGTAGTTCACTGGACTTACTGTAAACATTTTCTCCAAGACACAATGCAAATATTGAAGGTGTGTAAAACAGGTCTACTTGAGGAAATTCTATCAGATGCCACTGAGTGGGAGACCTCGAAGCCCAAGAGGCTTGAGCAGCCTAGACGTGAATTTAAGGAAGATGCAGAATTTTTTTGGTCTGAAGGAAACTGGGCAACTCACCCCAGAGACCCTCCTGGTAATGAAAGAACCTCGGTGTGGGGTCCCTGACGTGGAGAACTTCAGCTTTTATCCTGGTCGACCTAAGTGGAGGAATCATACAGTCACATACAAGTGAGTCTCACCATTTTATGCCAAACACTAGCCTAGCTTTATCCTTCACTAAATTCACTGAGTACTTTGTGGTCTGGCAACATTACACTGAACACAAATTGAGCAAGCACTGTTCATTTGCATTATATATTTAAATTCTAATGAAAGTGTTTGGCTCACTGGAGACAATTTCATAGTGTGAGGTTAATAATGAATGAAATCAAACATGACTGGTTTGCCTCCACTAGCCGTAGTGCTATAACTTGACATTTCATTTTGAGTACCTAATCTAGATTTATTTATAAAGTCAAACCAATTCAACACAAGTTCTCATTTTCCATGATGACCTGGCCAAGAGGCATCAGC
Organism: Alosa pseudoharengus; assembly: GCF_046254945.1. Lineage (NCBI taxonomy): Eukaryota > Metazoa > Chordata > Actinopteri > Clupeiformes > Clupeidae > Alosa > Alosa pseudoharengus. The sequence goes on along the minus strand of NW_027468598.1, from coordinate 4,617,747 downwards.
AAGAGTAAAGAGACACATACAGTACATACAGTATACTAAACAATATGACATACATATGCTACCACAAAACAGGACAATATTCTTTGTAAAAAGTGTACAAAAGTGTAGAAATAGCTTTTTGATTACCATGTACAATAATAGCTTGTTGCCATATTCGTGTGAATATGTTAAACTATGTGAGAGTAGATCTGTGATAAACTGCCAGGTTTGATAATGATCCTTCAATGCGCTCAGGAGATACAACACAGACACAGTATTTTTGAGCAGTATTTCACATATGACTCCATGCAATCTCAACCTTTGACCTTGAGGGATCTTAAGCACTTAATCGTTTCCTGTTCCATGTTTGACACATTGCTGGGAATTAAATTCCATAACTTTTAGTGACTACTTGACAAAAGGTTTCTTTTTTTGGAACATCCTTCATTACACTCTCAAGAGTAAACTAATATAACCCTGTACAATTCCTGACATACATTTTCACCATGCCTTTCATTCGTTGTTCAAGCCTGTGTTGTAAACGTCTGGGGTTATGGAGACTGGTAAGTTGATTTACAAAGTCTGTTCATAAGTCAGGTCCCTGCATGTTTTACTGAACTCTCCATTTCCACAGGATTGCAAAATACACCACCAATCTACGTAAGGAAGAAGTGGAGCACTCAGTACATGTGGCCTTGAAAATGTGGAGTGATGCAGCAGACCTGAACTTCATCAAAGTGGACCAGGACAAAGCAGACATAGTCATCTCTTTTGCATCCAAAGGCAGGTTTGCGTAAACTGAATCCACACATTGATCTTTACCTGACGGTTCTCTGTACTGTGAGCCTCACTCCCCTTTCAGGTTGTTGTCAGTATTGCAGCGTCTTGATGACACTGTTCTCCCTCGTCTTGCAGTTCATGGAGACTTCTTCCCCTTCGATGGCCCTAAGGGTGTGCTGGCTCATGCCTTTGAGCCTGGAGACGACATGGGTGGAGATGTCCACTTTGATGATGATGAAATTTGGACTGTGGATCACAGTAAACCAGGTCAATAAATATTGTGTTTGACAGTAGCAGAGCTGTGAGTTTTGATGTAAAACCCTCTAACAGGTCCCTCTCCCTGTCACAGGCTTCAATCTGGTTACTGTGGCTGCCCATGAGCTTGGTCACTCACTCGGCCTGTCACACTCGAGAGACCCCTCTGCCCTTATGCATCCTAAATATAAAAAGCTTTCTTTAGTCAGCCCCAGACTGCCAAGAGATGACACATTGGCAATTCAGATACTCTATGGTGAGCATAAGCCTGACAATGGGGGCAATAAACACAAATGGTTGTGCTATAATTTTGCCTAAACCAATACTTACCTCTGTTATGGGCCATAGGAAAACGCATCAAGAAACCGGTAACACCAACCATCCCTAAAAAGTGCCATCCCAATTCTTCTTTTGATGCCGTGGCTATGCTTGGGAATGAAATTCTTTTCTTCAAGGGCAGGTTTATAAATCTTCATGGTTTGACTTATTGAAAATGAAACTGGAAAACAAATAACAGTCATGCTTAAAATGTCTATACTCAAATGTTGGTACTAGTTACATGTGGCTGAGGACAACGTGGATGAGGCACTGGAGCAGAGTGAGAGAGGGCTTCATCAGAACATTCCTCCCCAGTGTGCCATCCTCTGTGGACGCTGCTTATAACATCCCACAAACTGGTGGCACCATCGTCTTCACAGGTGAAGTGGTTTGACAGACTCCATTCCTACTCCATCCATATACAGTACATGATCCAGAGAACTGTTTTATGACTTTAGAGTCGATAAGAACCCACCAACAAGGAAGTTGGTGGTTAAGTAGTGTGTGTGTGTGTGTGTGTGTTCTTTACTGACTTAACCTGCCATCATGTTTCAGGTCTTAAATACTGGATGGTTCAGAAGCTGAAGATGAAAAGTCATGGCAGCTCAATCTATGATTATGGATTCCCTACAACAGTGAAGAAAATAGATGCTGCTGTTCATTTGACAGAATACAGGAAAACATATTTTTTTACAGGAACTGTTTATTACAGGTGAGTATAGGTAACTATTTCCATTTCCTATCTAGTAATACATGATAGAACATTTTAAATATGGATGAAAAAGAGAAGATGAATGCAGCACTATTGTTTTGTTGGACTGTAGTTTTACTACTTCAAGCTTCTGCTGCTGAAGTCTGCCATCTAGTGAGGGCTACAAGCTTCTACTGCTGAAGTCTGCCATCTAGTGAGGGCTACATGTACAAGCTTCTACTGCTGAAGTCTGCCATCTAGTAAGGGCTACAAGCTTTTGCTGCTGAAGTCTGCCATCTAGTGAGGGCTACAAGCTTTTGCTGCTGAAGTCTGCCATCTAGTGAGGGCTACACGCTTTTGCTGCTGAAGTCTGCCATCTAGTGATGGCTACAAGCTTCCGCTGTTGAGGTCTGCCATCTAGTGAGGGCTACAAGCTTCTGCTGCTGAAGTTCCATGTCTGTTTTGTTTAACAGATATGATGAAGCTCGGGGTACAATGGATTCTGGATTTCCCCGAAAAATACAGCATGGTTGGCCAGGTATTGGGGATAAAGTAGATGCAGCCATTCGATTCAGAGGTAAGACTCTTTCCCACTTTACAGTACTGTAGGTCTATCCAAATACACTCAATACACTATTTACATCCTCATATATTTAAATATATACAGCAGGGCTTTTAGTATCAAGGGCTTCTTGACTGTGTATTGACTGTATGCTAACTATATTATGTTGCATTGTTTTGTTTTTCAGAGGGAAGCATTACTTTTTTCTCTGGGCCAAAGGCATATCATTTTGATTATATAGAGGGAAGAGTTACTTACACTATCAAAGCAAATGTATGGCTTGGCTGCTGAACATATCCAGATAGAAAAATCACTATTTATTTTTGTTGCCAGAAGTGGTTACTGATTATTTATTTATCTTTACTTATTTACTTTTGATTGAATGAATAATCGGTAAGGACACATGAATTATCATGAATTCATGCAGGCATTACTTCAATCCTTAATATCTCATGAATTATTGGGGAATTGACATGAGTTCATAGTCTATCATTCGTGACCTCATGCATGAACAACACATCAACTAAAGCATTTAGGTACGGTGGGTGCATCATTATAAATTATGGATTCAATCGATTATAAACTCAATTCCTGATGAATAAGATATTAAGGAATGAAGTAATACATAAATCATTAATTAATTAATGGGTGAATTTATGATTATTCATGTACCCTTACCGTAAAGTGTTACCAAATAATCTGTATTGTTTGTATGTAAACCATATTTAAATATGTTAAATATAGCATAAGACTATTCCACTGAATTTAACTCATTCATTCTTACAGAGTCATAGTTTGTATATGTTCTTATTCTAAATATTTATATATGTCATTGTATGTCGCCTTAGTAAAACATCTGCTAAACATAAACATAACCATATATATTTCTGGTACACATCAATATGTGTCATATATGTTGAAAAATACTTTCAAATAAAGACCAGCAAGAAAAAGGAAAAAAAAAGATCTCTGTTGCTCAATTGTTATGCCTGCCTGGTTAGGCATGCGTCTCTCACACACTGATTGATTTATGATTTATGACATCTCTCATTTTGGAATGTAAATGCCTCTGATTGCCTGGATCAAACATGACTGGCTGATAAGCATCCAGCCCATCACACTGCAGAGACAGAAATCTGGACTGGTGACAGGCTAGCCCTAGAGCCAATGCTACGCAAACAGGGAAGCAAGTCAAAGCAGGACATACAAGCAATATATCACAGCAAGAATTGTTGGCACAGACAAAAAGACATAGAGTTACGTCTCATCTGGATATGTTATTCAATTATTTTATGTGTGGGTGTGTGCTGCTGATCTCTGTGCCTATTTGCTCATTATCATTAGCCACCATGATTTGTCTTGAACAAAAGTTCTTTCATGAGGGGTATTCTATAAAGCAGTGCTGATCTCCAAACAACATGTCACTTAAGACACAATAGCTGCTCAGTAGCCTATACAGCGTTCTTTTAGAGATCAGCGGTTACCCCCAAGATCCCCAAGTTGCCCCGGTTAGCCAATTACTTTGTAGTTCAGCCCTCTGTTCTGTCCTGCATATATTGTAAACATGTCAGTCAGAGAAAACAATCACAGTGTTCTTCAATGCTCAATCAGTGTGAAATGTCATAAAACTGGGATTGGCAGTGAGAGAAAGTGGAACAGAACTTTATGTCCAATATTTCAATATGTGATTTAATGTTCTGCATTATGTCCAATATTCCAATATGTGGTTTAATGTTCAGCATTTCTCATTAGTAGGTCACTTTGACTTTAAAAGTAAGATTCTGTGTAATGACTGTATGATATCTGTACTGTCCCTGTGTATATCTGTGTGTGACTGTATTTAGAGATAAGCGAGAATATTATGACTGCAGTGTTTCACTGTTCTGCATGGCTGCGTCAGTAGCTATCTGCTCCTGATTGTATAAGTATATACTCTTGGTCTCTGCATTTATCCCAATCCGTGAATTAGTGAAACACACTCAGCACACAGTGAACACACAGTGAGGTAAAGCACACACTAATCCCGACGCAGTGAGCTGCCTGCAACAACAACAGCGCTCAGGGAGCAGTGAGGGGTTAGGTGCCTTGCTCAAGGGCACTTCAGCCATTCCTACTGGTCGGGGTTCGAACCGGCAACCCTCCGGTTACAAGTCCTAAGCCCTAACCAGTAGGCCACAACTGCCCCTATGGATTGCCAGGTTGCCAGATTGCCAGGTTGCCAGGTTGATCAGAGTCTGAGTCAGTGTAGTCCACGTGAGATGGGATGACCAACGGCATCTCCCGTCAGCCTGGAAGGATACTAACTCTACTAACCCTAACTCCTTGTCTAGTTAGAGCAGCTGATGGATCTTTAGGTGAAGTCATGCTGTCTCTCCCTCGATGTGCATCATTGTAAATAAAACTCTGTTCCTGATTTTTTATACTATTGGTCTGACTGGGTCTCTATTCATCTGTGGTATCAAAATTAGCATCAGCAGTCAGGTACAACCACAAATCAGAAAAAAAGTTGGGACTGTAAAATGCAAATAAAAACAGAATGTGATCATCTACAAATCTTGTAAACCCACATTTAGCTGCAGAAAAAAGGACATAGACAACATATCAAATGCTGTAGTTAAATTAACAATGAACAGTTTTTAAAAGTTGGTAAGACTATAGAATAGAATATTAGAAATAGCAATAATAAACAATAATGTCAATGCAATTAATAGTCTAATGAAAATAAACAATGAAAATAAACAAATACTATAATATACTATAATATAATATACAAACCATAACTCATGAGAAAGGCTTTATTAACTAAGTGCATGCTGAACAGATACATTTTGCCTTTAGACCACTCTTGAAAGACCCCAAAACTATCAAAGGAACTGAGAGCACTGGGCAACTCATTGCACGGCGGGGCTAATGTTCTTCTCACTTGATCTTGAGTCATTATAGTCACTTGAGTCATGGAATCCACTATCTTGAAATCTCCTGGCTTCTTCTTATAACCTTTTCTTTTTACCTTTTCAAGAATGAATGCGACTCTAACCGCTTAACATACAGACATGTTGAAATAACTGTTCTGAAGGTCTGGAGTGGGACAAGAGAGTTATTATTTCAGATTTTTTTTTAAGTTTATACTTTTTGAGAAATAGGGGATTAAAAATGTTAAAAAGCAAATTTTTTCCCCATAGACTTGAATGGCTGTGATGTCATAATGGCCTAAAGCCAGCTGCGCTCGTTAAGCTCCCAGAGTAGTTCCCGGGGTAATCAGAACACTGGTACAGGTGTCACCTGTGAATCCAACTGTCTCCGCTTCTAATGCATACAATCTGGCGCAGGCGCGCGGGAACCTATTTTTGACCAGGGGTGCTGAATAACAAAAAGAAGGGATGCCCGACGATCCCCCCCCCCCCCCCCGGACATGTTTCGGATTTTGACTGCTAAATAGCCTACGTCATTTTAGTGCGGTGTGCGGGTGATAGCGAGACGTTTTAGAAAAGTCCTGGGCAGCCACAAATTCCAATGTTCCGCGACAGCACTCCGAGTCCACTGCGCCCACCCTAACCCCACAGAAGCGCACTTGACATCATTTCACTTCATCACTTACGAAATAAATAAATATGAAATCAATTATTAATACTAAATGAGTTTTAGAGTTAAAATCGTTCGTTTTTTCAGCTGTTTCTGCAATGCTGTGGAATGTTGATAAGTCACAGCTGAGCGGACTAACTCAGGCGTTGTTAAGCAACATCATAATAATTTTATAGGTGTAGTATATCACTTTTTAAATGACACCCTTTTCAACCTAGACCATGGTATAAGCTTTAAATATAGGCTAATAATCAGGCTGCAATGATCTCGCAAATAATTTCTGAATAGCCTAAAGTGTGTCGTCTCCACAGCAAGTGTGTCCTAATAATTTCTATCTTAGGATAGTGAAATGATTTCACTAGAAATACATTTATTAGTTTCTTTCAGCTTATCCATGGTTTTTTGAACGTGTAAATCGCATAGAATATGTAGGCCTATATCAACCGTAGGCCTACACACTTCATCGCTATCACATAGCTGAAACTACGCTACCGTTCTTACAGTAACTGACTCATGTTCACGTTGATCTCTATAACTGTTAATTTTTAGTAGCCTATATTCAAACCTATTCATAACCCTTTTTTGCTATTTGACTCATCATTTCACATACAAAAATATAAATAATGTCAGACAGCGAATTAGTAATTATTTAAAAATATATATAATCATTTTTAAAAATCTATCTCCTGCCAGCAGGGGGTGCTGCAGCACCCTCAGCACCCCCCTTCCCGCGCCCTTGATCTGGCGCTCCCTAAAACTACACATCCTGTAATTAGCTTGTGCGCATACGCAGTAGCGTTCTCCTTGCGGCATTTATTCCTATATGCCACTTCACGCTTTCCACCATCCTCTTGAAGAAAGTTTACGTTCTTGTTGTCTGGTCTTGTTGTCTGGTCCAACAAACGACGATGAAACGGACGTTTTCCTACCACACCCAAGTTACAATTAATTTGTGTTTTTAATTCGAATGGAGTGTGTGAAGTCTGTTTAAAACGACTCGGCTAATCAAGTAAGCAAGCAAGCTGGCGTTAGCTTCAAACTTGTAGCTTAGCAACATACTCGTAGATGCTACGTCTAGAGAGGACGTTAAGTTTAACTCTAGCTAGTTCGGTAATATTGGTATTACGTCGAGTAAGTTCATAACTTAAGCGATTACCGAGGATGCAGTAGGTAAGTTATATTACGTTAGCTAGACCTCGGTAACGTTTCTAGGTTTGCGGTTGTGTGCAGTGCTAAGCCTTCACACTCAAATTGACAAATTGACTCACAGTTTCCGATAGCTGGCCTGACGAGCGAAATGACCTATGGCAAACAGTCACTGGCTGAAACTTAGCCTTCGTTTTGAACTACGTTTATGGGCAGTTCCAGCGTTATGGATGTGACAATTGGACTCATTGGTAAACAAAATGCCTTAGAGTGGGGTCAAAATTGGTATCAGTGAATTAATTTGCATAACTTTTAATGCAACCTCTGTCCTCTGAATACTGAGAAATCCTCAAATTTCATATAATCAATTTCATCCTAAGAATACAAGGCATTTTATCAGCGTTATGGATGTGACATGAAATGGACACACTTTTGTGAGAGATTACAGGTTTTCTACAAACTCTGAATTTTGAAGGAAACTGGCGAAACTATGATATATGTACAATGAAGGAGACTTGAATGAACACAAAAAGTGTGTTTTTGAAAATATGCGTCATTTTCGTAATGCATTATGTAGGAAAAACTGGCGTTATGGATGTGACGGTTTCACATTATGGATGTGACGTGTCTGAACCAGTTCTCAACAAACTACATAAAACACATAATTAAGTTGTGAATTTTGATATGAAACAATTGAAATAGTAATCATGAAAAACTAGCGATGAAATTATTGCTTCCTCAGTGCCCACTAAGATCCACAGGAAGAATCAGGACAACAAGTCATTTAAAATATAAAAAATAAATTTATTTTTTTCTTTTTACTGTCATCAATTTTGGTCAGTGATTCCCAGGTTACTGAAACACCAGGGAACATGAAACATGGTGGCCACTCCCCTAAATAACTAGCCCTACCTGAACCGTTGCACCCAAGATGACAAAATATTTATGGTATGTTAGACTCAAGAGCCCGCATGAACCTAACCCATACCCACTCATTTGTGATTTGCACACATAAAGTACATGCACGCGCACATGCACACACACGCACATGCGCACACACACACACACGCACAGTCGCACACATACAGACAGGCAAGCACACACACACACATAAACACATACAGACAGGCAAGCACACACACACATACACACACACACAGACACACATGCACAAACACCCACGCACATTAATGCAGATACATAAACACACACACACAGGCACGCATACGCATGTGGGCATGCAAACACACACGCACACACAACACACACACACACATATAAACACACAAACACAGGCACGCATACGCACATGCACACACACAGACACACACACACAGACACACACACACACACTCTTATAAACAAAAGCAAACTCACATATGCACACATTTGCATGCACATGAGTTGCAGGAGTAGGAGATGGAGACAAATTGACAAGCGTGATTTATTTTTGCGAAGAGAATATGCAGGACTGAGAGGCGGTCATATTTTGTACCGCTATGCGGTACATCTAGTTTATTGCTGCCCTTACTCATGTTACTCTGTGGGTATTAGCTACAGAGGACCTGACACTTCAAATGCTGTCATATCGCGTCACATTTAAAATTAAACTGTGTTAAGCAGACGTGAACGGCAGGCTGAACAGATCTGCAACAGAACGAGGTTGCTACTGTATGTTGTTAACTCCAGCTGCAAAGTCAGCCATCTTCACCAGCTAACACGATAATCCAGTTACTGTACAACAACAGTATGACAGTTACAGGAAGATAATCGCTCAGATTTTCGTTATTAGGCCACTTGAAAATAGGCTATGGCTAGGCTAATCACTGGAGGTATTTTAATATTATGTTTGTTTTGCTAATGGTTAGGCAAGGCCTCCCTGTGGTTTTGATCAACCTAATAATCTTTGAAATGTCAATTATAAACACTACGTTGAAATGCGTTGAAACTGACATGCCACCAGAACAGACGTTTTATCGGCTTTGAGGTATAATAAAGTCCCCAGTCTTGTAAATTCACATTATGTAACATCCATAACGTCACATCCATAACGCACCATTAAAGGTTTTAAAAGTAAGAAAGGGGCACAATTTGGTCATCACACTTTACATTGATATAAATCAGCTTTGCACAGACACTATGGACATTGTCGCATCAACACTGTATGTGTAGCATAAACTTTTCCTATAAAACGTTATGGATGTGACATGGCCATGGAACTTGCTGACTTAAAAACAAAAGCCTTACAAATGTAAGGAGTTGTGCTCTTAAAGGCAAGCTGAGCATAGACATTACTCTACCATTCCCTTGTCAATCTGGAATTTGTCAAATGACACAATTTGTTTGAACATTGGGTCCATTTATCCACTTTTGAAATATGTATAATATTACCATGTGAAATATGTTGTTTCTGTATGGTTGCACACCATATTTATGATGTAAAAAGAGTGTCATTCTCCATCAAATTCAATCAGATCAGTTACAAACAATAAAATATAGACCTAAATGAAGATTTTAACAACAGTTCTATTTGCGTATGCACAACTTTTTTTTTCCATGGTAAGGATGACCTTTGCATGGAATTGCCCTTATATGAGTGGTAGGTTGTGGCGTAAAATGACTTGATTGTAGGTGTAAAAGAGGGTGCTGGGAGATGAACCCGACACAAGACTGAGGTGTACTAGTGCTGATTTAGTTAGGCAGCAATCGTCTCAGGTTGTCCGATAAGAACAGGAAGATGTCACTTTCCAAACTCTTGGTTTATTCACACATTTCAGAAACATGCCACTCATCTAGTAGATCTCTTGACATACTTGACATAAGACCGTGGTTTCTATAAACAAAATGAATAAGACATACCGAAGTATCAATAAGAGCAATAAACATATATGTGACAATAACATTATGCACATCACATACTAGTGTATTCCTGAAATAAAGCTTAATTATTCTATGCAAGCAGGAAAGAGTCTGACACTTTACGATAAGAATATAACAACTGCTCAGCTGTAGCTTACAATCTGAATATGTATAAATACCTATACATTTGAATATGTATAAATACCTTCTGTGCAGATACATATACATTATAAATGCTATTACAGTTACAGTTACTAAACTATTACAGTTACTAAATTGTGCTAATTGACATGGCAGAGGTAGACTGCAATAGGATACTGTCCCTTTAAGCCTGCACACATTACCGTGCCGCATTAAGAACACGGAGACCGCCTCTTTAAAAGCAAGCAAAGCATGCGACCGTGTCACAGATGCTCTAAGTGGGTAACCGAGTGACATCCTAGCTTGAGAGGTTTCTAAACTCCTTTTCCCCATTGGTAACTGAGGCAGTGCTTATTAATGCTAAGCTGAGTAAACATTGTATATTGAACACGCTACCGTTCCTTCAAAGAAATAACAAATGTGTCGCCACACGCGACAACAATTACACATGAATAATAATAATTATTAATTACTAACGCTTGACATGTTACTGCAGATAAGTACACAAACATATTTGCAAAGACTTACAGTCTCATGGACGCACGGTAGCAATGATAACAGAGAAATAAATGTCCTTGTAATATCCACCGAACTCGACAGGAAAAGTTCCTCCTCCACTCTGTGCAGTCGTAGATCCATCTGCCGCTGGTGCGAGGTAATTGACAGTTCTGATTGGTTCTCGAGCTGAGCACTGTCTGGCCACTAAGTTAGCACGTGAACAGTGTGCAGAATCCTTGGCCCACGCATCATGGGCTGCGCAGCTGGGTACAACTAGTTGACAGCATTTTGAACAGTAGGCTTAGCTGTTAGTTTGTTGTTCAGTTTAACATTTATCTAACAACGGTCTCTCCCCCCCCCCCCCCTTCTATTTCTGTTAGGTGCCGCTTCACTCGCTTCACCCGCTACTGGAGGATCAGGCTGACTGCAACTGCTATGGATGCTATACTGAATGGATGGCAGCACAGCACTGAATGGATGAAAGCACAACACACGTGAATTTCTAGATGAAGAGTGAATAAATGCACTTGCTTAACTGATAACAAGTTGTCAATGGTTATTTATGCAAGCTTGTGTAGCCCAAACCAGACATACCTAGGCCTAGCCAAATTTATCCTGGCTGTAGATAAAGCAGGACATGAATTTCCCAATATTTTGCCAGATTAGTAGCCTAGAAATCTAGACGCACCCTAGCGGCAGCAAATTCATTTGCTCAGCCTGTACGTCTAGTATCGAACCATAGGAATTTCGATTGGCTGACGCCGTGGACCTCATCCAATCACAGCGCTCTATTTTGTTAGAGAGTCTTAAGGCGGGCTTAACAGGATAACGACAGTCCTGCGACGGTGAACAAGGAAGGTGGCTATGGCGAACAAAGAGCGGTTGTTTGAATCGGCGTTGGCGTCAACTTTGGAGAAGTTGGACTTGTGCTTTTCTTTGAAAGTTGAGCAACACAATGCACTTAAGTCATTCCTTTCGAAGAAGGATGTATTTGCCGTTTTGCCGACCGGATACGGATATGGTCGTAGCGCTGGCCTATTGCATGCCTAGGCAGTTTGAAAGACAATTCTCTGCCCGCCCCTTGGATTAAGCGAGGTGAATGGTTCGATGCCAGACTATACATGTCAATGATATAGGATGGCCGCCAGGCTACCAGATTAGGCTAATAGTGGTTTACTGAGGTTTAATATCAATTCTCTCTGAAAGATTAAGTGATTCAATGTTTTTTTTTTCAGGAATCTCCCCACCAACATTAAGCCAGCAGCTTTCCATACACTATTGTAATTCCTCTGGCATTACATTTCTAGTTGTTATGTAGCATGCTGTTGGTGTATATTACCATTGTAAACATTATCTAGAAGATTAAAAATCAGTTTACAGTAAAGCTATTTATTGGCTACATTTTGGTGCCCCCTCTGTCCCTTGGTGCCCTACGCACAGTGCGTGATGCGCGTGGTGGTAGCGGCGGCACTGCCAACAGAGAGTGATTAGGAGAGGAGTTACATGTGTCGTCTTTGGCTGATTGCAGACCAGGCGTGCTGCAGAATTCTGAATCAGTTGTGACGATCTTACTACACAAGCAGGCATGCCAGCTAACAGTGAATTACAATAGTCTAGTTTGGAGATATCCATTGCCTGTACGAGAAGTTGTGTGGAATTTTGTGTCAGATAAGGTCTGATCTTCCTAATGTTGTAAAGGACAAATATAAGCGACATGATTTTGCAATTGAGGCTACATGCTCAGAAAAGTTAAGTCGGTCGTCAATTATGACGCCTAAGTTACGTGCTGATCTAGTTGGGGTCAGTGAAGATGATAGCCTAGAAATCTAGACGCACCCTAGCGGCAGCCAGGGCTAGTCTAGCAACTCTCCGTTGGCTTGTGAGCTGGAAAAATTAAATCAGGCCAATCAAATTATGTATAGAGACGTTAGGCGGGCTTAACATAATGATTGATGGCAGAGTTGCAAACGGTTTGGCTTGAATTCCCTGCTACTTGAAAACAAAGAAGATGGATGTTGCTGTTGGCGAACAGCGTGACACGAGTTAAGCTTTTTTTAAGTTGGCAAAAGTTTGAACTAGCCAACTAGCTCCGCTGGTGGGAAAACGCATGGGTCTCATAGCGCTGTCCTATTGCGTGCAGAGGGAATTTGAAAGACAACCAATTATCCCGCCCCTCGGACTGAGCACTGCCACTGCTCGTCAGGCTATGAAAATGAGTTAAGGTGGATGTTAATCTGTTGGGGAATAGCTGTGGAAACACCAAAAGCTCTGTTTTTGAGAGATTAAGCTGAAGGTGCTGCTGATCCATCCAGACTGAAGTCCTCAGGTGGGAAAGATGGGTAAAGTTACGTACCGTCTGCATAGCAGTGATAGTCAAATCCATGACACTACTAGGAAGTGGTGTAAATAGAGAAAAGCAGGGGCCCTAATACTGATCCCTGAGGCACACCTGTGGTGAGTTCATGAGACTTTGATACCTGTCCCTGCCAAGACACACTGAAAGAATGTCCTTTAAGATGCAAACCAGTCAAGAGCTTTCCCAGAAATTCCCAGTAGTGTAGAAAGGAGAATGTCATGTATCAAAGAGTGCAGATTAGTCTAGTAGAATTAATACTGATGACTGAGCAGAGGACTTAGCTACTCTCAATGCTTCAGTCACAGACAGAAGAGCAGTTTCAGTAGAATCCAGAGACCACTTTCTCCAAAATCTTAGACAAAAAAGGAAAAAGTGAGACAGGTCTGTAGTTCTTTACATCAGTTGGATTAAGTGTACTCTTCTTTAGCAAAGGCATAACCAGGGCCGGTGGAAGGCATGGGCGCCAAACTACCAGGGGCGGCAGAGCGTGGCGAGCTATAGGCTACAACATTGAAAACACATTGATTGTCAAATAATGACATAGACGGTTTAAATGCGGGAGCAGTAAGTAATTCATTTTCAGTAATATCGGTTAAATAACAGTCATGAATGAGATGTTCAAAGCATAGTGCTGCAGTATACAGAAAAGTGCACAGGTTGAAAAACTTTTCTCCCGCGTATGGGTGCTGATCTTCAGCCTGAATCGTCAGGTTGCTAGCGGTGGAACGTAGCAGAGGGATGACAATGTAAAATCTGAATCTCACCATGTAATGTCACCGAATCAGGGGAGCAATGAGCTTGTTTCCACGCAATAAGATGGTCCTATTGCGGGGTGATATGAGAAAGCGACACTCGAAGTGCATTCCTAATGTCACGTTGTCTGTATAATAGCCTGTAATAATAATATGTTTATGTTACGTGAAAAGCCTAATTGCAATCGCAATTGTACGGAGTAGTACGGAGCCCCTAAGGGGACATGAGCAAAATAAAATCTGAAGTTTAGTTTCATGTGCTCATGCGAAACTTTCATGTGCTCACGTGAAACTTTCATGTGCGCACACGAAAGTTTCATGTGAGCACATGAAAGTTTCACATGAGCACATGAAACTAAACTTTAGATTTTATTTTGCTCCCCTTAGGGGCTCCGTACAATTGTCCCGCAACATTTTTTATTTTATTTTTCCTTGCTATCCAGTAGCGCTGGAAAATAGCAACGTTGAAACCAGCCCTGATCTGCACGCTGCAGCCAGGGGCTTCTGCGAAGGTAGCACACAGTCGAAAGTGGCACACAGTCTATGAATATGGGGGGCAACATATTCCTATTTCGCCCAGGGCGCAGGATCCGCAGGATTGCCTTCCGCCGGCCCTGGGTGTAACCCTTGCCTGTTTGAAAGAAGAAGGAACTATTCCAGAACCAAGTGAAGTATTACACACATGCGTGACTGCCGGTATAAGAGCAGGTGCGATAGACTGCAGATGTTTACCATTGTGCTGCTTCACCTCTTCATTTAATAACATTCTATAAATGTTTAGGAATTGAGGTTGAGGAACGGACCAGTTGGTAAAGTTTTAAGAAAGAAATGTTGACCCATTCTTGCCCAATATAGGATTTCATCTGTTCAACAGTCTGGGGTCTTCATAATCATGGATTGCAGACAGGCCATTTTAGCACCTGGACTCTTCTTCTAGAGCCATACTGTTTAATTATGTGCAGAATTAATTTTTTTTCTCCATTGTTTTCCTGAAATATTCAATGTATTCCCTGAAAGAACATATAGTCTGGATGGCAGTATATGTTGCTCAATACAGTACATCATTCAGAATTGATTGTGCCTTGCCAGATGTGCAGTATGCCCATGCCATTGGCTTTAGCACTAATCATAGATGCTGGTTTTCAAACTGAGCACTTTAACAAGTTGGGTACATTTGATAATTGGATTGTCCCTTTCCTCTTTAGCCCAGAGGAGTCCATGATTTCCAAAAGAATTACAAATTTTGATTGGTCTAATCACAGGACTTTACCTCATTCCATCTTAAATGAGGTCAGGCCCACATAAGACCTGGCATTTCCGGCAACTCCACATCTTTATTATTATTATTTTAATACCCAATCATGGTGCCAGTTGTCCTTCTTACTTTTGAAATGTGTAGTATATATTTTCCATTAAAATAGCCAAATTAGTCATTTTCAACATTTAACATGTATCTATGTCCTTTTTGCAGCTAAATATGGATTTACAACATATGCAAATTATCACATTCTGTTCTTTTTTCATTTTACACAATGTCCCGACTTTTTCTGATTTGGCGTTGTAGTTTGAAAAAGAGAAAAAACTGTTTGCTTTGCATTGCATTAGCCTTGTCATCACAAATGAACTTTTCTACCTATCTATCCTCCTGGTGCCTGAGGCTCCTCTTGTCAGTTCTGTTGGCTGCAGTGTCCTTGATCGTCAACAGTCATCCACTATTTCTTTCTCTACCGTGTGGAACAATGTTGTCTTTGACTTTGGCCATCCATGCTTTTGATGTCCTTCACTCATTCTGTTTCTGGTTTCTTTTTACAGTGATGACTCATGGGCCCAATGCCAAGCCTCCTCTCTAGAGGACTGGTTTTCTCTGATTATTTTCCCTAAGACGACTGCAATCCCTGTAAGTGAGCTTCGCCTGATATATTGGTGTTTGCCCCACACGCAACCCCCAACATTGAAGGGCAGGTGTTGCTTTTCATCTGGCCTCTATACTCTGAAACCTGCCCACCTTGGTTGGACGTATTGTGGGTATAAACCCCACTGGTATAGCCCTCAGAGTCCTGGAGGCATGCAAACCTCCCCATGACAACAAGATAACAACACAAGAGGAACACAACATGTTAAAGCATGTCTTATTGACTTAAAAGCCTTCCTATGTGATGTAATCGGGACTAAATGGTGTGGGAATACACCCACTCTTATTGGATGGAGGCAGTGCTCGAAGTGGGCCGATACTCACCAGTACACAGTACCGCCACTTCTACATTTTACTCTTAAGTGTTTGTTCCTGCGCTTTTTCTTGTGTACTGGCAGTTCTCCTAAGTAGCCGGTAGTCTTTTCTGTCATTTCCAAATCAGGCTCCGCGTGCCCTCTGGGGCTAATTAAGTAAACTGCATTTCCCAGCAGTGTGGCACTATGTGACACTCACCTATTACCCCAAACTGTACTCTACTTGTGCAGCTTTCTATCGTCACGAGGTAACAGAATCATCACCGCACGTTATCCTTAATTGAGCTGCTCTGACTGGAGGTAATGCTCTTATGTGCATCTTAAAATGTCTACCAGCCTAGAACTTTTAATCAAAACACTTCAACACCAGCATAAGTAACATGTTTAAAAACTATTGCTTGTTAAGGGGGAACACATTTAATGAAGCATTTGGGAACACACTGGATAAACTTGAAAGCAGAGGAATGTTCGATTGCTGTTGCTCCATGACCTGGCAATGTGTGCATCCATGAGAAGCCGTTTTAATGTTTAATGGCTAAACATCAGATATGGCAAGCCATTTGCATTTAGAATTATGCCTAAAAGCAATGAAACTACAGATATTGATAATACAGTGAAATATGGTTTAATTTCACATACAAAATTGTCTTATGAATTGAAAATAGCAATTTAATGTTTTCAACCACTGGTTTGGGCATTTTGTTCCCTTTATTTTCTTCTTGGAGTACACCAGAATGCTTTATTTACACGTTAAAATCCCACATTTTTCTTCTGGGGGATGCTCCCAGATCCCCCTACAGGGGTTTACTTTGCAAATATGTAACCTTTTTCAGCCCTTCTCAGTTTGCAGGTCTTTAAATAGGCCTCAGCAGTAAGCACACTGTGATTCATCACCAACATCTCTTAGTATCTTTTATTCACTGTAGAATTAAGAATATAATCGCTTATTTAATGTCTCAATAAAAAATACACCGTGAAAAATACACCGTGCTATACATGGGAATGATGAGTACCAGCACCTTTTTTTCTCCACTTTCACTTTTCAAGCACTGTCTGGAGGGACATCTAGAATGCAGTCATGAACAAACTTTCTTCTCTCTTAAACATATCTGAATTACTTCTTTAGAAGAGTAGCCTATGCATGTGCTGACAATGACAAAAAATTTGACTCGGTTAATAAAAGGACAAATCTTTGTCACACCCTGAATGTTTTTAAAGGTCAGCTTCCCCCATCAGGTCAGAGCCTGTTTCAACAGTGAGAGGAATGTACAATCTCTCGTCATCTTTGTTTTCTTGTTCTTTTCCATATGCACCCCAGGCCATGTGCTCTGCTCTGCTCTATATAAGGATGAGATGGACATTGAGGATGCAGTGTGCAAGCATGGAGGTGTGTGTGACTACTCTACTGCTGCTGGTGTGTGCAGCCTGGAGTGAGGCTGCCCCCGTTTCCATCTCCATGGGAGACACAGCTGCATCTGAAGATGATCAAACTTTGGCTGAGGTGAAACAAGCATTCATGATACTGTATGGGCAACATGTGTCCTGATTCATTAATCAATTATGCATGCAGATATAGGTCAGGGACTAATATAGCTTATTCTGTTACTGAATGCTTTCCACTTGCCTGTTCTGCCTTAGACTTTTTTGCACATTTCAGGTCCTCTGCTGTAGTTTGTTATGACATACTGTAGCACATGAATGTATACCTTTTTTGTTCACATACATTCACACAGACATTGCTCTCGCTTGTTCTCTACTCGCCAGGACTATCTGGAGCGCTTCTTCCTAGATGTCGGGACTTCAAATGGAACTATCATGAGGAGTGTGACAGAAAATGCTTCTTTCAAAGACAACCTGGAGGCGATGCAGTCTTTCTTTGGCCTGGAAGTGACAGGCACACTGGATAAGAACACCATTGAGGTGATGAAGGCGCCCAGATGTGGTGTCTCTGATATCAGCAGATACGGGCACTTTGCTGGACGCCCAAAGTGGGAGAAGAAACTAATTACCTACAGGTAAACAGAAGTTGATCACAAACATTATGGTACAGTTGTGCTAGTTGTGTGTGCACCAGTATTCACACTGCACATTTTTCTTTATGCTATCGTAAGGTCTGAAAGCGGTAAGAAAAATACACCCGTTGGTTTTGTGTAGACGTAAGCTCACAGGACACCCATGTCATATAATACAATAGAACTGTGACAGCTAGCATTTCACATACATCCAGCCGTGTGCATGTACATGCCTGTTGATAAGAAGTGAGCTGGGGTCTCAAAGCAATGCATGTGGCTGCATTACAGGATAACTATTTACACCCGTGATCTGAGTCAGAGAGAGGTGGACTACACCATTGGCCAGGCCTTCAAACTGTACAGTGATATCATTCCTCTGGACTTCAAACAGATCACCAGTGGCACTGCTGACATCATGATCCTCTTTAAAGGCAGATGTGAGTACTTAAAATAAGGGCATCACGCTTGAGCTCAACAATGTGCTTAGTGAAATACTACAGGATCTTCATCATTTCTCCAACTGTATACCAGTACAATTAAGATGGTCCGGGGTCAAAATTGTATTTCCTAACTCTGTATTGTGGCTGTGACAGTACCTGCCATGTTGACTGTCCTCCATATGCCCTCCACTGCATTGTAGATCATGGGGACTTCTGGCCTTTTGATGGTAGTGGAGGTGTCCTGGCTCACGCCAGCTCTCCTGGTCAGGGTGAAGGTGGTGACACCCATTTTGATGATGATGAGAACTGGACCCTGACGTCTCGAGGTGACTACCTCTGTCCCACTGTTTTACCTGCCCTTCACTCTTACAGGAAATGGCTTCCCTACAAAAGAGTTCTTTATCCTCTGCCTCTCATTATAACAAGTTATTGTTGTTTATTCTATTATTGTAGTTATTATTGTTATTATAAGTTATTGTTTTATCCTCATCTTCTTTGGCTATGGTTGTTTAGCAATGGCAAAAGAAGAATAACAGGAAATCCTTGAAAGGTCCACAGCTCCCTGGGATTGACTGTTTTCTGTGCTCCCCTCTACCCCTGCCCTCTCAGGAGTGAACCTGCTTTTGGTGGCAGCTCATGAGTTTGGTCATGCACTGGGACTGGACCACTCCAGGGACAGAAGTGCCCTCATGTACCCCACCTACCAATATGTCAGCACTAATGGATACAAGCTGCCTGACGATGACCGGCGAGGAGTTCAGAGTTTGTATGGTACTGACATATTTAATCATATCATATCACATCATTAAATCATATTTTATTAAATCATATTGCATTACGTGAGCCTCACCTTTTATCAAAAATTCTAGGTACTCGGAAAGGTACCGCTCCAGACCCTACACCCCCTCCTCCTAAACCAAAGCCAAGGCCAAGGCCAGGCCCAAAACCAGGCCCAAGACCAGACCCAAAACCAGACCCAAGACCAGACCCAGCTCCAGCTCCTGGGCCCAACCCCAAAGATGAACAGTGCAGCCGCAGTCTAGTGTTTGATGCTGCCACCTCCATCAATGGCGATCTCTATTTTTTCAAGAATGGGTGAGAGACAAGAAAAGGTTACATTGGTTAAATTAGTCTGTGTGTGTCTGTGTGTGTGTGTGTGTGTGTGTGTGTGTGTCTGTGTGTGTGCGGCGCGCACTAAATGTATACAGTTGAATATTTCTTCAGATATTATTGGAGAAGAAGTAGAATGATCAGAGGAATTCCTTTAATCAAAGTGCAAACAACATGGCCACAGATCACTTATGTGGATGCAGCTTGTGAAATTCCTTCGAAGGCAGTATACCTCTTCCAAGGTGGGTATCCAGGCTCCACATACACTGATGAATCAGGAATTATTGTCGATTAAAAGTCTAATGTTTGTTGACACGGCATCTTCACAGGCAACAAATTCTGGAAAATAAACCCGCGAGACAAAACCATTTTGCCAGGTTATCCAAAAACATTAAGCAGCTTGGGCTTCGCCTCAAGTGTGGACAAGATAGATGCTGCACTGTACGAGCCCCTCACAAAGACCATTTTCTTTTATAAAGGAGCACAGTATTGGAGGTATGTGACATATGTTATTCCCAAATAAAAAGTATCTCTATTTACAGAACAAATCATAACACCACTAACTGTCCTACATGATTGCAGCTATAATCCCAGAAGAGAACAAATGTACAAAGGATACCCAAGGGCTTTATCTGTGGGCTTCCCTGGAATTGGTAACAAAGTGGACGCAGCTTTTGAGAATTACGGTAAGGAATATTTCAAATACGCCATTGAAACAATGAGTGCCTCCCTCAGGGCAGTAAACGCATGACACCTCTCTCTTCCAGGTTACCTTTACTTCTCCAACGGCGCGAGGCAAGTGGAGTACAACTACCCCTACTTGAGAGTGCAGCGCACCCTCCTCAACTATGGGTGGCTCAACTGCTACTAGTAGTAGATCCCACCACATGACAAAACATCACTTAATACATCCAGCAGCTTGTAAATTTGAATTGAATTGAACCGTTCAATGCTTCACTTAAGGGTAGAGGAGAGATAGACTTCTCTGCATAGCCTGTCTGCCTCTCCACCTTCTCCATGTTTTTGTACGGACTGTCCACTAGCCTACTGTTTTACTGCTACACTGTTTACATGCTATATTAGCACATATGCACACCCCCTCCCTCCCACTGCCTGCATTGTGGCGGTACATAATACCTAATACTTTATACTTAATACTTGACCAATGGCTGTAACCCTATTACTTCAACCTATTCTTGCACTGATATAGTTTTTATTTAGTTTTGATATTACTTTGTCTACATTATTCTCTTATATGTCCATATTTATTTTATGCTGGTCTCTAGACTTTATTCTTGCACTGTTGCACCTATTTGCACCATCACCATGACACTCACTCTCATAGAGCACCTTACCATGCATACAGAATTACAGGCTCAGTCCCTGCCCTGTCACTGCAAGTGCCTCATGCTTGATCCTCCTTAAGCACACTATGTGGATATTTAGTATTTTAGTATTTTTTATCTTCTACTGCCTCTTGTGCAGTATATTTATACTTATTTTACTTTTTCTGCTGTAAGTGCATGTTGCGTGTTATGTTTGTATGCTACTGAGACCTTGAATTCCCCCTTGGGGATCAATAAAGTATCTATCTATCTATGTATCTATCTCTATCTATCTATTAGATAGTGGGAAAATGCCTAACCAATCAGAGCAATGAAATAGCTTAATAGCTGTATAAGTATAAGTATATATACTCTTTTGAGACGGTGAGGGAAATTTGGTTTCTGCATTTATCCCAATCCGTGAATTAGCGAAACACACTCAGCACACAGTGAGGTGAAGCACACACTAATCCCGGCGCAGTGAGCTGCCTGCAACAACAGGGGCGCTCAGGGAGCAGGGAGGGGTTAGGTGCCTTGCTCAAGGGCACTTCAGCCGTGCCTACTGGTCGGGGTTCGAACCGGCAACCCTCCAGTTACAAGTCCGAAGCGCTAACCAGTAGGCCACGGCTGCCATATCTATAGGAAGTGTGTTGCCCCCTGCAGGTAACCCCCAGAACCTAGTCAACGTCAGCCGTTTCTCAGACGTAACCCCAGGCCTAGGCAGTTAAGAACCACGATACCCCCTTGGGGTTATTGTAGATAGCAGGGACCTACTGTCGAGTGAAGTCGCACGTCTTCCCTCTGCGGCGCAGATAACCTATTTGCTCCTATTTTTAAATATCCTCCTTGGAAGTTGATCAGGCTTCCGTGGTGGATTTATTGAGATGTTTATGAAATAAGGAGCGACTACGCCTAGGTCTCGAACAGTTGGCTAACGTGCGAAGATGTTTGACCCTAGAATTTATCTAGAGACACAGGTTATAGACTACTTCTTGCTTAGGTTTTTAAAGAGTGGAGACCTTATTACCGTCCTTCAGTATAAAGTCACGCTGACCCAAGTCTTAGAAAAGACAGATGAATAACCACAGAAGAGACAAGTTATCTTACCCTCCTGCTGGAATTCGTAGAAAGACCAAGAAAAGACAAAAATACTGCTTGAAGAATTATAGCTGGGAATATTCTCACGTTAGCTGGGAATATTCTCACGGTAGCTGGGAAAATTCTCACGATAGCTAATACATTCTAGAAGTCACTGATCCTAACCGACAATTTAAAATGACACGCATTAACATACTTCTCCGGGTTACATTTCGGAGATGATACATTACATTCAGGTTTACAGATAGTTTCCACAGGTTACACAAACAGTTTACATTCAATGGCAATTATAACCATGTGACACATTACATTTAGCAACATACACTTACAGTCATCAAGAGAGATCGGTTACATTCTTACAGGTTACAAACACTTATGGCATTATAATGCAATCTGAATACATTCATTTAAACAGTTTAAAGCACTTTACCCATTTCACAGTTTGAGACATGCAATTCTTTACATGCATAATTCCCTAGACTTTACAAGGTCAGGCTACTAAAATACTTGTAATGATACATTTCATTCATCGCACTTTATTATTTATTATGAGGTAATTGTTTGCAGTTATGGTTCATTTTCCATTCTTTTATTCACATTCAATAATCATCAAGTATTTCTGAGGTCAGGGTGATCTGGTTTAGTAATCCTGCACATTGTTCAACATCTGCTTCAACACATTCATTCACTTCCACGCTTTCAGGTGAGCCTAATTCAAAAGTAGGTTGCAAGGTCATTGGTTTAACATTACGATTCAATTCTTGGTCAGTTTCTTTCCTAATTTTCCTAATCATATTTTCTAGACCAAATAGATTACCTGATAGCTAGCGCTGAATCTAGCCTTTCTGCCTTTTCGCCTTGTAAGACGTATTGATTTTGTGCTATCGCTCTGGGGTCCATACGGTCGGTGTTCTGGCAACACGTCAGAAGACACCCGAACCATCTCTGCCGAGCACATGAGGAATTGTGCCAGTAGCATCACCGATTCGATTCCGGCTTGATGCCGTGGCTGCCGTTGTCACGCGGTCTCCCGTTATATTACGCTACGCTGTCCGGTGGTCAGCGCATTCCCGAGTGCAGGCGGGCACGCAAACTCTTATGAAGCCAAGTGTGTGACTGTTTGTAACTGTTTGCTTAGTGTGTGACTGTTTGTAACTGTTTGCTTTCTGTTTGGTGTGCTGTTTACTGAGGGCATTCATATTAATCATTGATATCAATTGCAACAGCCAGATTGTTACTCGCCGCCGTCTCCCTTTATTACGCAGCGCGCATTCCCGATTGCAGGAGCGGGTCATACGATCCGCGAACTCTTAACTGCCTGCCGCGTGTGTTTGCGATTCTTTGTAACTATTTGTTTTCTATTTTTTGTGCTTTTTACTGACATCATTCATATTAAAGGAGAAGTTCGGTGTGAAATTGACCTTAGCTGTACTGAAAGATGTTGCCGAGTACTCACATGTGTCCAATAGGCACCTTCGCTCACCCCCTAGCATTCCAAATTACGCCGTTTTTAGCCGAGTAGCTGTGGGGGCATAGCGTAGCCTATGCAACTAAATCGCTATTTTTACACCATTAAAAAGGTTCCAAGTAACTCCACACTGCATTGGTAGACTTCTGAGGGTCTTGGAACCTTTTTAATTGTGTAAAAATAGCGATTTAGCTGCATAGGCTACGCTATGCCCCCCACAGCTACTTGGCTAAAAACGGCGTAATTCGGAATGCTAGGGGGTGAGCGAAGGTGCCTATTGGACACATGTAAGTACTCAGCAACATCTTTCAGTACAGCTAAGGTCAATTTCACACCGAACTTCTCCTTTAAAGGAACCATATGTAAGATTGTGGCCAAAACTGGTACTGCAATCGCTTTCAAATTACTATAGAGTGGTGTATCCCCTCCCCCTCCCCTCTGACTTGAGGTTGCCAACCCGGATGCCGAAACACTACTGACTTTGTGATTAGTAGATAGGTAGGCGCATCAGGCCAAAACACAACATGACATGACAAAACACAACATCAGTTGAGGGCTGCAACTTCACTTTTTAAAATATAGCTGCAAGCAGCAATGCGGGGGCCTAGCAGTGCGCTATTGCAGGAATGGCGTTGCCATGGCATGAGCAAGCACTCACAGCAAGAGGCCAAATTACACCAATGTCCTTGTGCAAAGTGTTGCTGAGATGTGAGCTCACTTTCTTTATTACAGCACCCCTAGAGGTGAAATGAGACCACTTTCCTTGCATGTCCTCACAATCAGCTAATATGTCCATGTATCAAGTTTGGACTTCATACCATGAAGCGTTGCTGAGATATGAGCCCACTTCCTGTATTACAGCGCCCCCTATAGAGGCCAAATGATGCCAATTTCCTACTGTGTCCTCATAATCAGGTACCAAGTTTGGACTTCATACATTAAAGCGTCTCCGAGATGTTAGCCCACTTCCTGTTTTGTGGCTTCATCGCCATATTTGATTGGTTGTCATGGGGCAATAAAGTGGAATTTGAAAAATCTGACAAGTATCGTTTGTGCGGCTCGGTCTGAAGATCATCTCCACCAAGTCCTGTGAAAATCAGATGAAATTTGTGACTGCTGAAACTTTCCGTAGAGTTTGGACCAAATCCAATATGGCGGAGGTCCAATATGGCAGAAAGTGACGGGATAGGGGTCGATGAACTCGGGATGGTCCAAGGATTCAGACGCTACCTCAATTGTGAAAATCAGACAAAAGAGTCAAGGATAATGAGCATGAATGCATGTGCAGCATTGAACGTGGTGGCGCTAGTGTGTTCAATGTATATGCATAAAAATTGCTGTGAGTGATTGGGACGGTGTCCTGACTAATGGTATCGAGTTTTGTTATGTTAACTCAAAGCGTCACCTAGATGTTTGTCCACTTCCTGTTTGGCGGCTTCGTCACCATATTTAATTGGCTGTCACAGGCAAACTAAAATTAAATTGAAAAATCTGACAAGTATCGTTTGTGCGGCTCGGGCAGAAGATCATCTTCGCCAAGTTTCGTGAAAATCAGAAGAAATTTACAAACGCTGAAACTTTTCGTAGAGTTTGGACTAAATCCAATATGGCGGTGGTCCAATATGGCGGAAAGTGACGTAGTAGGGGTCATTCAACTCAGGTCAGTCCAGGGATTCCAACGGTGCTTGATTTGTGAAAATCGAATGCACCGTTCAATGGTCACATGCGTGAATGCAATCCAGTTTTGACCCATTGGTGGCGCTAGAGTGTTGGGCATAGAGTTCTGTAAATTGGTGAGAGTGATCATGGGATGGTCCTGAATCAGTGCGCCAAATTTCATAACTTTCGACCCAGCGGTTCAATTTTTGACCCAATTTTGACCCGTTGGTGGCGCTAGATGGCTGGGTTTAGAGATCCATAAATGAGTGTGAGTGGTCAGTGGAGTGTCCCGAAACTTTCTGCCAAATTTCAGCACTTTTTAGCCAGGCGTTCTATGGGCTGCCATAGACTTCAATGTTAGAAGTATAAATATAACCGCAAGCGGTGATTTACGGCAGTGATTCTTAAACTAGGGGTCGCGACCCCAAATGGGGTCGCCAAAAACTTCCGTGGGGTCGCCAATTATTTTCTGTATTCAGTCTGAAATTAGGTGAAACAAAGGAAAATAATATTGGCCTTTTTCTTATTTACATGCAGTTAAGAGAAGAGAGAGAAATGTTTTCGTCTTTCAACGAGATCTGGTTCAGCCTATGGGCTACTGGTCCGCTGATAGAAACAATGTAACTATCTGCTCCACTACGCAAACTCAACTTGTTCCCGCTATTTTAAGTAAAACAAAACAAAAGACATAGGTAGCCTACTAGCCAAAATGGACAGGTGGCTGCTTAAAAAAATGAACAAAAGCTTGGAAG
This sequence comes from Alosa pseudoharengus, assembly GCF_046254945.1. Lineage (NCBI taxonomy): Eukaryota > Metazoa > Chordata > Actinopteri > Clupeiformes > Clupeidae > Alosa > Alosa pseudoharengus. The sequence continues at coordinate 4,591,738 of NW_027468598.1, read as the reverse complement.
TGCCATCTACCAGTGCGTCTGCTCCTTGATCCTCAGATGGGACAAGTCTACAGGCCGGTGAGAATAAAAAAGGCGCGTCGGCTTTATCAGAAAGAATTTCTGAAATATGGATTCACTTCCCAAGTTAAAGATAACCTCGACCACCCACAATGTGTGATTTGCGGCTATGTTCTGGCGAATGAGAGCTTAAAACCTGTCAAAATGAAACGACATCTCAAAATACAGATGTCGGCTCAGCAAATCTCTGTGTCGCCGTATGCAGCATTCCTCCTAGAATTAACTTGCTTTGTTCACGGAAGCATGCCCACCCTTCCCATTGAAATTGTTAAAGATAGTAAACCAGAAAAGGGAAATAAAAAATTATCGTTATTGTTATCGCCATAAATATAATTAATGTAACGTTGTAGGCCTAATGCTGCAGGCTATGTGTGTGTGCGTGCTTGTGTGTGCGCGCGCTATACGCACATATCGCTCTGATCTGATATGGCGGCAGCCTACACTTGTTTAATCGTGATTGTTTTTTTTTTTTCGGATCTTGTTCATATGGAGTAAATAAAAGAAATGACTTTGCTTTCTAGGTTTTGCTTGATTTAGTTGTTAACGTTTGAGGGGGGTATTTGAGTAAGGACTTAGAATGGGTTTGGGGAAAGTGGGGTCGCCAGACCTCGTCATCCTTTTTTGTGGGGTCGCCAGACAAAAAGTTTAAGAACCACTGATTTACGGGGTCCGAGCAAAACGAACATGAGGTAGCATAGCTTTTAAGTTTTACATATGCTTTGATTGTTTGGGCCCAATTGTTCAAAAGAAACGTGATCGGATTTCGGTTATCGGATTTCAGTTACTGGATTTCAGCTATCGGATTGGATCAAATCTTGAAAATGGGTTGTTCAAAGGGAAACAAGGATCCTGAAATTGGATTAGATCACATAATCTATTCTTGGTTTTGATCCGGATAAAACCTTCACTTTGTGTTGTTCAAAACTTTTGAGTTGGATTGGAATACATTTGATGCATAAAATTAGGATTACCCTGCAGTGCTGTAACATTATAGTGTGCTAACCTCCACAACCTAATAGTATTCTAACAATTCCCTATTCTAGTGTGCTAACCTCCACAACCCAACAGTATTCTAACAGTAGTATTCTAGTGCGCTAATCTCCACAACTCAATAGTATTCTAACAATACTCTATTCTACAGGACTATGCATTTGTCATGGATAAGATGAAGGGTCTGATAATGGAAGGCAGTGTTTCCCACAGAATGGAATTGTATTTGTGGTGGTAGGTGAAGGGGGGTGGGGGTGGGTTCTGTGTTGGAGTCAAGATGAACAGCCTATAATTATGCAGTTATACTTGCCTTGCACGACAAGTCCTGACAAGTAGCTGTAACGTTATAGTGTGCTAACCTCCACAACCCAACAGTATTCTTAACAGTATTCTATTCTAGTATGCTAACCTCCACAACCCAACTGAAGGAACTGTAGGGGGCGATGTGGGTCGAGGTAGAGTGAGTGTGTGGTGAGCAGGCAGAGCCTCGATCAGAAGGCTCAATGGTATGGAGTGATGACACGGAGATGGCAGGTTTCGGTGCAACACAAGTGAACTTTATTTGAGTTTCAATTCATCTGTTCTTTCGTTCTTTACTTGTATGTGTGCTGCATCACAGAGGAAACAAACAGAAAATGGAGTAATCAGTGAAATGGGGTAAATCAGTACTGATCCCAACTCAAACCAATTGACATTTGAACAATAAACTGAAATCATATGGCTATATAAGGTACAACTAAACAATACTGGACATCCCAAGTCAACCAACATCACCTAATCATCTCTCACATGGGACTCCAACACACCAAACCAACAAACAAAGACCTTAACTTTACACATGATGACAGAGCTACTCTACAAACTGATAAACATCACAAAAGTCATAGTGAGGGTCATTAAAGTGATGACTTACGTTAACTCAAAGACGCACACAGAGCAGGACACACTGGAGTGCTGGGTTGAGATGAACAAAAGAGTGAACTGAGGGCGAGCAAACAATTTATCCTGGTCTGAGCCCCTGCTCCGGAGCTACAGGGTGGCTACAGGTAAACTGGGTGTGGTTAGGTGGCAGAGCCAAACAATCCTGCAATAGACCTCTGAAGTTCGCCTACAAAAAAGCAGCCATGTTTGACATCCGGTATCTGGCGATTTTTCCTATGGGAAAATAACATGGGGATTTTGAATTATCGCATCTTTTAAACTCTCGCAGGGATGAAAAAGTCTAAAATGCAGACGTTTTCCTGAACACACTTTTGTCCTCTACCTTCGAGTGGATACTGTGATCTCCGTTACGTGAAGGTGGCACACTTAGATTTTTGCTACCCCAGAGCTAACTTGCAATGCAACTTGCCATAGGTAGTTAGCTTCAATTAACAACCGGATCTCCTTATATGGGCAAAGATGGCTGTTTTGGTTCTTTTTTGTAGGCGAACTTCAGAGGTCTATTTCTCCACAGCACTTTCACCTCAAGCCCTCCTTACACTGACAGACTTTGGAAAGATTTGCAAAGATTTGGAAAAGATTTTTGAAAGACTACAGTCTCAGACCCTCTCACATCTAAAGACAAGTAGTAGAGTTTTAAGTCACAGACTATGATTTTGCAATGACTAGGGATCTTGCAGGGTCACTATTTACAAGACTGCAACACGATTCCTTTAAATTATTACCCATTGTGCAATAGATAAACAGGAACTGAAAATTATAGCCTACTAAACACAAAGTCGTATTTTCGTGTTTCTGCAGCATTGTTTCATGCGTGCGTTCCTTAACCGATATAGAGTTGTTCTGTCAAGTGGAAGAGCCGACTAAATATGTATAAGAAATGACAAATATTATAAGAATAACAAATAATTATAGGCTACAGCTGTGTCGGAGTCAATAAGATAAACAGCCTATAATTATACAGTTATACTTCCCTTGCACTACAAGTCCATATTGACAAGTAGCTGTAATGTTATAGTGTGCTAACCTCCAGAACCCAACAGCATTCTATTCTAGCATGCTAACCTCCACAACCCAACAGCATTCGAACACTAATGCTTCAAGTGGGATTTGAACTCTCAACCTAAGAAACACCAGTACAAGGCATTATACCACTGAGCAACTGACAGTGATACACATTGGGCAGTCACTTTCACATGGTGAAAATGTGTGTTGATAAACACATAAGAAAAACTCCAAGCATACATTTGACAATAAAATGAAGGGCTTTCCTGAAAGAGTACACCTGAAAACTTTTTGAAATTCTGGGGCAATTAGACATTTGTAGAGAAGAACACTAATGGATGAAATATAAATATGATAGACTTAATGATGAAGGAAAAATAGTAAACAAAGAAGTTCCCCTAAATGTCAGAGTGTCTCGGCATTCTGATTCTTGGCAACTAATGACTGTGTATGTTGATTGCCTGATGTCATTTAGGTGCTGTTCATTGGTGTGAATCTTCAATAACCAATAGCATATGCAGGTTGAGCCTAAAGCTCTACCAGGATTTGAACTCTCAACCTAACAAACACCAGCTCTAGGCATTATCCCACTGAGCCACTGACAATCCTACATATTGGGTAGTCACATTCACATGGTGAAAATGTGTGTTGGCAAACACACAACATCAAGAAAATTCCTAGCATACATTTGACAATAGAATTAAGGGCTTTATAAAAAAGAGTACAGATCTGAAAATGTGCACTGTTAATGGTATTCACCTAATCATGGTTGTATGGTTGTTATCCAAGAAAAAAAAATTACTCATAGGTGATATAGGATAAATGGGCTGAGTGGTCGAACTTTATTGGCCTATATCTCTGAAATGGAACAACATATCCAAATTATTTTGATAACTTTTGTGAGGCTTTGTCTAAACATTGTCTGTGAGAATTGTGGTGAAGATTTGATAATTTTTGAAGCCTGTGAAACTTTTTATGATGTTTGGCTTTTCTCTGAAATTGTGGCAAAAGTAAACATTTTTAGAGCATAAGACCAGGGTGGAAAAGATGCATCTGAATGTAGAGATTAATATGATGAAAGAATTTTCAGTCTAGGTCAATCTGGTAAGGAGAAATAAGGGTTTTTGACAAGAGCGCCACCTTTGGGTGCAGTACCCCAAATTTTGGGTTATGGGTAGTGGGGGGTACTGGTAACAATACTTGAAAATGTCAAGTTTCTAGGACTTACGGTTTATAGGAATATAGGTGATGTAGGAAAAAAGGCCTAAGTGGTCTAACTGTTTTGGCCTATATCTCTGAAATGGAACATAATATCAGAATTCTGAGAGATAACTTTTGTGAGGCTTGGTCTAAACATTGTCTGTGAGAATTGTGGTGAAGATTTGATAATTTTTGAAGCCTGTGAAACTTTTTATGATGTTTGGCTTTTCTCTGAAATTGTGGCAAAAGTAAAACATTTTAGAGCATAAGACCAGGGTGGAAAAGATGCATCTGAATGTAGAGATTAATATGATGAAAGAATTTTCAGTCTAGGTCAATCTGGTAAGGAGAAATAAGGGTTTTTGACAAGAGCGCCACCTTTGGGTGCAGTACCCCAAATTTTGGGTTATGGGTAGTGGGGGGTACTGGTAACAATACTTGAAAATGTCAAGTTTCTAGGACTTACGGTTTATAGGAATATAGGTGATGTAGGAAAAAAGGCCTAAGTGGTCTAACTGTATTGGCCTATATCTCTGAAATGGAACATAATATCAGAATTCTGAGAGATAGCTTTTGTGAGGCTTGGTCTAAACATTGTCTGTGAGAATTTTGGTGAAGATTCGATTATTTTTGAAGTGTGAAACTTTTTATAATGTTTGGCTTTTCCATGAAATTGTGGCAAAAGTAAACATTTGTAGACCATAAGACCAGGGCCAAAAAGATGCATCTGAGTTTAGAGATTAATATTATGAAAGAATTTTGAGTCTAGGTCAATCTGGTAAGGAGAAATAAGCATAATTAACTTTTTTTTCCAATAGCGCCACCTTTGGGTGCAGTACCCCAAATTTTGGGTTATGGGTAGAGGGGGGTAATGACTAAGCGAAGCTGCGAAGGCACCCATTGAGTTACTAGCTTTTCCTATTATTAGGGGTCCGAGCAGCGTATTATACTTCCGCCATTGGAGTCTATGGCAGCCCATATAGTAGAGGTCCTGGGAAAGATTTGTATGCGCTTCATTTAGCGGAGAATATCTCAACTGTTTTAGACTAATATGACCCCATTGAACAACGTGGGATGTGTGCCAAAATCGCTACCCGGGACGAAAGTCCTGAAAATGACCACAATAGGTGACACTATTATCACATTATAGGTGAATGGGACTTTTTTTTCCCTGTATAGATATTCTCATAAACTTCTACCAGTTTAATCTTCATATTAAGAGAAATACTTTTTGTATTACACTTTGTCTTAAAAATAAAATAAAATATGCAAATTAGCCAATGTCTCATTAAATATGCGTACATATAAACCCTTGAAGCTATAGATTTTCTGAGGTGATCACAATGTTCACAATGACCATGATTGTAAGGTCATAGAAGAGTGTAAGCATTCTGATTTGATATAAATAAAATGGCTAAAAAACAGTCAACCAATTGCATAACCTACAACTAGCAATAAACAAGAATTGCCTATTATTTATTAACCTTAACTTTAAAAGCTATTCCTATCTGTTCTAAACATTGCTGTCATCACAACTTTTTTTTTCAACAAAAGTTTACTTGGCAGCCATAGTGACCTGAGATCATAGCAGAGCACATGGTTGTCAAGCAAGATGACTTCAAGAAAAGTAAGGAAATCTACTCTTTATTCTTTGTGTTACTGTGTACACTTATTACGTGTCATTATCATAGGAGTTGTAATTTTGTGTATTTAAATAATTATAATGAATTTGTATCAGTTTTATATTTAATTTTGTATTGTAGCTAGCTAACTACAGTTTGTTAGCTAACTAGCTGCTAGTGTTTTCTTTTATTTTGCAAAATGGGGAAAATGTCATCACAACTTGTAATCACATAGTCTCAGACAAGTTGATGAAGTTACAGTTTCTTCATGTTACAGTTTCTTCATGTCATGAAGTTATTCCTCCCAAATAATAGATAAGTTGTATTACTCATATTTGAAACCTTATTTTACAAAATATCAAAAGATCTGGAGAGAGTGAAAGAATGACTAATCCATCCAGTGTCACATAGCTAATACTTCATTGACTGGGCTACAGCAGGAAACATGGTAAGATAAGCTTTAATTAATTCATTTCAATTTACAGTATCTGTGGATTATGGTGGTTAAAAAATAGAAAGTGACATGCCATGCTTAAGGCAACTTTTGTTTGAAGTAGGAAATGTTTTATAGTAGAAAAAATGAAATCTAGCTTTTTTGAGCAACCTAACAGTAGTATAATTGTTTTTTTTCAGGATGAGGTACCTCTCACTGTTGCTTGTGCTACACCTAAACCGATCAATCTTGACGAGTGCATCCTATGCCAGAAGAAGAAGCAATCTGAGTACCTCTCTAGTGGTGAAATTGGCAGGGGTGTTATTGTTTCAACTGAGCGACGAAGCGAGAGATTTAAGACCAGTGCAACTAAAAATGTATGTGTCTTTTGTAGTTCAGATTGCAAAACAGTTAAACAGAAGAAAATACACAAATTGTTCAGAATCTGTGAAAAACCAATGGCCCAGAAACTACTAAATGCGGCCATGTTGTTCAAGGACCATGTGTATACCCAAACAGTGGTAATGTGCGAGGTAGACAATGTTTTTGCGGCTGATATCCAATATCATGACCCTTGTCGTAAAGACTATTTCAATAAGTATAATACCAAAATTGAGGACATACTGAACAACCTTGAAAAGGAGGATTCAATAACAGCTGAAGACAACTCCTTGAAGGTTAGATTTTTAGCTCTTGGGCTTGATTTGAGCAAAACAGCATACAGTCTGACTTCCATCAGAGACAGACTCAATGAAGGTTCAACTCAAGTAGTGTCAAACCGAGCTGCAAAGCAGCTAATCATCAAGCTGTATGGAGACACTGTCTGCTTTACATACCCAAATAACAAACGAACATCTCAGATGGTATTTTCCACCAACAGTTCTCCAGAGGTCTTGTTAGAGTCGATGAGAGTTTCACCTATCAGACAGGTGGCAACTGAGCTGGCGCAGGAGTTGAAAGAATACAGCTTTGGACTACAGAAGAGCTTCTGTGAACCGCAAGACCTCCAACTGTCCAATGACATATTCATTAACAACCGACCACAAAGATGGCAGGAGTTTTTCTCCTATATGTTTAAGGGAAAAACAGCCTCTCAGCTGAAGACTGATGTAGTCTTTCAAATTCTGCATAAAATCCTAACTGATGGCAAGGAACCAACACCTTTTCATGTAATGGTGGCTCAAGGAGTGCACAGTCTGACACGATCAAAAGAGCTGGTAACTGCTCTTAACCATCACGGAATATGTGTCAGCTACAACACAGTCAAGAGGATAGATGTGGACCTTGCTGAACGTATCATCACTACAGCAGGTAACAACAGAGTACCTCTCCCTGCTGTCCTAGAAGCAACAAGCCCATTAAATGGGGCATTGGATAACTTTGACCGCAATGAAAGCACCCTGGCAGGAACAGGCTCCACACATGATACCATCCTTGTAATCTTCCAGAATGTTCCAATCAATGTAGAGAAACCATCAGCGGAAAGTGAGATCTCTGCAAGGTCTGTTGACAATCAGAGCCGGACCTCAGTGAAGCTTAGGTCTAAAGTCCTTTGCCAACAGATTATCAGGATGGGGTCAGTAAAACAGCGTGGGGAGATACACACTGACTATAAGGTATCAGAGACTGTCTCCAATTCTACTACATTGGACCTGATAGCTCCAGCAACAGTTGTTGATCAACAAAAATCAGAACTCTCTACCTCAGCAACAGAGTCTACCACAGTCGGACCTGTGATACACACTTCCAGGCAAACAGATATCTCACCCATGCCAACAGGCCCCATTGCAATGGCCACAGAACCTACTCCAAACACAAAGAGCTCCACTGTTGCAGCATCAGAATTCTTTGATATGTCAAGAGACCCCTCTCCCACAACAACTGACAGCTCTGCCAAAGCAACCGAGTCCACCAAGTCAATAAATTCAGACTATTTTCTGTGGATGGTCAATCGCTTCTCCAAAAAAATGACACATGAGAGGGACAGTGTCCCAGAATTTACAGCTGTGAGAAGTGCAATTGTGAATGCCAACTTTCATCCTACCACCAAAATTCTTACACCCATCCTTCCTTATCCCGCAACAACATTTGATGCAATCTTCACCACAATGATTAACTTTCAGGATGTGCTGAAACAGAAGGGAGATACCTATGGTGGGTTGTGGGCTGACGAAGGTATGTACCGTATTGCCAAAGAAATCCAACTTATGAAACCAGACCAGTTTAACAATATATTCCTTGGTCTATGTGGGTTTCATATGGAGAAAATTGTGTTGGCCTGTCTTGGTACATACCTGGAACCCTCTGGAATGTTTGATGTTCTAGTTGAAACAGAGTGCTACGGTACTGATGTCATTAAGACCGTGATCTCCTGTTCTCACTATGCTCGGGCCCGCACTGCCCATTCAATGATACACGAGGTCCTCACATCTATGATCTTGGAAGCATTCCTCTCCAAATACCCTGAGAGGAAAACAGAGCTAGAGGCACAGCAGGTCAACTGGCAGTCCAAAGAGCCCACACATGAAGAATGGAACACCAAAAAGGAGCTTTCTGACACAGTGAATGCAGCCTTTCAAGTCTACCTTAAGGAACGGGCATTGCAGTCCCAGTCCTTTAATTACTGGAACACATATGTTTCTGACCTGTTCCCAATTGAGGGATCTGACCAATTCTCTGCGCTCTGGAGACTGGATTCTCTACCTCAGTGCAATGGAGAGGGCAACTTCATTATTCTTTTTTTTTGGGAGAACAAATTACTGTCGATGGACATTATTCCTGCAGGACTGCTATCAACTGAAGGAGAAGTTCCCACTCCTCTATGATTCCTACATAAATGGTGGATTTGTTGTGAACACCACCAGGAAAGGTAGTGGAGTGCCATTTGACCAGGCACTAGAGCAGTGTTACAACCGGCCTGCCAAAGTGAGTGGAGGGATAATTGGGGTCACCAGGAAGAAGGAAGCAGTGGCTCTTTGGGGAATCATCAAGCATAAAAAAGACCAGTATGTTGATCTCCTTGAGATGAGGGATAATGTTGGAGGAGAACTCTCACTTCATCATGACTTCAGCTTGAGCACTACAACTAAAATAGTAAAGATGGTGCAAGACATAGAGGAATATCTCCTGAAGGTATGCAGTCCTCTACGAGACCAGGTAACGCTTAAGAATGTTCTCACTGGAGAAATTGTGACCAACGTAAATGTAGACAAGTTGTTGTGCTGTATCACAGAGGGCAGTGCTGCTTGTGCTAAATTTATCGATGATCGACTCAGAAATAAGTCGTTATCCATACACTCGACTATTAGTAAAGTCAAGTTTACTTTGCCAAAGACCACCTTGAATTTGGCTTCCAAAGCAGACATCAAAGATGAGACAATCAAAGCTCTCATGTTTATTGAGTATGAGTGTCACCGGGGGTTCACAGTTGAGGAGCTACTCCAGCATGAGATCACCAACTTTGCATTCTTCTTGGTTGACAAAGACGGTTACTTGAGGAAGAGTGCCAAATCACAACTTGGGACTGAGCTGCTGAAGTTGTGTCCACAAATAGATAAAAAAGGTCCAAATACCCTCCCACAAACACACGCCATCATTATCGACTTCATGGCATTGGTGAGAAAGGTCTCCTTAAAGAAACTTGTTCCACCCGTCAAGACTTTCCACGACTTTGCTATTGCTTTGACATATATGGTCACCAAAGCTGGAGGCAACTGTGGTGAGATCCATGTTGTTTTCGACACTTACAGAGACGACAGCATAAAACATGGAGAGAGGGAGAGAAGAGGAAAATCCAAAAACATGGTTGTCCTTGATGTGATCTCACCAAACCAAAATGTTCCATTGGTATTAGAGAACTTTTGGTCATCTCCCATTAGCAAAACTGCTTTTCAGGCTTTCTATGCTGAGTGGCTGACCACCAATTACAAAGGCACCAAACCACTATACCTTGGTATATCACCACAGGCATGGATTGTGTCAGCTGCGAGTGCTTCTCCATTCCCTCGGCTCAACTGCACACACGAGGAAGCTGATGACTGGATGATGTTCCATGTGCAGGACATTTTAAGTCACCGTACAGGATCTACATCACTGACACTGTCATCAGGTGATACAGATGTCTTTGTGTGCCTATAATACCACACAACAGTCAATTGGAGAAATCTTGGCCTCCAAGAGCTCTGGCTCATCCGCAACTCAGGAGTGAACAGATCAATATTGCCACTTCACGATATCTGCATAGCGCTGGGAGACGAGCTCATACGGTGTCTCCCCGCACTACATGCGCTGACTGGGTGCGATACAACCAGCAAAATATCAACCAAACTTGCAGCTCTGAACACTGTCCACAAACCAGACAACTCATCTCTGATCCTCAACTTCAACTGTCCACAACTAACAGAGAGTGCAATACAAATGGCGGAAACATTCTTGGTCAAATGTCTCAAACCATCAACAGACATGGAGACATTTGACGACCTGCGCATTGCTGCGTTTGATAGCCATGCCCTTAAGATGGACTTTGAGAGGACCGCTTGCACCTCAACTAATGCGAGAAAACACATACAAAGAGCCTATTATCAACAGCAGCTTTGGGTCCAAGCACCATTTACAGACGCCACCTCGATCTTAAATGCAGATGCTTATGGTTTTGTAAGAGAGGGGAATTTATTAGTCCCTGAGATTGTAATCTCAAAGCCTGAAGGTTTGCCAGATCCCTGCTCGTGTGGCAAGTGTGCACACAAGAATGGCTGTCCCTGTCGGGTAGCTGGTATCCATTGCTGCAAGTACTGCAAATGTAAGGGAGGCAATAGTTGTAAAAATCCTATCAATGAGTTCTCATTATAATCCCCATACCTGGACTCTGTTGAGAAAAAGTTGAAAGTTTTACCTTGCAACACAGGGAATAAACCTGTTGTTCTGTATTTTTCACTTTAAGTTAACGTTCCAAAGATAATAGCAAGGTTGGAAATAAAATGTCTTTATTAATCAAATGCTTGTTTTCTTTCTACAGTTACATTACATTTCTACAGCTACATTACATTGGTAACATCTACAGAAGCACAATTAAAAATATAAAACCAGAATTCTTACACTACATGGTCATTGTAAACATTGTGATCACCTTAGAAAATCTGTAGTTTGAAGAGTTTATATGTACGCATATTTAATTAGATATTGGCTAATTTGCATATTTTATTTTATTTTTAAGACAAAGTGTAATACAAAAAGTATTTATCTTAATATGGAGATTAAACTGGTAGAAGTTTATGAGAATATCTATAAAGGGAAAAAAAGTCCCATTCACCTATAATGTGATGATAGTGTCACCTATTGTGGTCATTTTCAGGACTTTCGTCCCGGGTAGCGATTTTGGCACACATCCCACGTTGTTCAATGGGGTCATATTAGTCTATGTCTATATTAACAGTTGAGATATTCTCCGCTAAATGAAGCGCATACAAATCTTTCCCAGGACCTAGACTAATAGAACGCCTGGCTAAAAAGTGCTGAAATTTGGCAGAAAGTTTCGGGACACTCCACTGACCACTCACGCTCATTTACGGATCTCTAAACCCAGCCGTCTAGCGCCACCAACGGGTCAAAATCTGTCCGAAAATTGAACCGATGGGTCGAAAGTTATGAAATTTGGCGCACTCATTCAGGACCGTCCCATGATCACTCTCACCAATTTACAGAACTCTATGCCCAACACTCTAGCGCCACCAATGGGTTGAACCTGGTTTGCATTCACGCATGTGACCATTGAACGGTGCGTCCGATTTTCACATATCAGGCACCGTTATGACCTAAGTTCAATGACCTGTATTACGTCACTTTCCGCCATATTGGACCTCCGCCATATTGGATTTAGTCCAAACTCTACGAAAAGTTTCAGCGGTCACAAATTTCATCCGATTTTCACGGATCTTGGCAGAGATGATATTCTGTCCGAGCCGCACAAACGATACTTGCCAGATTTTTCAAATTCCACTTTATTGGCCCATGACAGCCAATCAAATATGGCGATGAAGCCGCAAAATAGGAAGTGGGTTAACATCTCAGTGACACTTTGAGTTAACATAACAAATCTTGATACCATTTAGTGCTGCCACTAACGACTAATTTTCTAACGACTAATCTTTCGAATAATTTTTCGATTAGTCGACTAATCTAAACGACTATTTTTTTTTTTAATCAAGTGTTTGTTATTTTGTTGTGTACGTTTTATTTTGAACTCAACTAAAGGGAAAACGTAAAATATATATCACCCTACTTTTGTTAGAAGCTGTATTACTGTAAGTAAACTGTTCAAAAACATTATGTATTATATTATTATGTTCTATTAAATGTAGTTTCATAATTAAATAGCTTTCCAATAGGTTGAATTGGAGATTTGCTACCAACGTTATCAAGTGGTTTCAGTTTCTCTCGCGCATTGAATGAAAGCTCATACCACCATTTAATTGTATGCCTCTATGTTTGATGACACCAAATTAGCAAGTAATTCATACTGATTGCAGAAAAGTTTGTTTTCTTTTTCTGTCGGTCCGCGGTTCCTTGATCAATTGCGCAGCAAATTATCAGACGAAGCCCCGGGAATAATTTCACTCAGCGGCTCCGGACCAGCAATGTCCACGTTACGGCCGGTGCTGGTCCGCGCGGCCCATAGTTTGAGAAACGCTGGACTTTGAAAGGCGACAGGAGTTGAGGACTTTGCAAATGAGCCTAACATCAGCATGTTCAAAACAAGTAGGCTACAGGCACTTTGCGCGTCTTACCACATAGGTTACTTCACTTTATCAGTTGGCTTGAACGCTAAAAAAATATGCGTCGTGACTTATTGACCATGGGAAATGACGCGCACTTTGATTGTTGATATCACGGGCGGCGGCATGTTCGGTTTAACGTTTTTTTGTATGAATGAATTACAGTAATGACACGCCGTTGCGTTGTCAACGTGAGACACTTCACTTCACTTATTTCAATTTCCACAATAGGCTACTATATTAGTCAGAGTCTGGACTAGCATAACCTACTAGCTTAGCTCCCCCCACTTAGCTCTGCCTAATAATTAATTGCGCTGAAAGCAGGCAGGCACGCAGCTTTGCTGCTGGCGTTAACACTTGCGTGCATAGTGGGGTTTAAAACATGCCAAAGTCTTAGTAGCCTGTTTAACATCCAAAGACAGTCATTGTACTTTTCAAGAGTTAATAACATATGGTTAATATAACATTACAGCCGTGTGAGACCAAAAATAAATAGGCGGTCAATAGTAAAACGACTCTTTGACTAAAAAAATTGCCGTCGACTAATTGTCATGGTCGATTAGGTCGACTAAGTCGACTAATCGCGGCAGCACTAATACCATTAGTTAGGACACTGTCCCAATCACTCACAGCAATTTTCATGCATATAGATTGAACACACTAGCGCCACCACCAGTTCAATGCTGGACATGCGTTCATGCGAATGATCCTTGACTCTTTTGTCTGATTTTCACAATTGAGGTAGTGTCTGATTCCTTGGACCATACAGAGTTCATCGACCCCTATCCTATCACTTTCCGCCATATTGGACCTCTGCCATATTGGATTTACTCCAAACTCTACCAAAAGTTTCAGCGGTTACAAATTTCATCCGATTTTCACAGAACTTGTCGGAGATGATCTTCAGACCGAGCCGCACAAACGATACTCGTCAGATTTTTTAATTTCTTTTTTGTTTGCCCGTGACAGCCAATCAAATATGGCGATGAAGCCACCAAACAGGAAGTGGCCTAACATCTCGGTTATGCTTTAATGTATGAAGTCCAAACTTGGTACAGGGACTTGGTATCTGATTGTGGGGACGCACTAGGAAATTGGCATCATGTGGCCTCTATAGGGGGCGCTGCAATACAGGAAGTGAGATTGTATCTCAGCAACGCTTTGGTGTTTTTGGTCCCAAACACCAACGGCGCATGCTCTGCTGCGACGACACTGTCCGTACACTTGTCTGCCTCTGTTTGTTTGCCGGTCTAGTCTGTGTCCAATCGTAAACTTGTCTTTTCGTGTCAGTCGATGTTTTGTACAGTCCTGTGTCCGTCTAACCACCACAAGTATTATCATGAGGAATGAGGTGATAAAAACAATCTGGATCCTAATTATCACCGTATAGATCATCGCCGGTGAGAACCGCGCGCTGCTACAGGAGCAGGATAACACCAGGGGACTCACCTACACCCGGGAAGACCTGCTACAACTCCGGCTGTCCACGCTAGGCAGGATGAAACCATCGGTGTCCCTCCCGCCAGAAATCCGACGGAGGAAGAGAGGTAGGAGAGGGGGTGTTCGCACCCGGCTGAGGAATCGACCCTTCAGACCTCCGTAGCATCATCCTGGCTAATGTGCAGTCCCTCCGGAGCAAGACTGATATACTCCATGCCAAATGCAGGGTGCAGAGGTCCTACAAAGAGGCCGGTATCCTGGCACTAACGGAGACCTGGCTGAACGACACCGTTCCTGACAATGAGGTACAGCTTGACAACTTCAACATCTTCAGGGCGGACCGGACTGGGAATTCGGGCAAGGAGCGGGGTGGGGGGGTCTGCATGTACGTTAACAACAGATGGTGCAACAACATCAAAGTTCATGGCCAGGTATGCACACCGAACCTGGAGATGCTGACACTGTCCATGCGCCCCTTCCACCTCCAAGGGAATTCCCCACCATAGTGGTCAGCTGTGTTTACATGTCGCCCAGTGCGAACGTCACAGCAGCAGCTGAGCTAGTTGTTAGCACCGTTATTAGCATGCAGGCGAAGTACCCCGATGCTCCGGTGTTCATTATGGGCGACTTTAACAGCTGCAGGCTTGACAGTTCACTACCCTCCTTCCAGCAATACGTGGACATTCCAACAAGGAGGAAGAACACACTGGACCTGTGTTATGGGAACTGTGACGGTCGGCCCTGCGCCGCACATGAGAACTACGCATAGCTGCGTGGCAGCGCGGTGAACACGTCTTTCAACTGGCAAGTGCCCACACAAACATTTAAACTGAAACCACATAAGCACATTTTAACCCGCTTACTTTGATTTCATTACTTTCTTTTAGTGCACCGTCAACTTCTCAACATTTCATTATACCATATTTAGTTTGTTTGCTTCATTTATCGATTACATCATTCAAATCTCAAATCTACAATAACCACAACACACTAGTTTAATTTACGCATCTTACCGCTTTATTTAACTTCATACATATGAGTTTACATACACGTTAGTTTGCAATACATATAGTATCTTTTGTTTGTTAATTACTCACTGCCCTTTGTTTGAGTTTCTTTAAGTTCCGCGGGTTGATCTGTGGGAGTCGGCGAGCTCTTCCGCACCCGGCATCCAGACGTCAAGACGTAAAGATGGTCGCGGCGGAAGACGCCAGATTAAAAGTCCTTAGGACACCACCTGTGATGAAACGTCATGGGGGGAAGAGAAACTTATGTTTAGTTTAACAATTAAGTTATTTTCTGTTGAATATTATTTTTGATTATTTTGAGTTAAAAAATATTGTTTACTTACTTAGTATTTATGTTTAACTGATCTTTGTCTTCGTCTGTGTCTTCAATGTGAATATTATTTATTGTCTGTATCCCTCTTGTGTTCGGTTGGTCTGATCAGCCAGCTTAAATGTTCCCCCATGTCTCAGTATGTGAGGTCAGTTCTTTGTGTTCAGTTATGCTTATGTTGCTCTTTATTTCTTGATTTTGAGTTCTGTTTAGTTGACATCATTTTGGCCAAGAACTCTTTAGTTAACTTATTTTTGTGTTGAGCATTTTTCTATGATTTTGAAATGTCGCTCAATATTTTAGTAGAAATAAATATTATTTGAAACTTTATTTCTGCGCCCTTGCCTAACTGCCTTGGTCCCCCTTACAGGAACATTAACAACGCGTACACCTCCCGTGCTCACCCGCCACTCGGTTTTGCAGATCACAATGTCATCACCCTACTTCCGCTCAACAGACAGGCTCTGAAACGAGAGAAGCCTGAGACCCACAGCGCCAAACAGTGGTCGGAGGATGCCACGGCAGAGCTGCAAGGCTGCTTTGCATGCACGGACTGGTGTGTCTTTGAGGGGAATCTGGAGGAAAGGTTCCCTGTCATCACGGATTATATACAATTCTGTGTTGACACAATCATACCAACAAAGACCATCAGGACATTTCCGAACTCTAAACCCTGGATCACTAAACACATCAAACTCAGAATTAGGGAGAAGCAGGAGGCCTTTAAGAGGCAGGACTGGACTACACTCAAACACATAAACCGGCAAATAAAAAATGACATCTTTAAGGCTAAACTCAAATACAAGGACAGACTAGAGCATGAATTCAGCACCATGAACACAAAACAAGCCTTTCAAAAAATAAGAACACTCACAGGACTGAACAGTAAACACAAACTACAGGATAAATCAGACCCAAGCTCTTTTGCCATAGAATTAAACAACTTCTACTCCAGATTCGACACAGTGGACCACTCAGACACCTGCAGGACTCTACTGGAGGCCATTCCCACCCTGGAACCAGACCCCCAGGTCCCATTTACATGCGTCAGCAGCTGAGGAGATGCAAGCCTGGGAAAGCCCCGGGTCCAGACGGCATCCTTGCCCGGGTGCTAAGGGACTGCGCAGCTGAGCTCTCCCCCATCATCTATTCACTGTTTGCCGAGTCATACAAAACCGCTACTGTACCAGTGCTGTGGAAAACATCTAATATCATACCAATACCCAAGAAACCCCGCCCCTCCGAACTCAACCACTACCGGCCAGTTGCACTCACCTCAATAATCATGAAATGTCTGGAAAAACTGATCCTCAGAACCCTCCTCCCAGTTGTCAGCCCACAGCTGGACAGCCACCAGTTTGCCTACAAGGCCAGGAAAGGGACGGAGGATGCTGTGGCATGTCTCCTCCACTCCCTCCTCCAACATCTTGAAACACCCACAAACTTCGCCAGATTACTCTTCATTGACTTCAGTTCTGCCTTCAACACCGTCCAACGCCACCTGATGATCAACAAACTCCACTACCTGCACGTCCCCCCGACCCTCATCCACTGGATCCACAACTTCCTCAGTGACAGACCACAAGCCGTCAAGATAAGTGCAGTCACATCACCACTCACCACAATTAACACCGGCGCCCCGCAGGGGTGTGTCCTAAGCCCCTTCCTCTTCACCCTCTACACCAATGACTGTGTCAATACCACACCCATCACCACATACTTCAAATACTCTGACGACACCGCTGTACTTGCACTCCTCAACGACAATAACTCCATATCTGCATACCAAGACTCCATTTCCCACCTCACACAATGGTGCACTGACAACTACCTTCAGCTTAACGTCAGTAAAACCAAGGAACTTGTAATCACCAACACCAGAACACCATCTGACACAATCCACAACCCCACCTGCATCAACAACGACACCGTAGAAATAGTGGACTGTTTCAAATACCTTGGACTCACCCTGGACAATAAACTCAGCTTTGAGCAACACACCACTGACATACAAAAACGCAGTCAACAGAGACTCTATGCCATCCTAAGCTCAGATCACTTTCTGTTGCCCCCTGACACCTGCTCCTTCTGTACAAAAGCTTAGTCCAGCCCATCCTCCTCTACTGCCTTCCCTGCTTTTTCAACATGCTAACTGCTGCCAACAGAAACAGACTCACACGCATCACTCATACCGCAGCCAAAGCAATAGGCCTCCCCACCCCTAATCTATCAGATCTCAACAGTAAACTCACCAAGAACAGAGCACAGACCATCGCTCATGACCCCACCCACCCCCTCAATCCCTTCTTCATTCTGCTTCCATCAAGACGCAGATACAGGGCTATGGGGTGGAAGCGAGTACGCTTTGGGAAAAGCTTTGTGCCCTCTGCAATAGCAGCACTGAACAACACACAGGGGTGATGGATCACTGTGCCGCCCTCATTCCTCTGTAATGCCAACTGGTGATGGTTTTCCTGTTTGTATCTGTGTAATGTGATGTATATGTGCTGTATATGTGCTGTTGTGATATATGTGCTGTATATGTGCATCTATGTGGGTGGGGTATGTGGTAACAGGGTGGTGGGTGAAGAACCGTAACTGTGTGTATCTATGTATTTCATGTCTGTGAGGCTTGTATTGTATGGTAGGTGAAAACAAATTTCCTATGTAAGGGAAAATAAACTAACTAAAGTACAAAGTCCAAACTTGGTATAAGGACCTGTTACCTGATCATGATGACGCACTAGGAAATTGGAATCATTTTACCTCTATAGGGGGCGCTGCAATACAGGAAGTGAGCTCCTATCTTAGCAGCGCTTTGATGTATGAAGTCCAAACTTGGTACAGGGACTTGGAACCTGATTGTGAGGACACAGTAGGAAATTGGCATCATTTGGCCTCTATAGGGGGCGCTGTAATAAAGAAAGTGAGCTTACATCTCAGCAACACTTTGGTGTATGAAGTCCAAACTTGGTAGAGGGACATGGTAGCTGATTGTGAGAATGCACAAGGACATTGATGTAATTTGGCCTCTTGCTGTGAGTGCTTGCTCATGCCATGGCAACGCCATTCCTGCTATAGCGCACTGCTAGGCCCCCGCATTGCTGCTTGCAGCTATATTTGAAATACATTTCTTACATACGGTTCCTTTAAATCTATTCCACTCACGTTATCAGGAGAATACCGTAGCCTAAAGTTTTATTTCGAACACTTCGGGTCTCACTCATTGGATCCAAATAACCGAAATAGCAAACTCCATGTCATGGAGTCATGGTAGGGTAAGTTAGGCTATAAGCACATAGCCAATTAAACATGACCAGGGAAAAAGGGAACGGAACAACACACAATGATACGGTAACGTTAGCCTATGCTATGAATTAAGAATGCTCAGCTCAGCCAGGTTCGTTTGTGCAGTCAGCCTATGAATGTGAACGAAAATATGCCCTTCTCCAGTAGCAATAGGCCACCTTAAAATGCACCAGAATAATAGAATCACATCTACTCAGTAGTCTAACATTTTTTTTACCCCCTCTATGAGCACCCCCAGGTGAAAAAACTACCGGTTCGCGAACATTCTAATCACATATTTGTGACCGTAATACTGCAATAATACCGAAAACCATAATTTAGGTCACTAACGGTGAGGTTAATTTTCATACCGTGCTTTGCAGGGATCGTGCAGGAGTGTACTGCGCTGGAAGGAGTCAAGCAGGATCCATGTGACACCCCAAAGAATACAACCAAATTGAAGAGACCCTGGCTAGGACCATGTTTTTTTTTATTTATTTAAAAGGGACAGTGTACATTAATGAACATAAGACATGTAAATACACCAGATTTAACTATTCAAGCTAATTTCCGTCTTTAGTCCCTGGCAGGTTGATGTTAAGAGTGAACTGGGACATATAAGAGGGATACCAGAGTATAAAAGTATACACACAAACACATAAAGTTAACAGACAATTAACACTACTACGAATATGTGCAGGATGAAGACAGACAGAATATGATACAAGACACAGATTAAAATAACAGATGTAAAGCCATGCTAGACAAAGAAAGGGAAAAAGGAAAACAAAACATTTAGTAGCTTCACATAAAAACAAAAGTAGGAGCAATACCACACTCGAGATAAAAGCATTACATATGATTACATGTTTGTGTGTCTAGCCATTGTTTTATGGATTTAGTCAAATTGCTTAAGTTTGTGTTATTCCTTATTTCTATTGAGTTCCAGATGTGTGCTGCAGCTGCTCGATAGGAGAAGGCTGACTACAAAGGATGATTTTCTGTATGGAATCATGAATTCATGAAGTGTTAGACTGGTGATAAGCATTTGATTTTTTAACCAATGTTTTCAAAGCCTGCTTATAAAGTCTTTCCACTGATTGCAGTGTAGTTCTTGATGTCTGTGTCCAGTTGGTGAGGCAGTAGTTTATGTGTGAGAGAATCATGGCATGCATCAGATGTTTCAGTTGGTACATTTTGTGAACACAATCAAATTCAATTTAGCTAATTTCAGTTATGGAATACCCGATTGACGCAAAGTGCGTCAAAAAACACAGCCTTTCTTCTCTGTTACATTGCTCCGGAACTGTTCATCACAGCGAGACAGAGCAGAAGTGGGGCTTTCCAACAAGACTACACACTTGTCTCTACGATCAAGTATGAAAAAAAAAAATAAAAAAAATTAAATCAAATTGCATCATATTTACAGTCTATATACTTCTCTGCGTTCACCTGCGCACCCATTACTCTCGTTTGAATTACTCGCGAACCCGTGATCGCATCAATATGGCAAGCTACACACACATGAAATGCATGTAGAGCTATGAGCTTGCTGTGGTGAGATACATGTCGAAATATAATACTTTTTATAATACGCTTTTTATATTTTAATTTTTTAAATATAAAAATAAAATCAATGCTAGTACTAATACATGAAATGATCTGATGATGGCAGATCTGGATAGCCTAGACTCTGCTGAAAAAAACAATATATAATATGTGTGTGGCACTTACAATAACCAGAATAAATCCTTATGAATGAAGGTAGTGAAAATGCCCTAAAAACAGCTTAGGGTTCTAAGGGTTAACAACTGAAGCATCTAAATTGTACATGCATGCCATGATTCTTTCACACATAACCTTGTATGTAGCAATAGATAAGGTGATATGAAAGGTATCTGTGGACCCTAGCAGAGTATTTGAGCAAGTGCTCTGGTAGAAGTTATTTGCTGCAATAAAACCTAAAATGAGTCTGTGTCAATTCCAATATGCATTGGTAGATATTTGAGTTGCACTTGAGACCAATGAGAGTTAGAGAATGTGCATTTTGCAGATAAGAATAAAAAATAATGCTATGAGGGAAAACTTTGTCATTACTTAGCATGTACATGTACACATGATCTGAATATAAAGTTATTGAAAAGTTATAAATGGGTGTTACAGGTTTCTTTGCAGCATACGTTTCTAGAAAACACTGAACTACTTAGGCAATATAGCTGATCTGGAGAATAAATATAAACCTGCAGCAAACACTTTGGTACAATTAGCAGTGTATGCTATTCGTACCCTGGTGCAATTAGAAGTGAATTCTATTCGTACCCCGGTGCACACAGCAATGTGTCCTATTAGTACCCCGTCTGGTACAAATATCAATGTATGCTATTCGCACCCCGGTACACACAGCAATGTGTTCTATTAATACCCCGTCTGGTACAAATATCAGTGTATGCTATTTGCACCCCTGTGCATTTATTCTGGCATATTGATCACACAATGTAATAATAATTAAAAAAAACAAGCAACATGTTTTTTTTTGTTACGTAACAGGGTGTGAATAGCTCAGCTGTGTAATAGACACTCTGAATAAGGTATGCTGTTTGCATCAATGTATAGTTAGAAGTGGATGCTATTCGTACCCTGGTGTATATAGTACTGTATGCTATTTACACCCTGGTGCATGAACTAGCTAATTGTTGCAATCAAAACTTCCGTTTGAGAACCGATTTCTTGTTCAAATTGTGCGCCTTCTCTCCAGAGACGTTGATACACATGCACACTCACTCTGCCAAAATGCATCACACAGAAATCAAAACCCAGTCTCCCGCATGCCTGCCCTTGTCTGTGACCACTGTACTATCTGCTTCCACAAATAGTGTTTGCAGGTAAACTTATAGTTTATAGGCCTGAACGTCATATTCACGAAATTTCTGTTAACTAACAAACTGATGGTTTATGTGTTTACTGAACCAAGATTATGAAAATAAAACACAACTTTTCAATCTAAAGCTTTATCTGAACAGATATAGTGCCGAAACCTTTCAGAGTTCTTTACTTTCTGCTGACAAAAAACGAATGTCCGCCATGTTTTTTGTGCACGTGAGCAACGTCTTTTTTTTTTTTTTTAAGTATATTTTTTGGGCTTTATGCCTTTAATGATAGGACAGTGGAGAGTGACAGGAAGCGAATGGGAGAGAGAGCAGGGGTGGGATCCGGAAAGGACCACGGGGCGGGAATCGAACCCGGGTCGCCGGCACACGGCGCAGGCGCCCCAGCCAGCCCGCCACAGCTGGGGCCATGAGCAACATCTTTGCTCAGGGTGTGAATAGCTCAGCTGTGTGGCCAAGGCCAGGGGTGTAAATAGAGGGGGTGTAAATAGACACTTCGAACACTTTAATAGTGGCAGTTCTGCATTCAAGAGCATGAGAAGACCTGAATGATCAGAGCCAAATTTAGAGAATGACAGCAAGTGTCTAGGCTGGAATAGGTTGAGCATTGGCATGAAGATCAATACAAGTGAAGAGCATGAAGAGCCATCTCGAAGCTGAAACGGATTAATGGATGTTAAGAGTGACCATGCTTGGTGTCTATGGCTCAGTCAAATGTTCTGCTGTGCAGGAGTGTACTGCGCAGGTAGGAGTCGAGCAGGATGCAGGAGCAGGATGTGGCAACTACAGTAAGGCACCTTAAAGAGAAAGAGAAACTGAAGATTCAATAATGTCCATGATGGATTGACCTGGATGTGATCTGGAAAAAACATGACCCCATGAGTGGTGGCACGACTCAGGAAAGAGGGGAAGGGGGAACCAAGGACACAGACCTTGGGGGGAAAGGGGCGCGAACGTGGTTCAGGCTGTCGGGAGATGATCAGGCCGTCGGGAGATGATTGAGATTGAGTAAACCAGGGGTAGCAATATGCACCAATTTAGCAATGCGAAGTGCAATGGAGAAAGCCAGGAAGCAATTAAAATACTGTAGCCAACCGCAGTAGCTAACGGCAAGAGAAGGGGTTAGCAGTACAAATGATGAGAGGATTCCAAGGAACGGAGCAGAACTAGGCTACACGCTGGAGTGCTTCCATGGTCAGGAGAGTAATGGAGCAATTCTACATGCTGGTGTAGGTGCTCCCTTGGTCAGCAAGGAGAGTGACGGAGCAGAGCTATATGCTGGTGTAGGTGCTCCCCGCGCGTTTCGCAATTGCGTAACTGACCATTCACAAGTCCCACATCTCTTAGTTATTGTTACTTCATCTCTCAAACATTGCAGAATCTTCATGTTTGCCATTGGGAATAACGGTCAGGGCACAACAAACTTAACTGAGTGCCATAGACATAGTCAAACAATCCAACATCCTATGTGCCTCAGGGATCAGTATTTGGGCCCCTGCTTTTCTGTATTTACACCACTTCCTTGGGCAAGATCATTCGCGCCAATACAGTTCGCCATCATTGCACGGACGATAGGCTACTGAACTTTACCTGTCTTTCCCACCAGAGGACTCTACCGTCTCTCATCGGATTTCTGCATGCTTAAGGATATTTCAGTTTAATCTCTCCACAACTAAGCTTTTGGTGTTTCCAGCTAAAACAGCTAATCCCAACAGATTAACATCCATTTTGACTCCTCTTCCCTGACCCCAACTAGATCAGCATGCAATTTATACCTCCCCACAACAACAAGATAACGCAATAGGAGGAACAGAGCATGTTAAAGTATTGACTTAATCCTGCCTATGTGATGTAATCGAGAAATGGAGTATGTAGTGTGGGGATACATCCACTCTTATTGGCTGTCTAGAATACAGTCATGAATGAACTCTTAAATCTCTTAAACCTATCTCAATTTACTTCTTTCCTTAGAAGATCTTTTCCCTAAAAACCTTATACAATGATAGCAATAACTTAATGTAACAATTCTGATAACACGGCGCCCCCTCCCCCCGGCTACTTTGCCAGCCCCCCACAGTGCATGCCAGACACAACATTCCATGTCCTGCAGCTATTGGCAGAGAGACAGGGAATAGGCACACACAAAAAACGCACAATGCACACATAAATAACATACAGATTACAATACCCTTGCATGTGCTGACAAAAATTACACTAAAAGAGGATAAAAAGACAAATCTTGGTCACACCCTATTTTTAAAGGTCAGCTTCCCCCATCAACTCAGGGCCTGTTTCAACAGTGAGAGGAATGTACAATCTCTCTTGGCACTTGACACTTTGTTTTCTTGTTCTTTTCCATATGCACCCCAGGCCATGTGCTCTGCGCTGCTCTATATAAGGATGAGATGGACATTGAGGATGCAGTGTGCAAGCATGGAGGTGTGTGTGACTACTCTACTGCTGCTGGTGTGTGCAGCCTGGAGTGAGGCTGCCCCCGTTTCCATCTCCATGGGAGACACAGCTGCATCTGAAGATGATCAAACTTTGGCTGAGGTGAAACAAGCATTCATGATACTGTATGGGCAACATGTGTCCTGATTCATTAATCAATTATGCATGCAGATATAGGTCAGGGACTAATATAGCTTATTCTGTTACTGAATGCTTTCCACTTGCCTTTTCTGCCTTAGACTTTTTTGCACATTTCAGGTCCTCTGCTGTAGTTTGTTATGACATACTGTAGCACATGAATGTATACCTTTTTTGTTCACATACATTCACACAGACATTGCTCTCGCTTGTTCTCTACTCGCCAGGACTATCTGGAGCGCTTCTTCCTAGATGTCGGGACTTCAAATGGAACTATCATGAGGAGTGTGACAGAAAATGCTTCTTTCAAAGACAACCTGGAGGCGATGCAGTCTTTCTTTGGCCTGGAAGTGACAGGCACACTGGATAAGAACACCATTGAGGTGATGAAGGCGCCCAGATGTGGTGTCTCTGATATCAGCAGATACGGGCACTTTGCTGGACGCCCAAAGTGGGAGAAGAAACTAATTACCTACAGGTAAACAGAAGTTGATCACAAACATTATGGTACAGTTGTGGTAGTTGTGTGTGCACCAGTATTCACACTGCACATTTTTCTTTATGCTATCGTAAGGTCTGAAAGCGGTAAGAAAAATACACCCGTTGGTTTTGTGTAGACGTAAGCTCACAGGACACCCATGCCATATAATACAATAGAACTGTGACAGCTAGCATTTCACATACATCCAGCCGTGTGCATGTACATGCCTGTTGATAAGAAGTGAGCTGGGGTCTCAAAGCAATGCATGTGGCTGCATTACAGGATAACTATTTACACCCGTGATCTGAGTCAGAGAGAGGTGGACTACACCATTGGCCAGGCCTTCAAACTGTACAGTGATATCATTCCTCTGGACTTCAAACAGATCACCAGTGGCACTGCTGACATCATGATCCTCTTTAAAGGCGGATGTGAGTACTTAAAATAAGGGCATTACGCTTGAGCTCAACAATGTGCTTAGTGAAATACTACAGGATCTTCATCATTTCTCCAACTGTATACCAGTACAATTAAGATGGTCCGGGGTCAAAATTGTATTTCCTAACTCTGTATTCTGGTTGTGACAGTACCTGCCATGTTGACTGTCCTCCATATGCCCTCCACTGCATTGTAGATCATGGGGACTTTTGGCCTTTTGATGGTAGTGGAGGTGTCCTGGCTCACGCCAGCTCTCCTGGTCAGGGTGAAGGTGGCGACACCCATTTTGATGATGATGAGAACTGGACCCTGACGTCTCAAGGTGACTACCTCTGTCCCACTGTTTTACCTGCCTTTCACTCTTACAGGAAAAAAAAGTTATTTATCCTCTGCCTCTCATTATAACAAGTTATTGTTGTTTATTCTATTATTGTAGTTATTATTGTTATTATAAGTTATTGTTTTATCCTCATCTTCTTTGGCTATGGTTGTTTAGCAATGGCAAAAGAAGAATAACAGGAAATCCTTGAAAGGTCCACAGCTCCCTGGGATTGACTGTTTTCTGTGCTCCCCTCTACCCCTGCCCTCTCAGGAGTGAACCTGCTTTTGGTGGCAGCTCATGAGTTTGGTCATGCACTGGGACTGGACCACTCCAGGGACAGAAGTGCCCTCATGTACCCCACCTACCAATATGTCAACACTAATGGATACAAGCTGCCTGACGATGACCGGCGAGGAGTTCAGAATTTGTATGGTACTGACATATTTAATCATATCATATCACATCATATCATATCATATTAAATCATATTTTATTAAATCATATTGCATTACGTGAGCCTCACCTTTTATCAAAAATTCTAGGTGTACGGAAAGGTACCCCTCCAGACCCTACACCCCCTCCTCCTAAACCAAAGCCAGAGCCAGAGCCTGAGCCTGAGCCTGAGCCTGAGCCTGAGCCTGGGCCCAACCCCAAAGATGAACAGTGCAGCCGCAATCTAGTGTTTGATGCTGCCACCTCCATCTTTGGCGATCTCTATTTTTTCAAGAATGGGTGAGAGACAAGAAATGATTGCATTAGTTAAATTAGTTGTGTGTGTGTGTGTACTAAATGTATAACTTTGAATATTTCGTCAGATATTATTGGAGGAAAAGTACAATGTTTAGAGGAATTCCTTTAATCAAAGTGCAAACAACATGGCCACAGATCACTTATGTGGATGCAGCTTGTGAAGTTCCTTTGAAGGCAGTATACCTCTTCCAAGGTGGGTATCCAGGCTCCACATACACTGATAAATCAGGAACTATTGTCCATTAAAACCACATACAGTAGTGTTTCCGTGGTCCCGCCGGCGGGATGGTTACCCCCCTCCCCCCAACATTCTAAATCAATTGTATGCACCATATTGCTATGTAGCATAATGTTATACACCATTTGAAAGCTTTGACTCTTGGGAATCCAAAAATGACAACTTTTTCATGTACAATCTGTATAGTGCTTTACATTCTCAGATTAATCTTATTATGTCTCAATTAAATTTGATCCAAAATGCCCCCCTCCCCCTCCTCCGCTTTTGGTGCGCTGCAGCACAATAAGTAGATGCAATTGGGTACTGAAATATTCACAAGAATCCATATAAATTGAATCTTCATGTTGTATTATCCAATATTAGTTGTACAGATGTATAGTCTATCTTATACACACTCATTGAACCAACAAAATAAATGCAAAAATAGAGACTTTTTTGTAATTATTCCATATTTTGTGTAGTCAGTCTATATTAGAACACCTGACATACAATCTAAATAATCCACAAAACCTCAAAGTGTTACCTTTCATTTGAGACCAGGATTATGCTTCTACACAAAGGGGTTCATGTGCAGTAAGCATTTCATTGTCAGTATGCATTTTGGATAACCAAAAGTCCTATGGGGAGTTTCCATAGGCATTTTACAAAACGCATGAGCATACCTTGGCAAATAATGGTCTATATTTCCATTCTATATTGATCTACTATATCTACTATATTGATCTATTGATGGTATAGGCCCCAAAAGAGGTGGGAACAATGCCCTTGTAAATAGGCATAGTGCAATTTCAGGCAAAAACTTGAGATTTGTATTGAGATCCATGTGGTTAAGTCTAATGTTTGTTCACACGGCATCTTTACAGGCAACAAATTCTGGAAAATAAACCCGCGAGACAAAACCATTTTGCCAGGTTATCCAAAAACATTAAGCAGCTTGGGCTTCGCCTCAAGTGTGGACAAGATAGATGCTGCACTGTACGAGCCCCTCACAAAGACCATTTTCTTTTATAAAGGAGCACAGTATTGGAGGTATGTGACATATTATTTCCAAATAAAAATATCTGTATTTACAAAACAAATCATAACACCACTACTTGTCTTACATGATTGCAGCTATAATCCCAGTATAGAACAAATGTACAAAGGATACCCAAGGGCTTTATCTGTGGGCTTCCCTGGAATTGGTAACAAAGTGGACGCAGCTTTTGAGAATTACGGTAAGGAATATTTCAAATACGCCATTGAAACAATGAGTGCCTCCCTCAGGGCAGTAAACGCATGACACCTCTCTCTTCCAGGTTACCTTTACTTCTCCAACGGCGCGAGGCAAGTGGAGTACAACTACCCCTACTTGAGAGTGCAGCGCACCCTCCTCAACTATGGGTGGCTCAACTGCTACTAGTAGTAGACCCCACCACATGACAAAACATCACTTAATACATCCAGCAGCTTGTAAATACCTTTGCACTAACTGATACATAATGTACTTTTTTGTTACATAACCAGTTAGCTCTACAAACATGATTGTGTGGTTTCTGTGAAGCAATCAGGAGGAGATGCAGATCCGTCCTGTCCAAAAGAAAAAGTCAAAAAGTTTGAAAACACTGGACAAGATGCAACCAGAATTCTGGAGATTTCTCCAATTCCCTTCAATTCTGTAGTAAAACCAGCGATCCTTGATTACTAACCCCTCTGGTAGTACCATGTTACAGTTATAACTTTGATCTCCAAGCTCATGTACAGGGAAAAGAAATCTTTGTCTTGTCTATGCTATAAGATCATGTCTGCCAAATAAACAGTACAGCCTTTCCAGCTACTATACTTGATATGCTCGACCTGTGTGGGCATTGCCCTTAGGTTTGAGACCTGTGTGAGCATTGCCCTTATATGGTTTGAGAGTTGCTGTAGAAATGGTTTGCCCTCCAGGGACTGACTAACATCCAAGACATTAATTCAGTCAACGGTCAGCAGGTTGTGATGTGATTGCAGTCACAACAGAAGTAAAGGAAGGGGTGACTGTTGATGATACTGCTGTCTAATTTAGACTACTGCGCTGTGTACGCCCACTTTGCTTCTCTTCCTTTACTTGGTTTACAACATCTAGCCTTATCCTAACAATTCAGCAAAATGTCATTGATATTAAAGCATATTTTATTTACACTTATGCTGGCCATGTGACAGAACTGACTGCTAAATATAAAATTACAAAACTACAAAAATATGTCACCATGTTTAGTGAACCATGAGACAAAAGCTGTTTTTTATTCGTAAATATATTGCTTCAAGGATAATTTTTAAAATGATATAATGTGTTTAGACGATTCAGGTAGTCACTATTGCAGCTTTTGCATACATAAACCTTTAAGAAATGAACCTTCAGAAAAGGGTTTCACAGAATGACAGAGTAACAACAATTTCAAAATTGGGACATTTAATAAAAGTTAACTGAATGTGTATTTACAACTGTACTTAAATATGATCTACCATGTTGCAACCAGAAAAACAGAGCAACTTTTTTATATATATATACAGCATTGTGATTCACACTCCTTAACCATTTCTGCAGTTAATGGTGGCATCCACCAGGCTCAAAGTACATCCATGGTTTACAGTCCCCACAAACAGCATTCCACTGCTTCACTTAGTGCAGTCATCATTCATCATAATGCAGGGATGACAGGAACTTGTCAACGTCCAAGTCATCAGGGAAAGAATCCAACAGCTTCTTCTGTTTCTGTGAGCAATATGAAATTTGATGTTAAAACAGACATATTTGCAGGATGTACATCAAAGCCCCTCATCACACATCATCATCATTCAACCCGGCCAGGGTTACTCCTGTGCTGAGGAAAGTATCACTAGTCATTCTTGATTGGCTTCCTGTAGCTGGCAGACTACATTCAAATCCCTCAATCTGCTCTATAGGGCAGCCACTGGATCAGCCCCATCCCACCACCATCTCAAATAGGGATGTAACGGTAAATGTGGTATCGCCAGACTCAGAGAACGGCTGGATGAACTGGAGAAAGGTAAAAAATCAATTGTTTGACTCAAGGGGAGGTGGAAAATGAGTGTAATTCCCCAAATGGTGGAATATCCCTTTAAATTAGGGTTTCTCAACGGGGGCGGTACCGCCCCCTGGGGGGCGTTCGTACTACCTAGGGGGGCGCTGGGAACGTGAGAGGGTTTTTTTTTTTTTTTTTTTAATTTTAAACTTTCATGGTTTTCACATATTTTTGGTGCAAAAATAGGCTACCTGAAATAAATAGGCTATTTTCATTTATGGGTTTCTAACCCCTCTACCGTCCCAGCTACATTTTACTGTTTATCTATGCTCAGTGGTCATACAGTGCAGTTCGGGCCTGCACACGCCCGGACTCACGTTCCCCAGCCCCAGCTATCGTCATCTCTATAGCCGGTTTTCCGCTCGCTGTTGTTCTGCAGCTGCTCTGAGCGTAGTCTCCACGAAAAGACCGTTGGATTGTTACAGTGCATATGTTGTTCACGTGATGTGCACTTGATTTTTGTCCATGATAAAATGACACGTCTTGTTGCCTACATTTAATGTTCCTATTGATTTAAAAAAAAATCATTACAACCAATGCTGATGTGGTAGTGTTTTTTTTTACCCAACCAGTCTCCTATTGCTTCTAACAGTGGGCTAAATCTGCTCAATAATAAAATAGGCTCATAGGGACATTATCTTATAATTCCAGAAGAAACCAAAACAGCACAGAAATGGGCTCGTTTTTTTAATTTAAGCAATATAGCATGAGTTTGAGTGGCCCACCCAGGTGTGTAGTTTTTAATTTTTTTAATTGTGTGTGTGTGTCCCTTTGTGTTCACATTTCCTAGGTGATAGAATGATCCAACAAGTGCTGTGCCTTCTAGCGACAGCCCTGGTACATTCAAGAAACATTTAAAAACTCACCTTAACCATCATCAACCATAATCAGTTCATTTAATTAAGTCATACTTTGTACAAAATATACAACTCTAATTTGACACTTTCATTGCCATCATGTTAACTAATGTTGTAATGTAACTATAATGTTAAGTCCCTTTGGATAAAAGCGTACGCTAAATAAAATATAAAAACACATGGGCACTAGACAGTACACTGATGAAAAGGATGAATGGTAGTGTTTGCAGATGCAGGTTGGTGAAACTCACTTTCGCTTTCTTCTTGCTGCTGGAGTGCTCCTTCTGGTCAGCAGGGCTGGACTCGCCGGGCTTGCGCTTCTTGCTTTTGGCTGCAACCGTGGGGGCGGCTGCCTCCTC
Source organism: Alosa pseudoharengus (assembly GCF_046254945.1). Classification (NCBI taxonomy): domain Eukaryota; kingdom Metazoa; phylum Chordata; class Actinopteri; order Clupeiformes; family Clupeidae; genus Alosa; species Alosa pseudoharengus. Next base: position 4,560,669 of record NW_027468598.1, on the reverse strand, counting down.
CTGCCGTAAGCTGTCCTTGAGGGGCCCCCCGGTGCGCGCCGCGCGCGACAGGATCATGAGCGTGTGGGCGGCCATGTTGATGCTGTTCTCGCTGCCCGTCTCGCTGGCCGGGCTGCAGGAGGGCAGCTCGGGCGTGGCCGGAGGCAGCAGGTGGCGTGGCGTGCCCTCTCCCTCGCGCCCCTGCCTCTGCCTGCCCGGCGTGCGGAGCCCGTCCAGCGAGTCCTCCTGCAGACGGCCCAGGCCGGGGGTTCTGGGCAGCGGCAGGTCCAGGCAGCCCAGCCCTTGCTTCCTGGGTGGGGTGGCTGCAGGGTGGAGGCCCTGGATGTCCTGGAGCATCTCGGCAGCTTGTTTGGTCAGCGGGCTGGTCTTGCTCAGGGCCTTGCTGGCTGCTGCGGAGGGAGCGGAGGCAGGGTCCAGCGGGGCTGGGGATGCAGGCTGGCCCCTCTCCTTCCCCCGGTGGGCCTCCAGCTCGTTCTCCTTGTTGGCGGTGACAGGAGAGGCCCCCTGCGGGGCCGCTGTCCTCTCTTCCGTCACCGCACGGCCATCTTGGGCCTTAACCGCTTCCTGTTTGCCAGACTCTTTTCCGTCCCTCTTGGCTCCTGTGGACTTTGCGCTCTGCAGATGCGATCGCTCTGACGGCTTAGTGTTCTGGGCCACATTGCTAGAAGTGCTTCCTGCGTCGGGCTTCTCCGTCATGTGGGGTTTCCTCCTGGACTCGAACCGTGTGCTGGGCCCCTGCTGGACTACTGCTGCTGCTGCTTTGGGAGCGTCGGAGCTCTTGTCCTTCCCTGCTGATGCATCCGGGATCTTAACCGATGTGTCCCTGTTCTGTGGCGCTGTAAAAGCAGAGGGCTGCGGAGTTTGGTCCTCCACCCGAACCGTCTCCACCCTCCTCTTGGACCTGCTCCCTCCGAGGATGATGGGTTTAGGGGTCTCGGCACGCCCGCCCTCCCTGCTTGTCTGTTTCTCAGTGGGGGGCGAGCCGGTGGGGGCCGGACTCCTAGTCTGTGTGGCGGGCGCTGGAGCTGGAGCTGCTGGCGGGGTTGGTGTGTTTGAGGAGGGAGCGTCGAAGCAGAGCATCCTCACATGGCCCGGAGCACCTCCAGCCTTCCCTGGCTCTGTGCTCTGACATGGCAAAGGAACAGCTGCTTTCGGTGCAGGAGCAGCCATCTTCTGTGGTGGAGCAGTAACCTTCTGTGGTGAAGCAGCCATATTCTGTGTTGGAGCAGTAACCTTCTGTGGTGGAGCAGTTACCTTCTGTGTCGGAGCAGTTACCTTCTGTGGTGTAGCAGCAATCGACTTGACCGTTTTACCTGAAACATCAACAAATGCTTCTGTTGTTCTTTATGGGATCAATATTTTTCATGTCTTACCTCCAAGTTTTTTCGAGTAAAAAGAGTCAATTTAAACTAAAACATTAATTCAATAAAGCTTCAACAATCAGAAAGAATATAACTAACTGCAGTATGCATTATGGCATTTAGTACAAGCATACCGTTAGCAGTAATTGCATTTGTGTACATGTTAACAGTGTTGTAGAAGCTATGTGGAGCATGACTACTTTAAAACTTCCTTCAATAGCAGAGGAAAAAAGAAAGTCTCACCAAGGTTGCTGGCATCTTGTTGAGGGGCCATATTGGGTTTTGCTACTAGGGTTGCTGGCTGGGTCACAGATGTTGTGCAGGGCAAAGTTAGTACCTTCAAAAAGATTAGACGTGTGTGACTTGACTTCATTGCCAAAAAGCATTTGAAGACGCATCTGTTTAAAACTCATGTCTCTAGCTCAGTATGTCTTTTCAACGCAACAGAACAAAATAGAAGCGGCAAAAGATCAACTCAAAATGCTGCGGTGCACACCACTGGGTCGTGTCACTTCCTCTAGCACATTCTAATTGAAAACAAAGTAATCAAACTGATATTGTCTGATACAGTCACAGTGACTCTCATTGCATTCAGTTAGGACACTGTTAAAAAAAACTGATACACACAAATGTAAACAGAACAAGAAGAGTCACAAAATACCACGTTCATGCTTCAGAAAGACATGCCATTGAAGGGCAAGTTTGTGGCACATAGTATGGCACAACAAAAAGGCGCTCTAAGCGATGCTGGGTAACATCACTCTGTTGACGTTCAAACAAAACAGAAAGCTAGCTCGCTACTTCCTCCCCCTCTCTCCCGTGCAATTGAAACTCTCCTAAACGCGCATTTTGTCTGTGATATGCCAGAACAGTTTGTTATGTTTTTATAAGCAAGGTTTGCCCAAGTTGTTTTGTGGCTGTTTTTGGATCCTGGGTTGTCCACAGAGATAGCGTTTTTACAGTGTATTCAGGACACAGGCAGCTAGCGGATGGTGAGGTGATGTTTGCTGTAAGTGACACAAAATGTTTTACCCTAATAAACGTATAACATCGCTTAGAGTATCTTTAAAAATAGTATGATAAAATTATCTAATTTTTAATGATTAGGGGTGTTACAATTTCAGTTTGAAGTCGATTGAAGTCAATCTTGAACTTTGAAATCAAAGGCAGTCAATGTAGCAGCACTCCCAATGTCACATCCAGCATGCATGCATCTGATTATAACATTAAACAAAATCAGATTTGCCAGGACTTAACTTTTAGTTCTTAATGAATCACTCGGCAGATGAAAATAATAAAGATAATTAAATCAGTAATGTCCACAACTGCATAACCTGCACAGTAGTTGATGCCGAGCTGGTAAGAGACATTCATAAACCTCTGCGCATCAATGGCGGTGTTATCTGGCGTTAATGTGACTTAATCCCACAAGCCACTTTCAGACATGACGTCCGGATAATGCCCTGGTAATTGGGCCCGGATCTCACGCGGACTTGAGTGTTCACACAAGACCCTCACGCACAGACTTTGCCTGGGTGGGTCTTATTCATACCTGAGTAAATAGTCTGGGGATTCAGGTTGTTATGACGTTTGTTTACTACATTCAGCATGGACATGGTGGTTTATATCTGTACAGCAATACTGGCAATGGATTGCATATGCAGCGTCGAGGAGAGAGAGCGCGAAATTCAGGCAGGTTGGAGAAGATACAAAGCAAAGATACAGCAGCTTTCTTTGCCATAAGACTTGATCGGAGGAGGAAGAGAGCTGCTGCATTTTGGCTGCATGCCCAGCAGCAGCAGCACGAGAGAAGCACAATGAGCCATGAGAGACCTAGCGGTGAACTGCTCTGGACAGATGCTCTAACTTTAATGATGAACAGTGGAGAAATCATTTCCATAGGAGTCGGTGCACTTTTGAGTTTGTTTTAAATCTGGTGGCACCTGCATTAACGCGCCACACTACACTACACTGGAGCCACATCAGAGACTGGCCATTGTCCTGTGGTGGTATGCTACGCCAAGTGAATACAGGACAATAAGCGGTCTCTTCGGTGTTGAAGTGTCTACAGTGTGTGTTCTTGTGTGAGAAGTTACCTCGGCCATCCTTAAACGTTGTCATGTATTCAGTCAATGTAAAATGACAGTTCAGCATTGATCTAAAAAGAGACGTCATCACCACTCCCCCTTGCTACGTGTGAATCACCTGCGTCTTACCCTTTTGGGTTCAGAAATACGTTCAGCCGCGTGACATGCGGACTTAGTACGAGGGGCCAGGTAGGGTAAGGTCCGGGTGATGTCTAGGTCAAATAATACGGACAAGTGTGTTCAAACATACAACCCACCCGCGTGACTTCTGGATCATGTCTGGATTCCAGTGTATGTCTGCAAGGGGCTATAGTGTCCCACGCACTGGTTTGGTAACAGTCTGGCTGGAACAAAACAAATGGCACATACCTGATTGGGCACAATGGTGAACTTCCCTGTGTTGTTCTGACCCATCACGGATACGGGCAACATTACACTCTGTAGCATAGACTGGACTGGTGAGGATATGATGAAGGTTGAACCTGAACACGTTTGGAGAGCAACACTGGTGTTACATTTCACTATACTAACAATCAGTTGAAGAGAACTACAGGCACTGCTATTTCATCTGCATGACTTTACAACATGTCACAAGACGCATAAAAAGTGTTGTGCCGTACCGTAAGGCTGTGGTACAGTCCGTGACCGCGGTGGCGTAGCCAGAACTTGGGGCAACGTGGTCAGCTTACTCTGGGTAGCCGGCGCTCCTGGAACCACAACCACGCTGGACTGATGGTCTCCTGGTAGCATCTGGTCCGTCACCACAAAGTAGCTGCTGGGTCCGGTGCTGGCCGGCAGCAGCTGGAAGAAGCCGTCTCCAGCACCTCCGGGGGCTAATGGCTGATGACCGTCCTGAGTGACCTCAGTCCTCTGAAGACAGCTAACTGCCTGGACCGTTTCCTCGGGGGTTACCCCGGAGCTGGGGGCAGACAGCAGCACCCCCCTGGCCGGCGACTTGGCGGGGGAGGAGAGGTATATGGTGGGGATGCGCTCCTCGCTGATGCTGGAGACAGCCTGGCTGAGTGACGTGTCTGTGGAGGGCTGCTCCTGCTCATCACTCACTATGATCTTCAGAGAGACAATCTGACCGGGGTCGGTCTCCGCAGCCGAGGAGGACGAGGGCACAGCTGCGGGACGAGCAGCTGGAGCCGATGGGGGCAAAACACTGACCCCTGAGCCTCTCAAGCTGTCTGGCGTCTGGGACTTCTGCACAGCTTGCCCTCCTTGGGACAGAGGGCCTTGTTTTTTGGGCTGGTCCACTTCTCCAACAGGCCCCTTGTTATTAGATCCACACAGAACCTCTGGTGCTTTCTCTGCGGAGCGACTAGCACCATGTCCCTGCGCTGATTCTTGCTGCCCCTCATATCCGGCTGTGGCAACAGGAGCCGAAGCGCTCAACAGGAGGTCACGTGCTGTTCCTAGCAGTTGGCTGCCCGCTATGGCCGGAGGCTGTTCTGCACCGGGGCCTTTGCTGACCTGAGACTGCTCCTGTGCCAATGACACAGAGTCGGTCTCAGGAACCATCGGGTCGTCTACATCCATATTCACTGTGTCCTCAATGTCTGTGCTCCTGCTGGCCTGAGAGAGGTGCTGAGAGGCCCGCGTGTGCCTTCTGCCCCCCCTCTGCTTTGGGTCCGCAGAAGACCCTCGGCCTGAGACCGGGCTCTCAGAGGCTGGCTGGCTGGGAGGCAGCACTGAGGGGAGCGCTGGAGCAGGATTCTTGGATGCATTTGAGGACAGAGTGGACTTCCTCTTGTTCTTGGCCTCTTGAGCTCCTCTCGCCCTTGCTCTAGGTACAGCTGAGGGCTCGGCACAGGATGCAGAGTCTTCCTGCACAGGACCTTTAACATGGAAGACATTTGGGGGAAGGGTAGAATGGTCATGCTCATGTTCATGTCTATGAGCTTATGTCTACAGGACATGTGTTACACCACCACTTCAACACTTCAACAGAAGAAAATTGATTAAATCTACTCAAAATCAACCAAGAGCGTCTGTCATTACCTAGGTGACCAGTATCGGTGGGCTCCTCCACATGACAAATGTCCTCGCTCTCCTGGTCTCTTTGGCCTCCCTCAACCTCCTCAGCACCGGTGGTTTTCTCTTTACCTGGAGTCAAAAGCAGTCTTGTTACAGAGAACGTGACCTCAATACTGGCATCCCCTTTGGGCTAATACACTTTTAACAGAAAAACAGAAATAAGATCTATTTTGGCATAATCCGTGACAAAAATAAAGACAGCAAGGATCACAGCGAATGCCCTTGCCCTCAGGACGTACCGTAGTCAAAGAGGTCGAAGAGAGCCTGGAAAGCAGGGTCAGACTCCGTCTGCTCTAGAATGTCCTGAATGGCATCATCAGTCATGTGGATCTCTCCCTACACAAAGAATCAAACAGCCAGGTCATTACGTGGATCTCAAAGTGCAACAGCATGTTTAGACAGATAAGGAAACTAGCATATTACCTGTAGGCCCAGAATTTCATCAATGGACTGGTCTTGATCCACTGAGCTGCATGCTGCCTTTGAAGCTTGTGGACTATTGTCACTAAGCAGGAAATCAAATATTGAACTATTTTAGACAGCACATTTCAAGGTCCATATGCTTATACTGTATGCATTAAGATGCATTAAACATGCATACATTTCTTTTTACCTGGCAAGTATTTTGTTAATATTTTCAGCAAGCTTTTCTTGTAGCGAACGGTCCTTCAGAATCTTCTCACGGGCATTTTCTATTACCATTTGCTGTGAAAGCAAAACATTTCCACATGAAAGATCTTGACGCCTTTTAAGTAAAATGTGAAACATAAAAAAACACACAATGAGCAAAAAATACTCACAGGGAAATTCTCTGACACCACTTCTTCGCCTTGTCCTTCTTGAGTGAGACCACTGGACGTGATGTTTGCCCGTGACGTTCCACTCCCTGAGGCCAGGCACCCCCCTCTTCTTCTAGGTGAATCACTGAAATGGAAGGACATTTGGTCAGGCAGTATCCCAAAGTGGTTTTACCATGTTATTAATGATAAACCATTCATTCCTATTGACTTAACCGACTTCAGCCTGTTACTACCAAATACAATGTCTTACCATTTCCTGCGTGCTGGAGATAGCGGCCCAGGAGTAAGCCTCTGGTCAGGAACAATTATTTGCAGTGGGGTATTGTCTGAATAAAATGAGCCAATTGTTAAAACCTGTTTTGTGATTGTAAAATCACCTCAATGTACTCAATGGTTTAAAAACAGAGCTCTCTCAAACCAGAAATGTTAAAAATGTTAACAATGAAAATGCTGGGAAAAGGAGGTGGAGATTGCCTATTCATTCTTACGGCTCAAGTTGATGGACAGGCGGCTCACATCCTGGACATGGGGGTGACTGAGAGTTAGTGGGGACAGCCGAGCCTGGGAGACACACACAGGGGTGGAATGTCCAGGAGCGCCATGCGGGGTGGGGAGGGGACTGGGCGCACATGAGCTGGGAGAAGGAGCCATCACACCACTAGGACTGGGACACGCCATAGGACTTGCCAGGGCCCGGTTTCTTATGATGCCATTTTTTGTACGCACTGTAGAAGTAAACAAAAGACGTAGACAAAATAAGCACCATCACAACATTCATCGCCTCCAAAGCTTAACCTCATAATATACACCTATAAACAAATCTTGTATAAAATGATACAACTCATGGTATAGAATTATAAAACTGAATTGTATGAACCAATTTTGTTTACATGCTGAAAAGAAGTCTAATCCAACTTCTAGATATAGCTTTAAACCACTACTGGTCAAAAGTTTTAAAATGCCTCAAATGTTCTATTTGTTCTTCAAATTTCATAAGTTTAAATGCAATAAATGACCTGAAATAGGGAAAAGAGCTAAACTGAAAAGAGCTAAACTGAACATTGCACATGGGCCTTCAGGGAATAGCTAATGGGTTGCAACTTAGAAATGTTCTTTAGACAATTAGGCTAAATTAAAGTAAAAAAGCCTTGCAGGTTGATGAAAACTATTTGCCGTTGTCCCAGCTTCCATTTATTACTTTAAAATCCCTCTGTTTCAACTGAGCATTTTACCTTCTTCTATGATGTTATCATAGAAGGTATACAACTTTGGTCTGTCGAAGACTGCTCAAAACAGGTCCCTGCAACTTTTACCTCTACCTATACCAACACAAAGTAGTAACGTAATGAGGTGCGGGATGAGGTATTCTCATGGGGTGTACATTTGAACTTTTTCCAAAGGACGACTTATGGGTAGATGGGGCACACAAATTAGAGCCTGCAGTGGGAACATGGATCAGGGAGTACAGTATGTAGATTGTAATTAGACTACTTACTCCTCTGGCTGGAATATACAATTGGAGAGTTCTCCATACATCTGCAAAAAACATGAAATAAGATGTACTTAATGTTAATGTCTGAATATTACCAATATATTATATACGAGTATAAGGAGTATGAATCCCTACTTGATCTGATTAAGAGTGATATCCAGCTTCTTCCATAATGATGACAACATGGCAGGGGCATGATTTTCTTGACTTATTTCTGTGAGAAGACAATCAGTATATAGGTAATGTCAGAGGATCTATCCCATCCAAGATTTGGAGTGAAAATAAACTTAATTTCGTCTCAAAAGAGCTCATCGCTTACCCTTTGTTTTGGAAGCTACATATTCATTCAAAATAGTTTTCAAGTTCTTCCCAAAAAGTGACTGAAAAGAAGGCAGAAAAGTAGCTTGGTCATTAATGTTATTGGTCTTATGCGTTTAGGCGCAATGTCAGCAAACGAATGACACCAGTAATGGCCGAATACTTGTATACACTCTAGAATACTTACAAACACACAGGCTGGAATAAGTCCATCCTCTGTACTGTGCTCTGCATACTCTTTCAAATTGGGGCTTTCCAGAATGAATGCTCTACTTGTGCCACTGAGACCTTCTTCTTGTAGATACCCTGTCGAGACGTACACCAACATCATCAGACATAAGACCTAATATTTCTCAACAATGTTTGACATTCTGTAAACACTATTTACGTTTATATCGGAAAGCTGAACTCGTCGCGTTATAACAACATGAAGCGGAGTGGAGGGTTACAAGTAACGTTAGAGTTAACGATCGGACACGATGTCTGTCGACCACGATAAAGACCTTAGTGTTATGTTGTCAACAAAACCAGACCTAGTTTAAGAATAAGTTAGCTTCAACGCACAGACACACTCCTCGGCATACTCTCATTGAAGAGGTGTTAGTCCTAAACTACAAATGGGTCCGTGCCGTTTAAACAATGACAATAACAAACTCGGGCTATCCTTGAATGACCAGTTAACGTTGCCAAAAAACAACCAATGTCACAGACTAGCGAGCATTTGGCTAACCAATGGGCTAGCATTAACCTACTCAAGGAGCGGGATCCGTACAAACAAGATCTTACCAAGAACAAGTCGCGCAATATCAGATGGTAGCAACATGATTGAATATCTCGCTAATGTTATAACTCCAACAGAATCACATTTTCAACTTAACTTGACCTACAACTGTACACAACTCTATTTTCCACCAACATCTTCGCTAACTGTGTAGTCAGTCCCAAATCCGAAAACGCGCGGAAACTCGCTCATGTCACCCGGAATTTGGCGAGTATCTGTAAGAACGGCATTGTGGGAAATGAAGTTCATAATCTGCCAAAATATCTGTGTCTTTTTAATTACATAGCACATATACATCACAGGTGCACATACTAATAGCAAGATAACATAGTAATAATCAAATAAAAAAAAGTAAAGGAATGTTTCGCGAGTATCTTCAACACCGCCTCGACACTACCAGAGAATGTGTAGACGGGCTCTGACACTACTTTGTGGCGATGTGAAGCTGCAGGCACCTACGGATATGCGTAAGTGCACCTATAAATGCTATCAATATAAAAGTCCTAGTTTCCATTCAAGATTGATGTTACGGTAATATACGTTTTGCTAAAGTTTTGTATGAGTGAATTTGCCCAATATTAATATTTGTATACATATATATTTATTTATAGAAATGCAAGCAACACGATCATTTTAACCACTTTATAACAAACGCTGCTATGATCTAATTTTAGTATATCCTGTGTACATGTTGTTATTTCCCTTTTTACTGTCCGTTGCTGCTGTCTTCTCTAGGAAAACCAACATGGCAGCGGCCAGAAAGCACAAACGCGTGGCTGCAAGTCAGCCAGGCTTTTTATCACTCAAAAGCTCAACAGACACCTCGGAATTAAACATTGGTCGGAAGAAACGTGTTAACAAAAATAAGAAAAAGAACTGGAATAAATTCAGTGACATTCAGGATGTGGAGGAGTTTTTGGACGACGTGCGACTTCAGGAGAGGGCCACGGGGTGAGCAGCAGCACAGTTAGAGTTAGCAAGCTTAACGCCAGATGGAGAACTGATTTGTTTTACTTAAGACAGCCACGTTTGCTGTAATATGTCGGCGTGATTTGATTGTCATGAAAAGAATGACAACATGTTATGTTCTATGTTATGTCGATCTAGCGAGCTATCCATTTAATGCATTCCATCAGATTACACAAGTGATGTCAAACATTTGCCCAGGTTGTCGTTGTTAACATATAATATTGGAACTAACTTATGCGGTTGCGTTTTGCTTCTCAGGGGATTGATTGCAGACAAATCAGATGACAGTTTGTTTTTTTTGGACATTGGGGAGTCAAAGAAAAAGGAGAGTTTGCCTACAGGTAATAAATGACGTGGTGATAACTCAATTTGAAACGTAATATTAATTTAAACATGGGACAGTCTGGCTGGTAGGCCTGCATTTTGTTTTGTTTGCATGCGCTGTTTTGATGATTAACTTTTTAATGTACTTTGTAGGTGGTGAAGAGGAAGACAAGAAGAAAAGGAAAAACAAGCGACCCCTGAAGGTAGACCTCATACTTCAGGCAAACTCCCACATCCCGGCACCGAAAGAGTAAGCATTTATATATTTTTTTCCTCTCGATTCACACCAATTTTCTGGTCTTGTTTGCATTGAAACTGCTAAACCTTTTTTCTGTTCACTTACACTCACTGGTCTAAAGGCCTATAACTAAGGCCTGTTAAGAATTGTTGGTAGACTCTCTGTCAATGGGAGGTGATGAGGCACAATTAACCACCTGAATAGGGCTTGTGTAGCTCAGCTGGTAAATGAATGGACTGGCAACACAAAGGTCAGAGGTTCGAATCCCACCAGCAGCTACTTGGTGCAACCCTTGTACAGCCGGTGAAAGACATGCCCATTGATGATTCCATCCTTGCGCTCACAGTATTTCCTCGGAAATGTGAAGACAAACACTTGGAACCTGGGGGGGCCGTTGTGTGAATGGCTCCCTAGGAACTGAGGGCATACACAATATAACCAATATATTTGGTAGTGTTCAATAGCTGGCCCTAGATTTAGATAGATACTTTATTGATCCCCAAGGGGGAATTCAATGTCTTAGTAGCATACAGACACAGCATGCACTTACAGCAGAAAAAGTAAGTATAAAAATATATATATAAGTATAAAAATATGAAAAACTCCACTGTAGTACTGTAGACAGTAGAAGATTAAAAAAAAAATACTTTTTAGATTTGGAACAAAATGCAAAACTGGTGATATTGGGGGTCTTGTAATCTCATTTTCTTTACCCACTTGGCATCAATCAGTATGTTGTCTGCAAGTGCACATGAAAATACTAAGGATAAATCGAGGTGAGATTGCATTTTTGGTCATTTCACAGGACTAAAATGGTATGTGGGGTAAATCAGAAACCTTCTCTCCTGTCAGCCCTGATATAATGCTTTGACCAACCATCTTGATGTTGATGGGGCAGGTGGTAGTCTAGTGGCTAAGGAGCTGGGCTAGCACGCAGTAGCCTGAATAGTTGTGGGTTCAATTCCCGGCTTCTACCATTGTGCCTTTGAGCACTTAACCACCTGAGTTGCTCTGGGGGGAAATGGTTCTTGTAATATAATTGGCATATGTAATTCGCTGTAGATAAACGTGTCTGCTAAATAAATAAATGTACAAATGTACATGTTGCTCATGAGATCACACAAGCTAATTGTGTTGTACTCCTTCAATTGTGTCTACAGTATCCTCGCCCACCAGCAGCCCAATGCCAAGAAGCTGCGACGCAAGCAGGAGCGGGCAGAGCAGCTGGCAGCCAAAGGTGTGGTGCCTCGCAGAGAGAGGCTCCTGGAACTCCGCAGAGCAGCCTTCGCAGCCGGAACGCCAGTACGAGAGAAGACTGTTCCCAATAACAACCCTGAGAGGGCCTACTACGACTTGTGGGGAGATCAACGTGAGCAGCCTTTTCTATTGACTTCTATTGACTGAAGGTTGTTGGCTTTGGAATTTTTTTGGTGTTGATGTTTGACGAGCATTCCTATTTTACAGCCGCAGAGACAGCAGATGGCTTCTACCTTGAACAGACCAAAAAGAAGCCGGTTAAGGTGAGCACTGTTGAAAGACTTGATAACTGCATTGAGGTATTGATTGATGATTGGGGGAAGGATAGAGAGGGTAAATTGAATGTTCTAGTATTTTTTGTTTGCATTTGCTTCTGATGTTGACGTGGACAACATTTTGTTGTTTTCTTTTCAGCGACCAGAAAAACTGAATGAGAGGCCGTCAGAACTTCCAGCTATTGAGGTCATTGCACCTGGTGGTTCTTACAACCCAGACTTCTTCTCCCATCAGGTGATACTACCGATCACACCCTCTGCCCCTTTGGACACATACCATTTTATAAAATGATTGTTGTTGACTGTCTTAAGTTCAACATAGTGTTTGTGATATCAGCTTTGTGACTGTGAATGACTGCAGTTGTTAGCATGTAGTTAGCATCTGACGTGTGTGTTTTTTTTTCTTTCCAGGAGTTGTTGCGGGAGGCCCATGAGGTAGAGGTGAAAAAGCTGAAGGCAGAGGAGCGTCTGGAAAGGCAACTTGCGGTGAATCGTCAGGAGCTAGCAACTGAGGTATAGCCACCCCCGTTTAAACTTTACCATACAGCTCAGCTCACTAAGCTAAAATAGCTGAGGACACTAGAAGAGTACAGCTCAAATAAATGAATTGCTGAATCTACATTAGCACAACACAGTGCAGCACAACAGCTTATTGTTCTGATGTAGAACACTGGGGCAACAGTCCTATGCACAATGTAGTGCAGTTAGTTCTGGTCACATGTATAAGTATGATGCCCATTAACCGCTCAGGGTTCCCACGCTTCATGGAATTTCCGGAATATCATGGGACTTTCGAAAGTCTGTTCCAGACATGGAAAGTCAGGGAGTCATGGAATATCAGGGAATTTTGTTGTAGCAACATTTACTTGCCAGATTACATTAATACAAATATTTCCACTCAGAACTGGTGTATGTCTGGTTATTAGCTTTAGTGCTTGCTTGATTAGCCCAACTTTGTTTATTCAATGCCCATTTATTCATCTCCCGCTCTAAAAAAGTAAAAGATTCTTGGGTGCTAAGCGGCTGCTCGGAAATCATTGGTCGGTATATCGTACCATTCATTATTTAGTAAGTCATGGAAATTTAGGTTTTTCATCAGGGAAAAGTCATTGAATTTTATATTTGACTTAGAGTGGGAACCCTGATTGTTCAAGCAAAGTAGAAGGATTGATCCTTCAGGACCATTTGATTGACTTGCACATGCAGGAGACCACATTTAAGGAGCAGATTCAAGGGCTCCTGGACGAAGAGGAGCAGGATGAGGGTGTGGCTGATGAGATGGCGGGAGACGAGGAAGACACTGGCATGGTCTCCAGCTCACAACAGGAGAAGAAGACGGAGAGACAGAGGAAGAAGGAGAAGGCAGACAAACTGAAGGTGAAACATTGATGTTTGATGTACAAATATCCTGTTCTCTTTATGGCCCACAAAACTGAAATGCATGATGTTACTTTGCTTTCTATTTCCCATTATTCTCCATTATTTAATTGTTAGCTTACTTTGTCCTTCAAAGTTGTTTTGGCATAAAGCATCTGCTAAATGTACATGTATACTGTTCTTTTGTTCTATCTATTCAGATCTATATCTATTCAGTTCATTGAGGGACACAATGTTGCACATTGTATATTTATATCAGTGTTGTACTGCTCAGGCACATACAGTGGATATTGGCACTTGTACTTCTTGTTAGATCATATAGATGATAATGTCAAGACTGCTTATAAAGTAGAGTATTAACACCATTATAACCATGTGAGGACTATGACATGCAGGTGCATGGCACTGTGCTTACTGCCAATGAAACCTAGAGAGCAATGAGTGAGATATGACTGGTCTTTGCATGTAGGGATATTGAGGAACACACTGTTGTGGTCAGGCTAGAGGTTCTATACTGCACTGACATGTGGTGTGGAGAGAGTGTCCTTCTGACCATGTCTCTGCTGTGGCCCCACAGGAGCAGCAGAGGAGGACGGAGCGGGAGGTGACCAGCAAGCGGCAGCAGCTCTTCCAGCTGCGCTCCATCCAGCTGGAGCTGAAGAAGCGTGACCAGCGCACCCGTCTGAGACAGAGCCGCCGCAAGGCCCTGCAGCTCGCCCAGAAGACCCAGCCCCGCCGCCTGGGACGCCTCAAGTGAGTCCACAGAGCTCTAGCACATGCATGCTTCTCTCTCTCTCTCTCTCTCTCTATCTTACACACACGCATGTTTCTCCTCTCTATCTCAGACACAGACACAGAGAACCACTAAGCAAAGAGCAGCTGTGCTGCATCCAGAGACTTACAAGTATCATCATACATGCTGATCTGTACACACCATCAAATTGATCTTCAAACACACCAACCACACAGCCTTCTGAATAAAATATGTTAATGATTTGGCTTGTTTGTTGACTAATTTGATAAAGCCTATTAGTGTGTGCATGGCCTTTACATTCAGCTCACACAGACAGTAGAAGGTAAGAAAAACTAATAAAACTAAATACTAAATATACTATATAAATTAAAGGAAAAAATCCACAGCGTGCTTGAGGGTGATCAAGCATGAGACAGGGCCGGGACTGGCCTGTAGTTCTGTGTGCATGGTAAGGTGCTCAAGAGAGTGAGTGTCATAGTGAAGGGGCAAAAAGTAGTCCAACAGTAGTGCAACAGTGCAAGAATAAGTTTGAGAGACCAGCATAAATAATATGGACGAATAAGAGAGTAAAGTATAATGTAGACAAGGTAATATAAAAAACTATAAAAAAAAAACGATGTCAGTGCAAGAACAGGTTGAGGTAATAGGGTTACAGCCATTCAGTATTGTAGCAGAAGCCATTGGTCATGTGTGCTAATATAGCATGAAAAACAGTGTAGCAGTAAAACAGTAGTAAAAACATTAGGCTGTGGACAGTAGTAAAACAGTAGTGGGCAGTCAGTACTCAAACATATCTCAGATGCGTTTGGTAGATGTGTTGTCTTGGTGAAGGTTAAGTTCTCACTAACTCAGATTTAAAGGGGAACTATGCAGGGTTTTTTTTTTAACTTAATTTGCCTTAAAAGCTTCGGAGTCATTGGAATGATTTATATTACTTTTTTCGGGTTGAATGGTGGCCGTCTCGCTTCCCCCTAGCGCCTGTGAGCGGGAAAAAAACACCTTAGCAAGTTTGGGCAGGTGGGCCGACGGACTCGGTGTCAGGAAGTAACCAGTGTAACGAATTGCTTTACTGCACTACACACATACACGCTAGGCACCGGCTAGAACAAGGTAGCGATGGAGTTTCTCAGACATTCATCATGGCAGAGCCAGCGAAAAGAAGCAGAAAGTGCGTAAACCGTTATCGGAGGAACAGGGAAGAGGAAAACGACAGACTGACAGATTGAGGAGTGTCGTAAATCATATATTCTGAGGCTGCAGGGGGAGCTCTGCAGAGAAACCTGTGAGCAAAAAGCGAGAAAACAGCAAAGAAATTGCCAAAACTACATAGTTTCTCTTAAATAACAAATCTTGAGAGAAACATTGAATTGAATGTGCATTGAAAAAGTATTTTATCTTTTACTGAAAAATTGAGTGAAAACAAGTGTTTAAATTTGTGTTCAGTTCACCATAGATCTTTGCATCACTGTCTACTCAATTGCATTGTATGCTCCTAGCACCACAATAATACATTTATGACTTTGGTTCTCATTGGTCACAGGTTCCAGAATCCTGATCTTGATGTGCAATTGAGTGATGAGTTAGCCGGCTCCCTTCGGAGACTTAAGGTAAGATAGTCGTCCGACAGTCCCATCACTAAGTATATCGCTGTTCTATGGCCTTTTCACAACATGTTTTGTTGTAACACTGTCTTACAGCCAGAGGGCAGCGTACTCAAGGACCGTTTCAAGAGCTTTCAGAAGAGAAACATGATTGAGCCCAGAGAAAGAGCCAAGTAAGACAGCTTCACATTTGGACAGTGTCTATGAAGTACAAATACTAGTGTTGTTTTATATGAAAATAACATTTACATTGCTTTGTTTATATCAGGTTCAAGAGAAAATACAAGCTCAAGTATGTGGAGAAGAGAGCTTTCAAGGCCATTACATAAAGACTGGTGCATATGAACCTACAGCCAAGACTGGGCTTATTCGGTGGATGGAGATCTTTCTGATGAGCTGTTGGAGCACACCATCTGGGACCACTCAATGTCCTTGCCAAGAAACCTGAAATTAAAACACATCCATCCTTAATCAACCAGTGGTTTGCCTTCTGCCATTGTGATAATTAGATGGCTTCACCTCAAGGACCCTTTCCTTCCTTCCATGACTCGGTCACTCATCTCAGTGAGAAATCATGGGAGATTTCACATCAGTGCAGACATGGTTTTCTTATTGTTCAAGGAGCCTGTGTCTGTGTCTCAGATGCCCTGGTCTAATACCCCCCCCCCCCCCCCCTTAGTATGATGCTGCTGTTTTCATACTTTTCAGTAAAAAGCAGATCACACTTCATTTGCCCCTGTCAGTGTTTAATTCAAACTACATGGCTCCCTGTCAAAACAGCTGCCAGGACACTGAAGGCGATTAAAGACCCACATTAAGTCAAGATTTTCAATCTTGTGTTATGAGTTCTGTTTGTATTTCTTCGTAATGACATGTCAAATCAAAAAGGTAATAAAAGTGAAGTATTTGACTTATCAGATGTTTGGATGTCTTCAATCTGTTGGGACAGTATAGGGCTTACAAGTCATTTTTATTGCACATCTATACATTATAATGGTTACAGCCATGGGTGACACTACAATTCTGAGACATTTATGTTTTTGTTTTGTTTTTGGAGACATTGAGCATGTGAGAACTGAGTTGTCCTCTATTTCTTGTTGATTAGATTGCGGAGCAGTCAGACATACACAGGATCCTTAAAGGCTCACCTTCACAGCACAGCAATGTGCTACCAGTACCCTGAATGCCTATCCAAAAGAAATCACCAGCAGAGCAACCTTTGCAAGCGTTCGTTGTCATTGATGTCACAGCAGTCATTGATGTTTCATTGAATTAGACCACCTAGAACACCTCTAAAAGGCTCAACAGTGGTGTCTGGTGTCCTGGACCCACCCCCCTCCACACTCATGAATAGACAATCGGCCACAAATTAGATGGGATGGGGTCTAAATTGGGAAATTGTGGACCCCTCAGAAAAGCTTCTGAACCCTCAGAAAAGGTTTCAGTAGGTTGAACATTTACTCTCATTTTGTAACCTCTGTGAGACTGATCAGTAAATCAAGACACTTAGGTTTTCTCCATTTAAAAGGATCCAGGTTACCCACAATGCACTTGTAGATCAATATTCAATTTTCAGTCAGATGATTGCTATCAGGCAGATCAGGTGAGACGGACAGCTTTCCACTTCCTATTGTGTCTCCTATGTTCTGCTCTCTGGTTCTCTCTCTCATCCCTTATGTCCATTCCGCAGGATTAGTTGTAGCTCTGTAGTTCCCTCCTAAAACAACCACTCAGCCCTGGGTGTGATGTCGGCTACAATCCTCCATTAAGTCCTTTTGTCCCTTCTCCCCCCTGCTGAGGGCCAGTCACATTCAGCTATGTACACTCACTCAGGATGTGACGGGACAAGCTATGTGCACTCAGTCAGGATGTGAGGACATATAAAGCCTCTTGTATGTGTTGTGCCAATAAGCCTATGTATGTGATTTTTCTCAGCATAGGAAGTGGAGCTGCTTCAGCCTCAAGATGGAGTGTCATTCTTAAGCCCCCTCCATGGCCCTGAGGACTTCATGCATGGTGTGGAGTGAGGTCAGCGGAGGGGAGAAGTTAATTGCCCCCTCCCCCACTATTAGTTAAACCTTTAATTACCCGTGCCGGAGAGTATTACCCCAGGCAATACAGTGGGCGAACGCTGAGAGTCCTGGTAAAGCTGATTATCTCATAATGTAATCTTTTACCTAAAAGGTAGCCCTGCTCCTGCCCGCTTGCCAGCCCAGTGCCTCTGATCTCCAGCGCCCGTCAGGTAAACCCCCTCCATTAATCCCCACGCTACCCCAGGCACGTCCATGCCAAGATGAGCCAACTTAAACAGGGCTGTCAGCCATGTACTCTAGCCTTGAGCTCTCTCAGACATGTCTATGCAAGGTATTCAAGGAGGACAGCTTGAGCGGGAAACAGAATTGGACAGTATGCTGATGGCAGAAGCCCCTTTGCTTATGTGGCCACACTTGACTGTGTGCTTGACTGCACTCTTGGAATGGTACTCTCTCACCTCTGCTCTTTCAAGCTGTGTCTATACAAGGCATTAAAGTCCCTCTGCCTTGGTGGAGCCATGCTGGCAATGCATGACAGCGCCAATGCCAAGGTTATGACTTCAGTCTACAGGGGCACATGTTGGAATGTAAATCCTCATTGTCTTTTGGGTTGGACGTAAAAGCCTCTCTGGGTCTCTATGGGTCTGTCAGTTTGCAGTCCGTTCTCTTTTTTGCAGGAGTGAAATTAACATTTTTTTTATATATATATATTTTTTATATATATATATATATATATACATCTGTATTGTGTGTGGTACCCTTCTCAACTGCCATCTGTTGATGCCTGTGCACCTGGTGCAACTTCCTTTTGCCAGCCTTCATACGCAGCTCCTGTGGGCAAGCGTGTTCTGCGCGGCTGCACCAGTCTTGCGTTGGCCATTCTGTGGTCATCTGTTCCCGTGGCCGGGAGTCCCAGGGGGGTGTGGGGGCTGAAGCAGCAGGCTCTGGCAGGCTGCCCGTGGAACCAGACTCGGGAGACTCGGGCACAGGCAGGGGTTAAATGCCGCCAGGTGTCCAGATGTTCCTCGGGGTCGCGCTGAGAGGTCCTGCTCTGGGGCTGGATGGCCTTGCGTGGAGGACGAGCAGCAGCCTGCCAGAGGGACGTCCACATGACGAGTGGGCTTCCTGAGCGCAGAGGAATCGGCCAACTCGCCACACATTTCTGCCTTTTCTCCCAGGCTCGGGGCGCTAGTCGCTGTGGGTCGACATTAATGTCACACTGGATAACCAACAGGCACGAGTAATATATACAAACAGACATTCTGAGATTGATTCTCTCTCCTCAAAGACAATGCTTGTAACTCTTGCCTGGAGGCTTAGACAGTGAGACAAAACTGAAATAATTTCTTCTTTTCTTTTCTTCTCTTTCTTTCTCTCTCTGGCTCTCTCTGTATCTCTGCTTGAGTCAGTAGTCCTCCACAGCCTCAAGCCTTTCTGTTGCTCCCCTCTCTTGGATTTGCATGTGTGTGTGTGAATGGCACGCATGTCTGTATGTGTGAATGTGTAATTGGGATTGGAGGTATAGCCTTCATGTTTATGCTGACAGTCGTGTGCATGTGTGTGTGTGGTTATGTGTGCCTGTGTGTGGTTGTGTGTGTGTGTGCGTGTATGGCTGTGCTTGTGCCTGTGCCTGTGCGTGTGCTCAATCGAGCAAATGAACCCTTGTGCACTTGGGGATGAACATCACAATGAAGGCAGAAGCACCGAGACATGCATGAGTGTGACAATCAGCCAGCTCCACCACCTAGACAATACCAGGGCAAAAAAACTCTTATTTCCTATAAGAGCTCCCAGGGCTGACTTGGAAATACAGGCGCCGACACACTGATTGGATGAAAATCACTGTAACAATGTAAAAAATAAAAGAGGAACAGGACTAGAGAGAGCCTGGATGTGTTTGGACTGGAAAAGCAAGGGAGGTGAGGAGGGGAGGGGTAAACAGGGAGAGAGGGAGATGGAGGGAGGCAGAGAGAGCGAGAGAGAGCGAGAGAGAGAGCAAGAGGGAGAGCGAGAGAGAGAGCGAGAGGCAGAGGGAGGAGCAGAGCAGTGATTCCCTGTGCTAATCCTCTAGACACACGCACGAGCCGGGTGCCTGAGCGAGGGAGCGAGAGATCGAGGGAGGGAGGGAGGAAGGACAGGTGGAAGGGAAGGTGCGGAGAAAGAGAGAGACGCCAAGTCAGACGAGTGGCAGCTGAAGAAAAAAGAAGAAAAAGGGTGGATAATGATGATGACAGTTGAGAGGGAGAGAAAGGACAGGCAGATGGGGGAGGTCTGATTCCAGAGCCATAGTAACAGAGCAGAGAGGAGAAGAGAGGAGAGGAGAGGGAGAAGGAGAAAGAGAAGGAAGACTTCTTCTGAGCACCACCAAACCAGGGACTCAAGTGCAATTACTAACCAAGTGAGCAAGAGAGCGCACGCAAGAAGAGAGAGAGGGGGGGAGAGCGGGAACCATAAAGGAACGCACAGTGACAGAGGAAAAGAGAGAGAGAGAGAGAGAGAGAGAGAGAGAGAGAGACAGACACACACAGTGGGGGGAAACAAAACACTGTGGTGAGTGTGGTACAAAGTGACAGCAGGGTTTAGGGGAAGCGGAGAAAATTCCAGGAGGACATAACAGGCAAAGAAAATGGAAGTAAGGAAAAGCACATCAGAAGCTGGTCTTCAGCAACCACCACTGGACAAGAACACTTGAGGAGAAGAACCCATAGCCTGGTAGTGTGTAAGTCAACCATCTTTATGTATGAAAGAGAGTGTGTTTGCGTGCGTGTGTGTGTGTGTGGTGTGTGTGTGTGTGTGTGTGTGTGTGTTTGCGCGCGCTACGTGTTTGGCTCAGAGTATATGGTCTGTGTTTGAGGATAATGCCTGGCTGTGTTGCTGTCGGGTAAACGTGCTGTGTGGATTAGACCAGATAAAGCACAGAGAGAGAGAGAGAGAGAAAGAGAGAGAGAGAGAGAGAGAGAGAGAGAGAGTGTGTGCGTGTGTGTGTGTGAGAGTGGGTGTGTATGGGTATGTGTGTGCATTTGTGAATTATGTACTGTATGCTTAATGAAAGAGGCCCCTGCGTCCAGGCTGCTGGTCAGCGCTGGTGCGTCTGCAAGAGTGAAGGTGAAAGGAGCAGCTGGCCGCTCAGCTGAGAACAGGAACAGAGGGAGGGAGGAGGGAGGGAGGGAGGGAGGATAGTGCAACAGAGGAGGGCAAAGGTTAAACCTCCAGCAGGTGAAGAGGGGATGCTTATGAAGAGGGACAGTGGGGCACGTGGGGTGCACTGTCCCTTATTGCTTCTGCTTTCCATCCACTTGTACAGAGCAAAGGAGGAAGAGGAGAGGAGAGGAGAGGAGAGGAGAGGAGAGGAGAGCCATGGGTGCCCAGTGAAGCTGCCGAGGGTGGTCTTTCTCTCTCACACACCCGCTGCCTGCTGCTCTGGTCAGGGAGAAGATCTCGGCGTCCCGGGGGGCTGGTCACTGAGCCCCAGAGGACAGAGGAGGGTCTACCACCCAACATCAGTAGCACCTGTGAGACGCGTCCGGCTGAAAACTGGCCATGGGGGAGTGGACCATCCTGGAGCGCCTCCTAGAGGCCGCTGTCCAGCAGCACTCGACTATGATTGGGAGGTAAGGAGCTGTTCTCTGGTCTGGTCTGCTGTTTCTTCTACTATTGATGGAGTGTTTTCTCCTCTCCTGTGATGGCCAAAGAAAGAGATCTTTTTTGCCCACTGTCTCTGAATGACTGTCAGCAACACAAAGGAGTGCACTGGGAATGGTTTCCTTGAACATATCAGTTTGTCCTGTGTGTGTGTATGCGTGCGTGTGTGTGTGTGTGTGTTTTTGTGTGTGTGTGTGTGTGTGTGTGTGTGAATGCGTGTGTGTGTGTGTGTGTGTGTGTGTGTGCGTGCGTGCGTGCGTGCGTGCATGCGTGTGTGCGTGCATGCGTGTGTATGTGTGTGCATAATGTGTGTATGTGTGTATGTGTCCGTGTGTGTGTATGTGTGCGTGTGTGTGTATGTGTGAGCGCATGCGTGCTTATGTGTACATTAGGGGGATTCATCTATATAAACTTGTTGATGCGTGCGGCTCCTATGTGCATTAGAAATGGCTTGGCATGCATGTGTAGAATAGCTGATGTGAGTCTTTACCATGGGCATACCAAATGAGCTTTGTTTAAGACAGGAGAAAATAACGAGATTATGTGCCAACCGCCTGCATTTAAGCAAAACTGAACATCTTACTCGTGTGTGTGTGTGTGTGTGTGTGTGTGTGTGTGTGTGTGTGTGTGTGTGTGTGTGTGTGTGTGTGTGTGTGTGTGTGTGTGTGTGTGTGTGTGTGTGTGTGTGTGTGCATGTTTGAGAGTGTTTGCACTGGTATGTAAGTGAATGTGAATGAATGTGCATGTTTTAGTGTGCATATGTGCAGATGCTTCTGCATGTGTGTGTGAGTGGCTGGCAAGAATGTGCGTGTGCGTGTGCGTGTGCGTGTGTGTGTGTGTGTGTGTGTGTGTGTGTGTGTGTGTGTGTGTGTGTGTGTGTGTTTCCACTATGATGATAATAGTAGACTAATGGGGACTCCCTGTCCAAAGTGGCTGGTCAGATGCTGGGCTTTAGCATTAATCTTCAGTGCAGAGCATCCTGAACTGTGATTGGCTGAAATGGAAGCTTCTGCTGTGCCTGTATTTCCAGCTGCACAGGGAGACGACAAGACCTTATGTGACATCAGCAGCCATCAGCCATTCCCCCCCCCTCTCACTTTCTCTCTCTCTCTCTTTCTTCTTTTTCTCCACGCCACTCTTCCTTTCACCCTTTCTTCCTCTCTCCCTCCTCCACTCTTCCATCCTTAATTAAACAGAATGGGTAAAAGCCCCTTGTCTGATCCCATTGAGGAGGGCTTTTTCTCACCCCTCTTCCCCATGTTGCTGGCTGTCATCTAATGGAGAGAGCATGACGGTTTGTCGATGGTCTGCATTAAGAGAGCTTACCAGCTCTGTGTGGCTCAGAATCATTGTCATTCATCACAAGATGTGTAGACCTGCTGGGTTAACTGACTGTACAGCCCAGTGATTCTCAGACAGGTTCTCAAGTGGAGTTGATCCAGCAAGTATGTTATTTAGGACATCTCCCTTTTTAATTGAGAGTGCAGCATTGCCATTGTAGAAGATATTATTTGTAGATACTAAAAAGACAGAAACAGAGTTGATCCTGGATGCAGTAAATGTCAAACATTTCCACATGCTTCCATTGATATTGAAATACCATTTAATATATAGTTTATTAATACCTTATAATATCATTTGCTTCTGCTTTTCTTCATTTTCTGTCCTAATTTTGCCATTCTGGTCTCTACCACTTTCCCCTCTATCTCTTTCCCTCTTTGAATCCATCTGTTATTTTTGTCACTCTTGTCCATTGACATGGCATGCAGTGGCACATAACCTACATGATCATTTAGTAACATGGCATGCAGTGGCACATAACCTACATGATCATTTAGTAACATGGCATGCAGTGGCACATAACCTACATGATCATTTAGTAAGCCACAGTTCGATCCCTCCCTCTGTCAGTCATTCTTTTTCTCACTCCCTTGCTCCTGATTTCCTGTCCATGATGAATGTATTTTCTCCTTGTTAGAGGTGGAGGTACGGGAGGAGTGCCCACATAACTGTCTAGTGCGCTCCCCCCCCCCCCTGTCTGATGCACTTGTGCGAAGCTGCCTGTCACTAGGGGAGTCTCCTGTCTTGGCACTGTTTAACTCTCCACCGCCAGAGAGCGGCTCTTGGAAGAGAAAGCGACTGGGTTCTGTCCTTCTAAATTTGGGCTGTGAAATGAAACCCATTTCATGGTCGAGTAGCAGTCTCCAGTGGGGCCTCTCCAGCGCACACCTATATCTATCACAACGCAGCAAAGCAGGAGATATTACAGAGACGCCACAGACATTAGTCAGAGCAGCGCTCGCCATTACATCAGCGGTTAGCATGACCTGACAGCCCAAAAGTAGCTTTACTTAGCTGCACTCTCCAGCGTGAGATGGGGCTGGCGCTTTCTCAGGGAAGAAAATGGAGAGCGGCAGAAAGTGTGGTGAGAAAAGAAGAATGCCTCTGTGGATGCGTAAGCCCTGGAGGGAACAGACTTCAGCAACAGGGCTCACACTCTAGAATCCACATGGCAAATGGCAGCCACTGCAGAGGTTGACGTTAGCAGAAGGGCCCTGTGTTGATCTGGTGCTCAGGGAAAGTGCTGATGATTGATTTTAGGGTGAAGTAATTTGTTGTATTTCTAAAGGTTCACTGGGAGATCAGTTACAAACAACATATTTAGATGTCTGTAATGTAAGTTGCTTTGGATAAAACTATCTAAATGTAAATGTAGAAGGTGCTTACAGTATACTGATTTACGGGCTACATTAAAATGTATACACTTCCTGAAAATAGACTCTCTCTCTCTCTCTCTGGCGCTCTTTCTCTCTCTCTCTCTCTCTCTCTCTCTCTCTCTCTCTCTCTCTCTCTCTCTCTCTCTCTCTGCCAGTATGTCTGTTTGTGGCTGCCCCTCAGTGACTCTTATTTAGATATTGGATTCTGCTAGAGAGTTTGCATTTGTGCTGATGTTACCTCATGAGCCATGTGTGTGCTGAGCGGTACGGTGGGCCTGCTGGTGCCGTGACGGATGACACTGTTGATGGGAGCTGGCAGCAGCCACTGCTGGGGTCTAGCAACACAGAGCAGCGCAGAGCTGAGCTCAGGAGGCCGGGGAAACTCCCCCATCTCTCTGACAAAGTGCAGGAGAAATGGACTCGGACAAATACTGGCTGGCTCTGAGGTACAGCTTGTGGATTGGGAGTGGGGGCAAAGAGGGGGTGATGGTTTGCCTTGTTTTTTGTGTTTGAAAAGGTCGAGAAACCTTTGTTGTCATCTTTATGCAAACTACCGTATTTCAAGGTGCTGACCGTACACTACTGTGTGTTTGTGTCTGGGTTTGTGCATGCGTATCTACATGGAGGCATACAGTATGTGTGCAAATGTAAAGCAGGCATTTGGAGTGATGGTGACTGTCACACTTCTCAGTTCATTTGGACAGACAGACATGTGTTTCCTGGCTGGCTAATATGAGACTTGAGATTTACGCTGTGAAGATCAGTTGATAGGTTCTGTACGCCATCAAAATCAGCTTATGTAACAACGTGTCACCCAGTGCATGTTTGTGGAACACCTTGCCCCCCCAGCCACTGTCCAGATCTCTGCACCCCCCCACCACCCTCCCCTAAACACACACACACAAACACACACACACACACACACACAAACACACACACACACACACACAAACACACACACCACAGCCCCAGGCAAAGGGTCAGAGGGGCCTCCTGAGCTTCCAAAATAACATGGGCTATAATTAACCTCCCTCTGCTCCTCCTACTCCCTCTGCTCTTCTGCTGCACACCTACAAGGCCTCAGCTATCACACACACACACACACACACACACACACACACACACACACACACACACACACACACACACACAGAGACATATACACACAAACATGTTGTCTTCATACACTTGCACTGTCTGAGATACAGTCAGCAGCATACTCCAAGATTTAAAGAACACTTCCAGAGTAATTACTCAATGACCATTTGTTAAAAGTAGTAATTTTTACAAAGTACATGACCACCAATCAGGACATAGTTCCAAGGATACAACAGCCCAATTAGGACACAATAAGGACATGACTGCCAACTAGGACACAATGCTAAGTATACAATGACCAATTAGGCCGCAATGCTGTGGACATGACTACCAATCAGGACACAATGCGAAGGACATGGTCTAAATTGAGGGCAAAACGAGTCTGTTTTGTTGAGGTGTGCAAGACTTGTTTAGAACACTGCCTCCAACTATTATGCCTATATTACTGTAGAGTTACTCTTCATGTCTCCAGTTTGTCCTTAATATCTTGCCATAGGTCATTCAACTATAGTTTTTCTATGACCTTAATTGTGACTGAAATGTCAAATAGACAGTGGCGCAGTCAGAGATGCAAGCTAACTCATATACATATATTTGCATTCCCACACACACACACACACACACACACACACACACACACACACACACACACACACACACACACACACACACACACACACACACACACACACACACACACACACACACACACACACACACACACACACACACACACACACACACACACACACACACACAGCTTTACACTGTGATTATATTTCCTCCATATATAATTATATTATCTCCAGGAAAGATTGCAAAGAACATTGTGCAGTATAAACTCATTTATTCATCTATACGTCCATCAGACTGTCCATGCCCCCGTCCACTATGTCAGCATGTCGGCTGGTTTGCACTGGACAGTAGTGTGTGAGGGGCTGAAGCAGAGCCTCCGAGGAGATGTGTAAGGAGAGGCGCTTGGCCTCCACTTTTTGTGTGTGCAGTTGTGTTCTCACTGCTTCGTTTATTCATCTCGAGTTGGTGACGCCTGTGTGATGCTAAGGCACCCAATCCTTGTGTCTGTATGACGTTAAGATTAAATGTGGTTGTGAAAGGACTGTTGTCTTTGTATCAAAACAGATGGGTAAACAATCAACAAGCGATTAGATTCCACAAACATCGGGGTGGGGGTGGGTGGGGGGGAAAGGGAAGGGAAAAGAATAAAAGATGAATAATGGAAAGCGATGTGACATTTAGAGTTCAAATTGAATAGAGAGGATATTGCCCAGTAGAGGGGAGACTGGAAGAAAGAGAAGTGGGAAGAGTGACAATAACGGCAAGGCATTTGACCATGAAGTACAATGTTTATTATGTGCTATAACATGCTTATAAACATTATGTTACATCATGGATGTTTATGCTAAGAGGATGTATGTATATTTTTGCTGAAAGGATGGAACACATTTTATTTAACACCCAATATTCCAGAAAGACAGGACAGACCTTGTATTAAAATGACCTTGTACACCTGTATTAAAAATGCTTTCAAAACGAGTGGAATTGTTATAAGGATGAGGGGGGGGGGGGCTGTTTGGCCTGTAGTTGCTTTCTTGATTGTTTGGTAGCTCAGAAGTGTTTAGCTGACTGCCAGGTGTTTATATCTGTAAACCTTCTTGTGTGAAGATATCTGTTTCATTTCAGTATGTATAAAGTATGTCATATTCAGTATGTCTGCTTTTGAAATGCATTCTCTAAATTGTCTCAGATATACTATATCACACACTCTCACAGCATCTCACCATGTCCCTGTGCTCTAGTGTGACCATTCTCTCTCAGCACTGACAAGATCAAAACTGGCAGCCAAGTCTAGTCTAAGCCAAGTGATTGCTGGACTCCTGCAGACCTAGAGAGAAAGAGGTTGATAGAGAGAGAGTAATAGAGAGAGAGAGAGAGAGCAATAGAGAGAGAGTGGGAGGGGTTGTGTATGAGGCAAGGGGGAAAGGACATGAATCAGGACACAAAGAAAAGAACAGAAAATTAGTTTCTTTCAGCTGGAACGATTTGCAGTATATTGATGCATCATGAGGAAAGATGGAGTGTGTGTGTGTGTGTGTGTGTGCGTGTGTGTGTGCGTGTGTGCGTGTGTGCGTGTGTGCGTGCGCGTGCGCGTGTGTGCACGTGCGCGTGTGTGTGTGTGGCATGAAATAGTGTGCTTGTGCCCACTGTTGTCTCTCTGGGCTGACAGTAGCAGCTGTTGTGCTGTGTGTGTGTGACTCAAAGTGAGAGGACAGGATGACAGAGCCAAGTTGCCAACAAACACACACACACACACACACACACACACACACACACACACCACACACATGCACACAACTAACCATAACCCAACCAAATATGTTCATACAGGCAACATAAATAAGATAAACATGTCATTTTCAAATACAAGAACCCTGACTGCGTGAAACCAGATGGCGAGAGAGATAGAGAGAGAGAGATAGAGAGAGAGAGAGAGAGAGATACACAAACATAGACCTAAAAACCCACAAATTCATACACACAAACAGTGCAATCAAAAATGTAGTTCTACAGGGTAGTTATAATTAAATACTCCCAACAAACAATTCATTAAGCAGAAAAAACACTGAAGTGGAAAGACTCTACAAGACGAATTGGACGGCACATTTTCACAAGTTGCCATTCCCAGACTTACACATGGTGCTGTAGTATCAGAGCACTCCCAGCCTGACAGCATGCTCATACCCAGAGCTGCGCTGAGGCCTGCCAACATTATGCTCCTGCTAGTTAGCACATCCATTCATCAGGCCAAATGAGTGCTCTGCCATCGCTGCTGCCGTAACACCGCTATCACACATTAGCACATACAGACAGATGCACTCAGATAATCACACAAAATGTGTGTGCAATGCGCTATCATACACACACATGCACACGACTGTCAACTCAAATAGCTTCAAACTGTCCTAATCACAACATGCACAATCTGAATGAAGAAGAGAGGAGGCACCAAGATCACTTATTTTAAATAAAACACAAACAACAGCAGCAGCAGCAGTAATGTGCACTCATTGCACTCTGGCCTTCATTTCCAGCATGCTCCACAAATCCTCCCGCAAGCAGTAAACCTTTTCATACAACCACACTCAGCAGCTCAGGCCTCCACAGACTTCTGATGAGCTGGCCAACATGCGGTGACATTGACTATGGCTTCTCGCTGCTCCCAGGAGGATCTTGGGTGATTCAGTGGCTGTGGGTGGCCCCCCCACAGGGTTCTGCGTGGCTATGACATTGGTGCGCGTGCGTGCAGGCGTAGGCGGTTGTGGGGGTTGGCGCCTCAGACCTGGCACAAAGCGGCATCCTGCATGTGCCCGTGAGTGTGAGTTGGCAGGCCCACCGAGCATTGGCAGAGCCAGCCAACCTCTCCTGCCGTTTGTGGGATTGTCCTAAAGGGCAGATTTTAATCTGGATTACACTCCGCCTCCTGCAATCTCACTGCTGCTGCACTCTTTGCTCTCTTCCAGCCGCAGTGCCAAAAGAAAAGCCCTTAAAGGGCCCAAGCCGCACACATGCATCTCCACTGGACGAGTACACACACACACACACACACACACACACATGCATCTCTACTGGACCAGTACACACACACACCCCCTAGCAGCACACATGCATATCCACTGGACGAGTACACGTACCTCATATGCACCACAATTTGCAGATGAAATGATTCCGAAACACTGAAATCTGTTTAGGTGCCTTAGGACCTAAAACAAATTATGTGTTTTGTATGGAAGATCAATAATCCTGATTTGAAGACATTTGTGTGTGTGTGTGTGTGTGTGTGTGTGTGTGTGTGTGTGTGTGTGTGTGTGTGTGTGTGTGTGTGTGTGTGTGTGTGTGTGTGTGTGTGTGTGTGTGTGTGTGTGTGTGTGGGTAGGTAGGGGGGCGGGTAATGTGTGTGTGTGGTGTCAGGTGTGTGTGTGTGTGGGGGGGGGGGTGCCTGTGTGTTTGGGTAGGATGACTGATGAAATGGTGTGTGTGTGTGTGTACGGGAGGAGGGTGGTGTGTGGGTATGGTGTGTGTGTTTCGGGGGTATGGTGTAATGGTGTGTGAATATGAGTGTGTGTGTGTGTGTGGGGGGGGTTCTCAATCATATAGGGTTGCATTGATTTGTTGATTAACTAACATTTATGAAATGCTGCATGAAGGGAACATATGAGAGCTGAAAGCACAGCCACATCCCCAACACTCTCTATACCCAAACAGCCAACAAAGCTTCTCTTGCATGGTCACTCCGCTTTGACATGTCCAGCAAACAATTAGCACTGGCCAGACAGTATGCACACACACACACACACTCATACTCACTCATCTGGAGACATGAGTGTGCATCAGGACCACAGTTTTAATCCCAACAGATCTCCAGACTGGGAGGAATAACACAATAAAGGGACAAGCAGGCAGACAGGCAGAGAGATCCATATTATGCAACACCTTCAAACATACAACTCACTTACACAAACACACACCCTCATGCATACACAGACACACACAAACTTGCACTCCAACATAAACATTTATATGCACTTTTCCTGCAAACAAAGACTTTCTTATGAAGAGATATTTGACATCCAAAACACATACTGAATTATAGATTACTTATCAAAACTATCATGGATCAATATGAATTTCCCCTTGGGGATCAATAAAGTATCTATCTATCTGTCTGTCTATCTATATATCTATAAATCTGTCTATCTGTCTATCTATCTATCTATCTATCTATCTATCTATCACAGTGCATTGAGAAATGGTGGTCAGTGAGTTCACAGAACTCATTCAGTGTGTGTGTGTGTGTGTGTGTGTGTGTGTGTGTGTGTGTGTGTGTGTGTGTGTGTGTGTGTGTGTGTGTGTGTGTGTGTGTGTGTGTGTGTGTGTGTGTGGAGGAGGTATGCATGCCTGGTGAGAATGAGGTGGCACTGTTCCTGGCAGAGAAACATGGGACAGAAGGGTCTTTCCATTTCCAGCCCATGTCCTGTGTGTGTGTGCGTGTGTGTGTGTGTGTGTGTGTGTGTGTGTGTGTTCTCTTTTTTCCATTTCTGGTTATATCTGTGAGTGTGTCTATGTAATGTATGTAATGAACGTAGCCATGTAGGCTTGATGTGGCAAAAGGGTTCTACCCTTCATACACACACACATGAATGTCTGTACACACGCACTGACACACACGCACTGACACACACGCACACACACACACACATCAGAGATAGAGTAGTAAGCATACAGTCACAACAGATAGATCAATTGATGAAAAATTGTGTGTTTCCCTCAGAGAATTGAAATCTTAATAAAGGCAGACAAGCTTCTCTTTCTTTCTCTCTATCTCTCTCTTTCTCTCTCTCTTTCACTCTCGCTAGTGCTCTGTTACTATAAATAAAGCAGCCTTAACTCGCTAGTGCTGGCAGACTGCGGAGAGGGATAAGCTGTGCAGCAGGTTGTAAGTGATTGTCCCTGCGTTACCCTGGATGCTGCCGCTGCTGCTTGGTGCTCTCATGGGCGACACAACCTGCTACTGAGCCCCCATGGCCACAGGGCGCTGGAGAGGCAGGGCTGCAGGTCCTTATTAATGATGCTCTTCATGACACAGACCGCACACACACACACACACACACACACACACACACACACACACACACACACACATACATACACACACACGCACACACGCACACACACATTTACTCACTCATACACACTCTCATACACACTCCTCTCGTCTCTCTGCCCCTCTGTTGTTGCCGTGGTAACAAGCGGAGGAAGAGAAGAGTTTCAGTGAGATGGAGAGAGGCAAGAAGAAGAGGAGGGAGGGAGGGAGAGAGAGAGAGAGAGAGAGAGAGAGAAAGAGAGAGAGAGGGGGTATGTGGGTAAGAGACCCAATCAGCTACCCCTCATCCCCATCATGCTCCTGTGATAAGCAGACACCCACTAGAGCGAATGCACCAGTGCTCCCCTGCATGTCTTCACAATGGTTCTCCCATTGTACACATAGAGATGTGCAAATGGCTCATATCTGTTAAGAACATGCCCTGCTGCAGCTGCAGGTTCTGCCTTTGTTTCTGGATGGCATTCTAGCCTCTCGCTACCTTTGAGTGGGTGTGATTTGAGTGTTTAATTGTTACTAATTGAGGCTGTAGGTGACACTGCCAACTGTGAAGCCCGGCAAAACATCGCTGCTATGCATGAGGGCACGCTAAACAGGGCACCGGGGCCAATCCACACACTTGACATGTGAGGGAATCGCTTGACATGTGAGGGAACACAGTCACAGGTATTTATTTTGGTGACAAATACACACACACAAACACACACACTGTTTTTTCCAGATGAGGATAGATTGTTCCTTACCTAAAGGACAGTGCATTTAATGTTAACATTCTCCTTAACAGGAGCTGTGATTAACACAGCAAAATAATACTGATCTTTATGTGTGTGGCTGGAGAGAGAGAGAGAGAGATAGAATTTCAGGGATAAAAGGGAAAACACACACGCACAGGAAAGAGTCGAATCCCAGGGATAAAAGAGAGAGAGAAAGAGAGAATGGGAGTAGAATAGAGAGAGAGAGAGAGAGAGAGCGAGTAGACATACAGGGATGAGAGAGGGAAGGGATTGATGGCGGAGAGAAGGAGTTGGAGGGGGTTGGGACATAGATAATCTAAAGCTATTCGATGGCATTAAAAAACCCCTAATGCAAGAATCCCTCTATTGGCCCTGGTGCAGATTAAAGGTTGTGGGTTTGCGTGTGAAAGCCATTATATAATTCATTCTCTCTGATGAGATTTTCTCTCTTTTTTTCAATGTTGTTTTTTCCCTCTCCTCATTGGCAGGTTAATTTTTTTTTTAATTCAAGGTAAATCTCTGCTGCATTTGCGCTCTCCCAATGTGTGTGTGTGTGTGTGTGTGTGTGTGAGAGAGTGAGAGAGAGAGAGAGAGAGAGAGAAAGAGAGAGAGAGAGAGATGTGTGTGTGAGAGAGATTGTGTTCCTAATTCTTCTTAAACATTAATTTGGCAGTTTGCTCCTCTCCTCCTCTCCTCCTCTCGTCTCAGGCCAGTCTGCTCTGTCTGTCACAGGCTGCAGCTGCTTGATAATTGCATGTTTGTGAGCGACTTTGTTTTGGCACTGTGGGTTTTGATACTATTGTAAATACTCAGGGCTGGATAGTGTAAGCGCATTATCTGTCAAAACAAGGACAAAAGCATTATTTTTCCCCTCTCTGTTTTTCCTTTACTTTTATCTGCCCATGCGTTCATTCCTACCCTGCAGATTACAGGTGTCTGCGGTGCCCTTCATCTTTCCATACAGCATCAGCTGTGACCTCTGCACTTGATGGGAGATGCAGGCAGAGATTGCAACTGACTTTGGTCAAGATTAAACCCCCCCCCCCCCCCCCCCCACACACACACACACACACACACACACACCCTGTGCACCATCACCAGCAGCAGCACCAGCAGTGCCAAGCTCTCTGCAGCTCCAGCGCTCGTCCACACCCCTCCCAGTAGTCCCCATATGCAGCTTGCACTGCTGATAAATCCATTCAGATTGGTGGATTAGAGGCAACACAGCCCTAAATCGCATCAAATATTTATTTGGCGTGACACCTTTCCCTGTGCCCTGTGAGTGACTGAGGAAGCGGTTTGAACTGTCAGCATTTCAGCATTTCTGTTGATGGTAACAGCTTGCATCATTTTGGCAAATTAGATTTATTTAATCTATCAGATGTATTAGTGAGTCGCTTATTTGTTCTCTTACTCATATCAGCCACAGTTGTGCACCATTTTTGGCAGATAATTTTTGGGACCATATGAATATGGATTTGGAATGTGGAAAAGGGGTAAAGGGGAAATATGGGAATGGGGTCAGAGTGTTAAGTGCTGCAGCTGAGGCTTTGCCTGTCTAGAGGCGGGCTGCAGGGAGTCTGCTTTAAATATACATGAGAAATGTGTGGAAGTAAATATGAGATGAACCAAAGGAGGTGAAGAGAGGAGAGAGGAGAGGAGAGGAAGAGGAGAGGAAGAGGAGAGAGAGAGGGAGAGGGAGAGGAGAGGAGAGAGAGGAGAGGGAGAGGAGAGGGAGATGAGAGGAAGAGGAGAGAGAGAGGGAGAGGAGAGGAGAGGGAGAGGAGAGAGAGGAGAGGGAGATGAGAGGAAGAGGAAAGGAGAGAGAGAGGGAGAGGAAAAGAGAGGAGAAGGAGAGGGAGAGGTAAGTGGCCAGGGAAGGTCTGGTCTCTTCAAAATATCCAAAAGTAGATACAACAACAAAAACTGCCCTCTAAAAATAGAACATTGGTAGAACAATAGAACACACATGAAAGAAAATATCTTTCTTGTGCATGCAAATGCTTCCATACACAAACACACACATACAATTTAATATTGACTATTTCTGCCTGAATGAAAAAGAAATCAAAACAAATCGGTATGATTCCATGTACTCTGTCTCCAAACACACACTTAGATGTCTTGGGGGCTCTGAAACGCTGCAAGGTGTTAATGTAAAAGGCATGTTCATTCACATACTGTGAAAATACACCCCTCTCTGTTTTCCTTGTTCTCCTCCTCATCCCCTCTCTCTCTGCAACACAGACAGAAATAGCTTAGAAGGGGCTCCTGCTCATCTGTTGCTATGGTGAGCAGAGGAGATGTTAGGCTTGAGACCACTAAATGAAACATCAGTCTAAGCTGTGCTGTGCTGTGCTGGCAATGAGGGTTACCAATGGGTTGAATGGCATGGAAGCAGCTAGAATTAGAACCAGAGTGCAAAGGTGATCAAAAGAAGAGGTATGAGAAAATTAAAAAGCAAAAATACGGCTTTATTTTTCCTGCCTACCTGCACTGACTTAGATTCCTGTGTGCTGCCTCGG
Organism: Alosa pseudoharengus; assembly: GCF_046254945.1. Classification (NCBI taxonomy): domain Eukaryota; kingdom Metazoa; phylum Chordata; class Actinopteri; order Clupeiformes; family Clupeidae; genus Alosa; species Alosa pseudoharengus. The sequence continues at coordinate 4,526,569 of NW_027468598.1, read as the reverse complement.
CAAACTGTGAGGCAGTTTTACAAGCTTTTGTTCTTCTTCTAGATGTAAACTTAATGTGCATTTCTCTGCTTTTCTCCCCCTCTCCTCTCACCCAATTTCATTCTTCTCTTCTTTCTGTTTTTCTTTTTGTCTCCCTCTCCATTTTTTTTGTCTCTGTCCCTTCCACTGTTCCCTACTTCAGGATCCTGCTGACAGTAGTGGTGATCTTCCGCATCCTAATCGTGGCCATCGTGGGGGAGACGGTGTACGAGGATGAGCAGACCATGTTCATCTGCAACACCATGCAGCCCGGCTGCAACCAGGCCTGCTACGACAAGGCCTTCCCCATCTCGCACATCCGCTACTGGGTCTTCCAGATCATCCTGGTGTGCACCCCCAGCCTGTGCTTCATCACCTACTCCGTGCACCAGTCGGCCAAGCAGCGCGAGCGCCGCTACTCCTTCCTCTACCCCATGCTGGAGCGGGACTACGGACGGGAGGGCGCTCGCCGCCTGCGCAACATCAACGGCATCCTGGTGCAGCACCCGGACGGGGGAGGGGGGGGGAAGGAGGAGCCCGACTGCCTGGAGGTAAAGGAGATCCCCAACGCGCCGCGTGGCCTCACGCACAGCAAGAGCTCCAAGGTGCGGCGGCAGGAGGGCATCTCGCGCTTCTACATCATCCAGGTGGTGTTCCGCAACGCGCTGGAGATCGGCTTCCTGGCCGGGCAGTACTTCCTGTACGGTTTCAGCGTGCCGGGCATCTTCGAGTGCGACCGCTACCCCTGCCTGAAGGAGGTGGAGTGCTACGTGTCGCGGCCCACCGAGAAGACGGTCTTCCTGGTGTTCATGTTCGCCGTGAGCGGCATCTGCGTGGTGCTCAACCTGGCCGAGCTCAACCACCTGGGCTGGCGCAAGATCAAGGCGGCCATCAGGGGCGTGCAGGCGCGCCGCAAGTCCATCTGCGAGATCCGCAAGAAGGACATGTCCCACCTCTCCCAGCCGCCCAACATGGGCAGGACTCAGTCCAGCGAGTCGGCCTACGTCTGAGCGCCCCTGCCCGGGCCTTCCTCAGGAGGGAAGCAGGCGGTCAGGGGCAATGGACACAGCAGGATGAATGGGTGGACGGGTGAATGCAATAACGGAATGTAAAATGAGGCGTGGATGGAGGAGACCCACTGGAGCCTTGGCTAAGATTGTCTGTGTGACAGAGGGGGGTAGATGGGCGGGCAGTGAGCTGTGAAACACCTTATTCCCTAAGATGGTGCGACTGGCACCGGCTGGCTCAGCCAGGGGAAGGTGTCGACTGAATTCATCATTCAAAGTGTGCGAGACTGAGGCCATGACTGAGCTGAAGCCATTTCAGCATTCCCCCATTTCCAGCGTGGGAGGGAACGATGGATAAACACGTTAGAGAGAGGTAGAAAGAGAGATGGAGAGCGATTGAGAGAGAGGGAAGGAGAAGGAGGTGAGAGAGGGCTATTTTATTTCTTTCCCAGGGATCGAGGCTCTGGATAGCCTCAGGGTCCTGGACAGGAAGGACAGGAGGATGGGAGAGCGGAAAGGCTGTCTGTAGGAAGCTGATAGACGTCCGCTTCACAAAGCTGCTCGACAGGAACAACAGCTAACGCCACGACCTCCTCTTCCCCTCTCTCTTCTTCATTCCCCCTCTCTTTTGACCCCTCCTCTTTCATCCAGAGAGAGCGAGAGAGAGGGAGGAGGTTGGGGGAGGGGCACAGGAGAATGGACAGGACAGGACACTGTCCAAGTCCAGTGTTGCTGTTATGGTGCTTGTGCCAGAAGAAAAATACTGTTTGGGTTATGTCTCCTGGCAATGACTTGTATTATCACAAACAAGAGAAGGAGATATAAACACCCTTAACAGACTCTTCTCCTCTGGCATCTATTCCACTCACCACCTGTTGGACAACACCACGGGCAAACAAAGTCCTCTTGCTTTCATTCTTTCTTTCTTTCTTTTTTGAACCCAACATTTCTTTCTTAAGACTCTGAACAGAAACCTTGAAATGGCACAAAGAACTTTACCTCAGCACAAGTCAAGCTCCTCTCGTGCAGTCCAGCTGTCTGTCTAACTGTGCATTCCTTCCTCTTGTACTGCGAATGAATATGTTTGTGTAACTGTGGGTTTGTGTGTGTGTGTGTGTGTGTGTATGTATGCGTGCGTGTGTGTGTGGAGTGAGTTTTTGGATGTGTCTGTGTCAGAGAGCCATTTCCAACAAACAGAGGTTATAAAAAGTTTTATTGAGCACTAATTTATTTTTTTTTTTTCATTACTTTTTTGTGACTGTGCCATCCTTTGAAATTACCACATTTTTGAGAACTGCTGTATATCATTTCACATTTAGATACAAGAACATTAATTTACCTGTTAAGACTTAAAGTAAAATATCAAGGTATGATTGTGGACAAATGGATTTTCATTTTTTTTTTATTAATTGCTCTTTTGTTTTCAAAGCTCTGTTTCTAAACCATTTGTTTTTTGAGAAACATGTTTGCTTTTTTTTTAAAGAAATACTAGGGTATTTGAAAAAAGCATGTTTTTTAAGATAACACTACTTGTTAAAATGGAAACCTATTTGTCAAGGATAATTGCTCAGAAGGGGGATTGACCCTGTTTTTTTTCTTGAAAAAACCACCCCTAAAAACTTCCGGTTTGCATTTCCGTGTGTTGATCCGCATGCCTTTAAACGAAAAAGAAAACAACGCAATGTGAAAGGTAAATGTATGTTGCACCTTCATTTGTGTGGAGATGTGTGGGGAGGAGCCTGCAGCAGGAAAGGCTTAGTGACACCAGCAATAAACACCTCCACTAGCGTGCAGCTTTTAAGGTAAATATTTAGGGGGCCTTTTCTGCAATAAATATGGGAAGTGACTCCCACATCTGTGCTCTGGAAAGAGGACACTTGTGGAACACTTCCTTCTGACCAGAGCAGAGTAGTGGCCATTTGTGATGAAGGGGGTGAGGCCTGTGTGTACTCCTGAGAGGTTGGGTGCGTGTGTTGTGCAGTACTGTAGTGACCGCTTCTCACTGAAAGCTACAGGGTAGACCACAGTAGTGGAGCTGCTATTAACTAGAGAACAATGAAGCTATCGCACAGATGAGTGCCGTGCACACATGGAGACCATGCATCACGGCAGATCCATTCCTTGTGCCTCTTTATTTATGCTTTTGTCTATGAGGAGTGTGCATGGGCATGTCACATTGACATCTTAAACGTCCTGTATATGAACGTACGCGTACGAATGAGAACCCTGGTCAGGACTGCACAGCAACATCCCAGCCACACTCACCTGTGCATACCCTTAGACATTCATCACAAAACAGGTGAGAGAACAAGAGGAGAGACGAGAGGCGTTCTGCATCTTCAGTCAGCTCTTGTGCTCTGGCCATTTACAATTGATCTGTTTAGGGTTTGGGTGACGGGTGCTGAGCTGCTGTCTGAGTCAGGAGATGAGCCTATCAAACCCAAGGCTGGTGGAAGCAGACTCTCAAGAGAGGAACAGCTACAGTTGGATGGAAACAGGTTAGGGGTCCATCAGCTCCACCTGAAACATCCCAGCACTGTTCCTGCTCTGGGATAGTAAAGCTCTCTCTCTCTCTCTCTCTCTCTCTCTCTCTCTCTCTCTCTCTCTCTCTGCATAGCTCTTCATTAGGACAGCAGTGTCTGCAGTCTACATGACGGTCTCTGTAGCATTCTCAGAGTTTAGATGGCAAGAGATGTACAAGAGGTTTGAATCCTGTGACTTCACTTGCTGCTGTAAGGCCGATTCACTCCATGTCAACAACCGTCAGACAGTCAGAACACCTATTGTGAAACCTCAGTTCTATCTGAGTCTGGCCATCTGAACAGAATGTTGTCCCGTCTACCTCTCCTTCTTCATCAGTTCCTCCATCTTTTTTCTCAGCCTGTTCTGGTCTTTTCTAGGAAGGAAAGCAGTCACTTCCCATGGTCAGTGCATTCTGTATTGGCCAGAGCTATAGTCTACTGTTCCTCCCATGGTCAGTGCATTATGTATTGGCCAGAGCTAGTCTACTGCTCCTCCTATGGTCAGTGCATTCTGTATTGGCCAGAGCTAGTCTACTGTTCCTCCCTACACTACTTTCCATCCTGTTCTTGTCTGTAAGTTGATGTTTTTTTTTTATTGATGTGGAGTTTTTGCTTTTTTTTAGATTATGTTCCTCTTTGCTTGTGGGTTCATCACTTTGTTGTGCATTTCTTTTTTGTACAGTACTGTAATTGCAAGATGTAATGAAAGGGTAATGGGGAATCTGTGTAGCAGGGCACTTAAGGATGTTTGAAATGAGTATCCTAGGGAGACATTCCAAATGTTTTCTCCCTTGCCAAAGTAATATGCAACTTACGAGTATGTACTTGGGGGTTTCAAAGATTTCTTTGGTACGTTAACTGCATGTACAGTTAAATGGTTGGAATAAGCATGTTTTTTTTATGTAACTTACTTTTCATTTTTGTAAATCTAGCTCCTACATAATTTACATGAAGAACTTGTAGCTTTTACCTAAATGAACACTAAGAACTATTTGATGAGTGTAGCCACCCAAACATAAATAACTTAAACATCCAGTAAACTTTTGTGCATATGATAGGGCTTCAAACATCACTAATCCCAAACGTAAAAGACTGCTGAAATAGACCAAGCACAGAGATCAAAAGCCTGGGGTCTTGATTCAGTAGCTTCATGCAGGTACATCCATCGTCTAATATGTTTGATTGGACTTTTATCTACTGTTGTGTCTGTACAAAGTTTCAAGTTAAATTTATGAAGAAAATAAGGGTATCAACACGGATTCTCTGATTCTATAAATGAGAAAGGCTCAACATAGGGATCTAACCTTAAGCGATTCTCAAGCCATTTTTTTACTTAGAGTAAAATGGTTGACTGTTATTTCCTCTGTTAAACGGACTAAGATTCATTTAGGATTTGGTACTACTTTATATAGCCCTTTGTGTCATCATATACTACCTTTGCAAAATCATATTAGGTGACCAAGAAAAAAACAACAACATTGTACGTTATCTCAGGAAGTTTTAGCTCCTTTTTGAAAAACAAATTCTTTTTTGTAATTTTGGAGAGTTTGTACATACAAATTGGAAACCTGCCCTTTTATACAGAGGACAAACCAACTCTTCCATTTGGTTGTCCAAAAAATTTACTGGATACCTTTCCACTTTCCTCAGAGAGATTTCACAGCTGAGGGTGAGCTTTGTTTTTGAGGCTTTTTGGAATATGACATAATTCTCTGAGTTCCACTTGGACGTGGGCATCACACTGTAATGCCGGTACAGAGATGCAGAACGCGGCTGCGTCCATAATGCTCCTACACACTAAGCAGCCACGCAGAAGAGTTCTCCGCTAATCACGCCTTACAGGGCGCCTCCTGGTAATCTCTAACCTCTGGCCAGCAGCCCTGTCCAATGATTGGCCCTCTGCTGGACTTTACCAGTCCTTGCCAAGATATTACATCGCCTGAGTGACTTCAAACCAGTCAGCATTGTCCTTAACCTCTGGGTCATTCTTCGTCTATGTAAGGGAAAGCAGGAAGTGTGAGGCAGGGGTCACCGCAGAGGAACCACACTGTTTTTTTCTGCATGTTTAAAGCTGGAATGACACTTGGAAGAGGAGGCAATCGGTCACTGTAAGCTTATTGAGTCAGAGTGTGGATAGGAGCGAAATATATCCATAACCGGTGTTAATTACTCATGGTCAGGTCAGGTCAATCACTACTCCACAGCTCAGGGTGTTCCTGTGGCAGTGGCGGTGTAGGCAAGGCTACAATGCAGGGCAAGCACAGGCAGACAAGAAGAACTAACCACTCCCACTCCATAAATTCATGCCACTTGCTGATTCAAGTGTATTCAGGTGTCCACTTCAAGTGCAGACAAGTTTAAGTGCACAATGCTAACCACTCATAGAATGCTTGTAAACACCAGGGTCCTCTTCTCTAAAGGGCTGACTTCAGTCTCCTCAGAGCTCACTGAAGGTCACATCTGTCTGTTAGGGTGGGGTAATGAGAAAACTATTTTGAATTGCGATGCATAGTAATCAGAGAATTGTAACAAAATTTTCATACTGATAACTTTTGCTCTTTGAACCCTTTTGTAGATATTTAGTGACACATTTTGATACATAAAGCAAAAACAAAAATACAGCTGAACTACAAATTTTAGAGTAACTTTTTGACACTAATTCTCTTGAACTCGTATCTGCATTTCCAAAAGCCATACTGTCTAAAGACATGAACAATGTAGGATTACAGGGAGTCATTTGGATCCAAGATGGAAAAAGCCATAATAAGACGTCCTTTATCAATTTGCCCACTAAATGTGTGTGACTTAATCATTCCGAATCCTCCTCCCCCATGGTGTTATGCCATTTTTTATGAATCACAGACAGAGAAAGCTGCATTACCATGCCATTCAGACTGCCAGTGCTTTAAGGCGGCGGTCTATGCAGTAATTCTGGATTATGCATATTTACACTCCAGCCAGGGCAATCTGCAACCTTTTAATCCGTCATAATATCAATCGAGTGATTACTTTATCTGATGAATGAGGCCTAGTGGTGGAGCTGAGAGTGGGGGGATGAAATTTGATACTCACCTGAAATTTTGTCCTTGAGTACACATCACACAATTTGAGTACACATTAGGCATTGTCTGTCAGACAGCGCTGGAGATGATGAGGCTTTTATGTAAACTGAAATCATTTGACTGTTATATTAATGTTCTCACTACAAAAGGCTGACTATCTTTAGATAACATCTCCCTGAGATCAGTTTAGCATGATGATGGGAGTAAACCCTTTGTTTGGGAGGGGAGCTTGTGTCTTTGGGGGAATTTCCATGTCCAAAAAGTGTCAATGTTCATCGTAATCCTTCATGTGTACTTCTCTTGAATCGTCTTTGTTAGAGGGGATACAGCAAAAACAAACAGAAAGAACACAGAAGTTCTTACACCTTCTGAAAACATGGTGAGAAAATCTGTTTGGAGCACAGATTTCTTTTTTATATATAATTGACCTTATTTTAAGGTTTATTATACATTTCTTGACTTGTGTACTGTATATGAAAATGGAATAAAAACCTTGAATGTTGTATGAGTGTATGTATGTCTCATATGCCTGTTTTGTGATGCTCTTGTTTATGATGTTGAAAGAAAACTGTAAAATGCTACTAAAAGTTCTTCAGTACTTCAGACAATATCAGATAATCCAACATTCAACATTAATCAACCATTAGACCAAATCAACCAAATAGAAACGATGCTGACCACATTATTGTCTATATACAATATAATATAATATTAATATAAATACAAATAAATGCATTTCTTGAATTTCTCCTTGGGGATCAATACAGTATCTATCTATCTATCTCTATCTAATATTCTGCACACATACAGTATTTACTCAAAAAAAAAAAAATATGTTTTTAAAGTTGTCATTTGACCAGTCAGAAAGTCACACTGGAAGGTGGGTTCAGATCATGAATCTGGCACATTTGTCTGCTGCAGCATTCACTATATCTGTGGAGCTTTTAAAATGTACACTTCACATAACCTTACCAATTTTACTTTCAGCAGATGTAATACTAATGTGAACAGTCCATGCCACACAATTCATTGCAAATCTGATAAGTCGTTTTGTTGCTCACCGTGTTCTAAACAACACCAAGGTAGTTGTAGTAAAATACAACACACACTGAAAGAAGGTATTTGTAATGTTGCACTGGAGAAGTCAGTGTAATAACACTAGCTAATGATTGCTGATGAGCTCCAGATTGTATCAGATGCTACAGTACCAGGGCAGTCTCTCCAGCAGTTAGCAGGGAAGATGAATGAAGATCAGCAGTCTTCGGAGCTTCACTGGGCCCTGGGATGAGGCTGCTGGGCTGCTGATGGCATGGGGGGGGGGCATGGCTGGAGTAATAATAGCCTGTGAGTGAGTGACAGAGAGAGTGAAAGGGACCGAAGCTGGTAAGGGGGATTATGGCTCTAAAGCTAGTCCTGATGGGATGGCGAGTGTGTGTGTGTGTGTGTGTGTGTGTGTGTCGGGGGGGGGGGGGGGGGGGTCGGTGTGCGTGAGTGCAAGTGTGTGTGTCTGTCTGTCTGGCTCTCTGCCTTTGCCCTCTGTTTCCTCTAATAATGCAACTAGCACAGCCACCATGGTGAATAGCGTGTTTTCCCTTCGATATGTGATCTGCAGTGTACATGTCGCAAGCATTTGTGAGTGTGTTTAACACTGTGCAATTATTAATGCATGCTTGAATACTGGATAATAAATATGTTTATATTGTTGTCATTCAGTGTGTGCATACTGGTATGTGTGTATTTGTAAGTATGTTTGTTGATTGTGTTGTGTGTGCATGAAAGCATGGGTGTTTTTCAATGCATGTCTTGGTGATTAGAGCTCAGAAGTACATATTTAATCTGGATTGTGTGTGTGTGTGTGTGTGTGTGTGTGTGTGTGTGTGTGTGTGTGTGTGTGTGTGTGTGTGTGTGTGTGTGTGTGTGTGTGTGTGTGTGTGTGTGTGTGTGTGTCTGTCTGTGTGTGTGTGTGTGTGTGTGTGTCTACGTGCGTGCGTGCGTGCGTGCGTGCGTGCGTGCGTGTGTGCGTGCGTGCGTGCGTGTGTGTGTGTGCGTGTGTGTCTATGTGCGTGCGTGCGTGCGTGTGTGTGTGTGTGTGTGCGTGTGTGTGTACGTGTGTGTACGCGTGCGTACACGTGCGTACGTGTGTATGATTTGTGCGTCCAGGTCCAGCAGTCCCACCTCTCCCTCCACCCCAGCAGTACAGGGTCACGTGGTTGCAGCTCCAAGTTGGGACTGAAGGATGGTTGCCACGGCAATAAGCCGTTGCTGTAATGTCGCTAAGCACCACAGGGATTAATCTGGGGACAGATGGCCGGGTAAGCGCGTCACTTCCTCCAACACACATACACACAAGTACACACACACACAGAACAGGTTGCCACCCCTTTCTGTCATACCAGAGCCGGCCGTGACTCACAAAAGAACTGCATCATCACTGTAACGTCACATCCATCTTCGTCATTT
>NW_027468598.1:4487500-4515000 GCF_046254945.1 Alosa pseudoharengus | reverse complement strand
AGGTTACAGGGAGTCCACATTTTCTGCCATGGCTGTAATATATCCTGAGATTACTTGGATTATATGGTCTTTTGCTACATTTTAGTGATGTTTGCACTGATATTGTTGAATTAGCTTTGTTTTTTCGTTTTTTTGTATAATCATTTCAAATTAGCCTGCTTTGTTTATGACCAGTGTTGGGCAAGTTACTTCAAAATCGTAATGTACTATGCATTACTTATTACTGTCATTTCAAAGTAATTTGTTACATTATAATATTACTGTCTCTGAATTGTAAGGCATTACACTACTATTGCATTACTTTTAAGTTACTTTCACCAAAATATCTAGAAATATGGATTTGCCATTCTAAATGCAGTTCATTACGCTCAATGCAGCTCATTGCTCATTGAGGGAGATGTGGTATAGCATAATGACTGAGCTAGGCTTAAGGCTAACAACATACAGTAAGAATGCAATAGGCGCAGTGCTCATGATGCAAAACAAGGAACAATCATAGTCAGAACTTTAAGGCCTAGGCCTGCCCAATAGAGAGCCTATTGTAAATCAAAGCTTAATAAAGACATGTCAAGATGGTGGCCTACTGGCCATTTTGGTCCCCTAAGTGAGTGGGTTTGAGTGAGTGACATTTAAATGATAACTCAAACACCTAAAGTAAAATAAAAGGCCTATTATACAGACCATTACTGTGGGTTTTTTTAACATTAATTTCTGAAGAAATGCTGTTTTCTTATAAATGGTGCACGTTATATTTAAAGTAGCTTTGGCCTCACACATTTTTCATGCACATAGTGCAACCCAAAACACACTGTTCTCCATTTGGAAAATAAGTAATGTAATCTAGTGTATGGATATGTATGCCACCATATATGGAGACTACAAATATGTCTGCCACATATTCACACATAAAGTTCTCCATATATTTAGAAAATAAGTAGTGGAATCTAGTGTATGGATATGTATGCCACTATACATAGAGACTACATATAAGTCTGTCACATATTCACACATAAACTTCTCCATATATTTGGAAAACAAATAATTGGATCTAGTATATGAAGATATATAGCATCTTATATGGGAAATTAAAATATTTTATATGCATGTATGGACATATAGCTTTGAATATATGTTTGACATAAATATTTGAATCACATATATGTCCATATAAGTAAAATTATAAGTCCCTGTTATTTGACATATATGTTCATATATTGCCATATATCACATTTTTGTATGGGACATCACTTTAAGAGCATTGATCTTTACGTTCTCATATGCCCTTTTGCCAGTTCTTGTTTACAAGCCTTGTTTGTTGAGTTACATTGATAGCACAATATTAACAATAATATGCACAATGTTAAGTTGTTTTAAGCAGCCTTCATTGCTTTGGAAAGAATGCAATGACATGTTGCTTCACATTTCGTTTTGCAAATAAAAGTGAATTATGAGCCTGGTATCCACCTAGCTATCTGAATGGATTTTTTTGTCGACTTGGCATATCATGTGCTTCATGTAGCCTAAATGCTTGGGAAACGAATTATTGAAGACCCACCAATTCCATTCTACTAGTACTACAGTGTATGTGGTGGAGATTGAGAGAACCCAAAAAGTATCAAACTTCCATGTACCATGGTGTTAGTGCATTCTGACATTGTAAACGTTATTGATGAAGAGTGAAACGCAGTTTGCAGTAAAGCTACTATTCATTGGTTACATTTGGGTGCCCCCTCTGTCCTTTGGTGCCCTACGCAAAGTGCGTGATGCGCGTGGTGGGAGCGGTGGCACTGCCAGGCTACACAATCTTTTTCTGCATTTCTATCCCTTTATTCTCTTGAATTCAAGTTCACAGCTCAAAGCTGACATGCACTAGAAGAACATAGTTTGTGTTTTATCAAGAATAAAAAAGATTAGCGTGGCACCACTTTAGATGTTTCATTAAATGACTTGTGCTATTTCGCGAGGCATAGTGAGATCTTTCGGTTTCGCACACAAAGTGCACTAACTATTATGTTCTTCATATCCTTGTCTTTGACAAGCTAAAAATAATGAGCGTAGAGTTATGTCCATCCCGCAAATAGAGTCCGACTTTGAGTCTGCTGCAGCCACAGTCATCTTCAACCAGTATCAGGAGATACATTCTACTATTTTGCGCGGATTTTTTCTCGTCTGTTGTTCTCGCGGTGGTGTTTGCGAATATGTATCAAAACAAAACAAGCGCTTAATTTTGGGTTAAAATGCATTGTAACGCGCGTTACTGAAGTTTGTACGGAGTAAATATTACCCAATTTTTTTTTTGGTAATGCCTTACATTGCCGCGTTACCGCAAACAGCAATATATTACAGTAATTACATTACTTTTGTAACGCATTACTCCCAACACTGTTTATGACTGATAAAGAACTTTCCAGAAAGTGTCATGGCATGATCTCTGTTTTGATTTATTTGACATATTAAAATAGTTTGTGTTCTTTTAACCAAAGCCTATCATCAAAGCTGTTTGGCATCAAAGAACATGTCATTGATGAATGTTTCATACATTGTTGTGTGCCATTTCCTCATATATACGTTTCAGCAATCCAGGTCAACACTGTCTAACTGTTATTTGTGTGGATCATAAATAATGAATGCACATTTCAAAGGAGCTTCCACCTTTCCCCACCACATGTGCAGAAATGCAATCCTTTAGTACTGCAAATATCCCATGTATCAGTGTTGCATTAATTATATTTTGCCATTATGTTCACCTTATATCTCTATAGAAATTCCATAAAACCTGACAAAAGTCACGGCTTCTAATGCATCTTTTTTAGGTTGTCCGAGTGCAGCACCTAGGATTGCTCGCCTCCTGGCTTTGTGATTGGATAGTGAATTTAAATTCCTGATTGGCAAGCCAAACCTGAGCACTATTGACTATTCAACAACAAAGCGTCAAATGTGTAAAAAAAACTCTGGAATTAATCATGCGTAGCAAAAATGTGTACCTGCAGAATAGATTCATAATTCAAGGTCAGAGAGTAACTGAGGAATGATTTGTATACCCATGGAATAGATTTGTAAGAGAAAGACATATTGATAGCAAATTGTTTGTACAGTCACAAATCAGTTTTACAGTTACAAATCATGACACACACACACACACATACGAGACACTTCCCCCAAGGCGGCGCAAAGGTCTGTGTACCTGCAGAAAAGATGTGTAACTGCAGGTACAACTGCAGCTTTGTGTACGTAGAGCATTGATGTGTAACTGTAGAGGCTCATGGTGCCCAGGTCCACAGTACATGATCTATGATCTGGTTGTTTGGGGGGGGGGGGGGGGGTGCTGGTGTGTCTTGCGGGGTTAGGGTGCTTGATATGTGGGTAGGTAGTGTGGGGTGGGCCCCCTGGCCTGGAGGTTGCAGAGGGGTGTGTGGCTACCCAGGGCCACAGATACTCTGACTGGGGAGAGGGTGGAGTGTTTGGGTGTGTGTGTGGCTGCAGAGAGGTGTGTGTGGCTACCCAGGGTCACATGCACGCACACAGTGGAGAGAGAGGGAGAGAGAGGGGACTTTGGGTGTGTGAGTGCTGTGTTGGGGCTCATAGAGGTGTGTGTGGCTGCAGAGAGGTGTGTGTGCTTCCCCAGGGTCACACACGCGCAAGGGAGAGAGAGGGGACTTTGGGTGTGTGGGTGCCTCACTTTTACCTGATGAGGTCATCACACTACTTGCATAAATCTTATTAAGGCCAAGCAGCAGGGTGAAAAATAATTTTGACATGTCATGAATAATGTCTATGGTGCCAAATGTCCATGGCAGAATGGATGAGAGAGAGGATAGAGGATTGGAGGGGGAAAGGGACGTTTAGGACAAAGAGAGCAGGAAATGGGGTGCTGCTTAACAGGAAGTGACAACAAAGTAGAGAGAGACAGGGAGAGCAGGAGCACCGTTGAGCGGGAGTGGGGGGGGGGGGGGGTTAGGACGATTCTAAGGGCTCAGCACTGACAGGGGGCCCCCAGAGATATAGAGATAATACTATATTGTATCGGGGGGCCAGAATTATTGTCTGTCATAGGGCCCAAATGATCTAGCAGCGCCCCTGAGCATGATAAAGAGTCAAGAGAACAAGAACAAATATAGTAAGAGAAAAAGGAGAATTGAGAGAGAAAAAGAGAGAGAGCGTGAGAGAGAGAGGTAGTAAGTACTGGGTCTTGTATTTGCAGTGGCGGTATGCACTGGCATAAAGAGAAAGAGCTCAGTGTAAGTGTAAAGGAGAGTGGTACGAGTGGAAAGGGAGGTGACAGACAAGGTGTGAGACTGCACAAGGAGATCAGAGAAAGTGCTGTGTGTAAAAATAGAGCTGACAAAGGAAGAAAATAGAAATATTTCCACCTGCAAATGTCAAACTGCAGCCTGTAAATACCTTCTGCCTGCCTGCACCCAAAAGGCCAGGCTACACTAAGAGCGCAACTCAAGTGTTAAGTTCACGGACCATCAAATAAGACTTGTTCGGATGTGCACAGCTTTCTCACGCCGGGTGCAGCCAGTTCTATTGATTATAGTGGAAGCTAATTGTTATAGCATACATTCTGCGAACGAAGTACAGTAGGTGTGATCCCACTGTAATGATTCTGGGTGTTACAGTGTTTTACACGATTTCTGAAACCATAGCCCATTTTGTCAAACACATGCAAAACATCACAAAACTATTTTTATAACTTGTGAAAATGCTATGGTTTCAAACCTCTGTGTGTGTGTGTGTGTGTGTGTGTGTGTGTGTGTGTGTGTGTGTGTGTGTGTGTGTGTGTTTGTGTGTTTCTGTACAGTTTCTGTTTCTGTGGGACTGGGAATGATGGAGTGTGAAGCATTCTGATGACAATCAGATAAGTAAAAAGCGAAAAGATAAGAACATGAGCAGCGGGAGACTAATCTCCCCCATCCTTCCTCCCCTCAATGACTGCATGGCTGCTCAGCATGGAGAGAGGAGAGATGGTGTGAATAGACGGTAAAAGAGGAGCTATGGAACATGAAAGAGGGAAGCAGCCCTTGGGGGAAGAGGAAATAAACCAGGTTTTGAAAAATAGAAAAAACAATACAATGCCATAATCTGGAGGAGGTAAGAGAGAGAAGAGTGATTGAGCAGGAAACGGAGGGAGAGGGGGAACAGAAAAGAGGAGGAGAGAGTGTCCTAATTAGTGTGTTCACATGACTGATTTCCATGCACACCATAAGGTAATGCAAATTAAAAAGACGAGGGGATTTCATATTGCATGGGTAAATTTAGAGTTAATGCGTGAAACTTGTACTACACCCTGTATATGATGCTTGATGCCCTGATAAGACTTGTGTTCTGATTTCACTGCAGTCATCTAATGAAAGGAGGGCTAAATGATTCTCCAGGCTAAATGTGTCTCTTTTCTGCTCAAGACTGCAGTGTGGAACACAGCATTATGTGCTCCGCATTACCATGCCAAAATGGCTGACCTGATTATGTAACTATTATAGATACAAGCAATTTTGTCAAATGTATACTACTTTAAAGCACTCTACTTTTTTTCTTAGAGGATTGAAGGAGAAATACATGTTTACTGTATAAAGTACAAAGCTGTTTTTCTTTGAAACAGTACATTGTTTACTGTTTGTACTGTTTACAAAAAATATCTTGGCTCCTCCTTGTCAGCATGGTCACCTGATACAGGTCCCCGCAGGTCACGGATCAATCGTTTGATTGCCCTCTGGACTGCAACTGCCTTGCAGCCTCTGTACCCTCAGCCTCATTATTCAGCTGCAAGCATCATCCACTTCAAAGCAAAGTTCATTAATGTAGGTCCACAAATTACCCAGAGCGCACTACAGAGACTGAGCAACTGAGCCCAAAATGTAGCAGCCTGCCATGGCCTAGGGCTCTTGCAATGAGGACACTGCAATACAGACACACACACACACACACACACACACACACACACACACACACACACACACACACAAAACCAAATATGCTCTCTCTTTCTCTCTTTCTCTCTTTCTCTCTCTCTCTCTCTCATACACACACACACACACACATTAAGGATAACAGTTAATTTGCAAGACCCATGATGTGAATGTGTTTTTTTGTGCCCAGAGAGATAATTTATTTCCAAACTCCATTAACACAGTCCATTTGCTGATGCGGTAATGAAAATAGATTTGGGGCATTTTTTTCAACCAATCTGATTATGAGGTATGCTTCTCCATTTTGCATAATACAAACCTGACATTATTACTTGTACACATAGGAGTATCTATCGAATAGAAATCTGTAACATATATATGTTACATATATCTTCCACGTCAGTAAATGGGCCTATTCATTTTAAAAGGGTTTCATCAAATTCAGAAAAATGGGATATGATGTTATGTATTATACTTATCGCAAGAATGTTACATTCAAATGTAATGTAATGGACCATGCTGAAACCATTAAAGGCAAGATGCTTTTATACTGATGTATAGTGATATACATAGCAACTGTCATTACTGATATTTCCCAGCCACACTGGAAGATTTTCGTCATTTAGTGCTGATGTACACTGTACACAATATGGTAATGACATTCAAGTATGTGTGTGAGAGAGACAGAGTGGATTTAAAGGGACACCAGGCAACGTTTTCGTGTTAATTACTCATCTTCGTAAGTCGGTATATGGTTAAATGACTCATTACAGGGCGAATGAAGACTCTCTCGCCCACCCCTACTGCCTGTAGGAAGAATATCCCGCTTGCAAGTTCAGTGTATCGTACCCGCCGACCGAAGCAGGATCAGTTTACATCCTGCATCCACAGCACAGAGGCAGGCTAACGAAACGCTAGCGATTGTTGCAAACGTGTGTATAATGGTAGAGCCGGCGAAGAAGCAGCGAAAACCCTTGACTGAAGATGCAAAGAAAAGGAAAAGAGTTTCAGACCGAGCGAGGGGGAGTTTCGTAGAGAAAAAACATCAGGCTTGCTGGTGTCCCTTTAATGGTAAATTACTGTAAATTACAACTCATAACAGCCTTCTTTTTTCTCAAATGCCAGTGTACTTGTGGTGTTGTGACTGGTTTGGCAAATGAATGGGGTAAACAGACACTCACATGCTGGCTGGATGGGCTGGTGCTTGGGGTCTTCTAGGACTAAGCTGACACCAGTGATAATTAGTTTATGCTTCACTCTGTTGGTGAAGATTTACATAAGCCTAAGGATTAGGCCAACTATTGGATCACTCCAGCTAGAGAACATTGAGCAGACTTCCATTATCTTACCTTTGACCTTACCTCTAGCAGCTCTCAGACTGATGAGCACAAACAAACAATTCTTCACTCAAACACACAGCGAGAGAGAGAGAGAGAGAGAGAGAGAAAATATGTCACAATGGCCTCCTATATGTTGGTATATCATAAATCATAAATAATTTGTAATTCTTCACTAACAGATTGTCATGTTGTCTGTGTAGGATCCTATCCTAATTAAGTGTGTAATACTAATCCATGACTATGAGAGAATCTCTTTCCTACTGTCACATCTATTCAGATGACCACAGTACTAAGCTACACATGTGGGAGTGGGGGATCCTTCTGTCACTGCATTCAGGGTTGTGCCTCAAAGGTAGGTAGAGATGCCATCAGTCTTATTGCACAGTGATTTAGAGTCTCCCACACTCCCTTGGCAGTTTTAAAGAGAACCACCCCCCCCCCACACACACACACACACACACACACAACACACGACACACAAAGCCTGGCCTGACCCCGGGGAAAAGGCACTTCATCAAGTGCCCAAAAAAACCTTCACACCTCTAAATATGATGGTGCCCTGGAGGCATGTTTGCCTTTCAGCCCGCCACCTCACTCCCCTGTTGGGCATTCCTTACTTTCTGATGTGTGAGAAACATAGACAGAACATTTCATCTGTTTCAGCACACTACAACGCATACACTACAATATTACTGCTTATGTCTGTACAGATAGGCAGCTGGAGGAATGATAGGGAGATCCATAAGGAGTGATACTGATGATGTCATGCTTCTCCAGAGGGATCTTAAAGGAATTATCCAGAGTAAAATGCACTTTAGATCAATTTACGGATGATTGGGAGTACATACGTTGAGTTGACATCAAAATCATGTCATTCGGATGTGTTTTGAGAAAGTTCGATTTTACCGTTTTTAATCAAAACTCGTTAGCCTGAAAGTGACCAGGGCAAGTCATTTTGCCGCTACAAAACGCTATTTTTATACCTCTTCTACAGTTCCAAACAACATTACACTTACGTGGTAGTGAGTGGAGGGCCCCTAAAGCCAAACCGAAGAATCCAGAGGTCTTTATGTGATCGGATAGAGAGTCCAGAATGAATTTCATCAAGCCAGTACCTTTCCGGAAATGTTGCTGCTGCAGCTGGCGTCTTTAAAAAAAAAAAAAAAAAAAAAAAACATAGTCCAGTCCATACAACTTCATTTCAATTTCGAAAGAAATACTGGACTATGTTTTTTTTTTTTTTTAAATGGCAATGAAATTGTGAATTTCCAGAGCGTGTTACTCCACACTCGGCAATCGACTCCTACGGACTTTCCCCTAAAGACGCCAGCTGCAGCAGCAACATTTCCGGAAAGGTACTGGCTTGATGAAATTCATTCTGGACTCTCTATCTGACCACATAAAGACCTCTGGATACTTCGGTTTGGCTTTAGGGACCCTCTACTCACTACCACGTAAGTGTAATGTTGTTTGAAACTGTAGAAGAGGTATAAAAATAGCATTTTGTAGCAGCGAAATGACTTGCCCTGGTCACTTCCAGGCTAACGAGTTTTGACTAAAAACGGTAAAATCGAACTTTCGGAACACATCCGAATGACATGATTTTGATGTCAACTCAACGTATGTACTCCCAATCATCCGTAAATTGATCTGAAGTGCATTTTACTCCGGATAATTCCTTTAAAATTTGATGAATGTGACAAACATTGTATACAGCACCTGGAGTTGGGGAAAATGACATTTGAACCTGTATTTTGCTTGTCTTGTGTTTTTCCCCCTCACATAAATGCGAATACATCTGTTTCTATGCACCTGTTTAGTGCATGTTGCAGCCTGGGAACAAGATAAATAAAAAAGTATGCATATTCATAAGCAGGCATGAATAAATAAACACACCAGTCAACCATGCAGATGACACACAAGGATCACATTAATTTCTCAAAGTCAAACTGTATTAAAATTGTGTGAATTTTGTACCCATAATATAGACTGACCTTATTTGAATGTTTTTTTAGCCTGGAGGAGCTGATAACTACCTGAGCCCCTGCTCTCAGTGAGGACAATTTAAATGAGCATGAATCCATTATAATGGCAAACTGAATAAAATGCCTTATTCACACTGTAACAGCACTGACAACAGCAGATTGTCCATGGGAAAAGACCTCTGACAAGATCCTATGCTTATTACTCAAGGTAGCCATATCCTCAAGTCTTTTCAACAAAACCCATGTCACCCTGCAGTCTCGGTATAGCGGACTTTTAATAGGCCTATAAATGATATATGGTGGTATAAAATATGGTGGTGGTTGGTCATACTGGTCCTAGTCCCTTATTCACAGCATATCTCCCCAACACACAAACACACACACACACACACACACACACACACACACAAATCAATATGTTGGACCGCATGAATCAATCCTGTTCTTTAACTGCTTTTGACAGCAGGTGTGAGCCACTGTGAGTAACTTAATGCATCGTGGTGTTACTCACACGGGAATGGGAGAGGCTCAGCAAGGAAAGGATGTTTGTTTTTCTTTCCCTTATAGTCCAAACATGTGTGAAATCCCATCTGTCGCTGACTGTGCTTCTGTTCCTTTCCTCTCCCCTCTCCCCTCTTTCTCACACACATAGGAGGAAGATGTGGAACCTCTGATAGACTATGAATTATGACAGGGCAATAATGGAGTATAATAGCCTAGGCCTAACCTACTGCAAAGCGAGAGATGCTTTTTGGAAATTGTTGCACAAGCCCACTTTGTGAGACTATATGCCAGACTATCATCTAACATCATCATTCTAATGTTTGTGGAGGCTACTGGGGAGGCTAATACATCAAGACTTTCCAAAGAATATGTGTGACAAACGGTATCTGGATGCTCAAGTCGGTTGTAGAGAAGACTATTCTTGAGGCTGGTTGGAAGGATCGGTAGCCTATGTGGGGTTCTAGCGACACCTGCTGCTGTTCTAGGCCTAGCATGGGCCATTTCAATACTTCAAAACCAACAAAAAGTTTTTGTTTTTTAGTTGAAATATGTATTCATATTCGTAGATCGTGTATCTAAAATGTATTTAATTCGTTTATTACAAAGGGATAACGGGTTTGTTACACGACGCATATCTCAATCAAGTGTCTATAGCCTTTACACAACACTTGGGCGGAATATTTTTGTACCTCGATGTTTGCCGTAGTAGGCCCATGACAGAAATATGGCCGCCTCCTTGATGGTATGTCTGCTTTTTAATGTTTGCGTGAATACTAAATGCACAAAAACATAAGCATTAGTCATAGTTAAAGATGGCTTTCTCACATTAAACGAAAACGCTATGTCATGTTTTACGTTAGGTAACGGTAGCTTAATTTTGGGAAATTACAAGGTTAGCCTATTAGGTGGCTGTGCTTTTAACGTGGGTGTCTGTCGTTACCAGTCTCACGTTTTCAGCAGGTTTACTTTTCGGTTTTGTCATACAATATGAGAACTTGCTTGCTTGTGCGGCTGAACTTTGCCAATAGCGTTGTAGCATGCACACTGCTTTTGAAATCCTAGGTTAATAAATGGAGTTATCATGTCGATGCCATATGGACAAAATAGTACTCAATATGAGTGTGTTGAAAGATGAACAAATCAGTTGAAAACGTAGACATATTTGACAATCAGGCCAATTATGCCAGACAGCCTCGGAGAATGCAAGAACTTTAGGGCTTCCCTGGTTATTAGCACGATTTAACCATGGTCGTCAAAATATGGCTGGTTGTTATGGACTAATACAAAAGTGTCAATTACTCGGGAACATGGGGGCTCATGAACATGCCCCCAGAGTGTGGCACTGTAGCTGTCTGGCCACTCTAGCTGTCGGCTGCAACAGCTGGAGCTAGGTCCGATTGTTTTTTTCTCGTAAAGACAGTACTCGGTGACCACACAACAACTCTACTTTGGTATGTCACTCTGGCATAGTCTAATGTATTTACTTGAATCATGTCCGTTTTCTGCTTTACATGGGAGTAGATTTTGATAGGCCTAGCTACTTGACTTTTCTCAGACTCTTGCGATGACTTTTACATGCCCATGTAATGGAGGAAAGTATGCCTACTGTCAACTGACCACCCAAGACTGTCCCGGCATTCTGTTTTGGTCCCAGTTGGAAACTATATCTTATACAGTATTCAAAGGATTTTCTTACATCCTTCTCTGCATTCCTGTCAAGCTCCGTCAGCTTGGACAGGGAACAGAGCAACCATTATGTTCTCTCCAGAAATGTTCATTTCAGGGCTTTAACTGGTCACTCAAGAATATCTTATTCACAATGTTGTCCCTAATAAGCCATTCCTGTGAGTGGCCACGTGCTTACTTAGGGTCATTGTCCTTTTGAAAGGTGAACCTTCGACCCAATTTAAGGTCCTGAGCACTCTGGACCAGGGTTTCCATAAGCATAACTCTCTGTATCTTTCTACCTTCAGCTTTTCTTCAACCCTGTATCAGTCGCTCCGTCCCTGAAAAACACTCCTACACAAGCATGATGCTGTCACCGCCATACCCCTGTTGGGATGTTATTGGGCAGGTGCTGTGTGCTTTTCTCCTGACATGATGTTTAGAATTGAGGCCAATTTTCCACTTTGCCACTTTCAAAGTTTCTCCCAGGATCTTTGGATCTCAGCCAAAGTGTCTATCTGATTCTTGGTGACCTCTTTTACCAGCGCTCAATACTTTCATAATTTCCCTGTAAATGCCTCTTTATTGACATTTTTCTATATTTGTTTCTTATGTCTGCACAGGTGACATGGGGATCCTGTCAAAGGATGCCATGGTTAGTTGCCAGGAGATACTTGAGTGCGACTCCTGCATCTCCGCCCACCATCATCACCCGATTCCTCTTGCGGTTAAGTCAGCAATTCTATGACGTGGAGCAGTTTCTGAACTGGAGCTCCACCTTCAGAAACAGACTTGTTCGGCGTAAGAACCTGTGAGTGTCATCATAGTCTGCATGCCATTTAGTTTCAGTACTGTAGTCAAAAATTTCAGTACTGTAGGACAAAACATATCTTCCAACTGTAACAGCTGTTAACATTAATGATTAAGATGATAACATGATAAAGGATTAATAATATAA
Source organism: Alosa pseudoharengus (assembly GCF_046254945.1). NCBI lineage: Eukaryota > Metazoa > Chordata > Actinopteri > Clupeiformes > Clupeidae > Alosa > Alosa pseudoharengus. The sequence goes on along the minus strand of NW_027468598.1, from coordinate 4,502,639 downwards.
TGTGTTTGACATGATTATCCAGTTAATATTTAGTATTTAGTCACAAGAGCCTAGTACCGTATATCAAATATATGACACCTATTAACTTTTCTCTACAACTAAAACAGTGTTTCCACAGAGGGTTTCTTCTTTCAAAAGTAATGAAATGTATTTACGAGTCATCAATTAACACATGCATAATAAAGTGCTTTTGGCACACATACATTAATCAGTCCAATCAGTTGAACCATACATTAGGCTAGATCCCTTGTTAGCACCCTGAAAGGTGTGATGCTTCTGTGATGCTTCTGTGATACTTCTGTATATAAGTATATATACTCTTTTGATCCCGTGAGGGAAATTTGGTCTCTGCATTTATCCCAATCTGTGAAATAGTGAAACACACACAGCACACAGTGAACACACTGTAAGGTGAAGCACACACTAATCCCGGCGCAGTGAGCTGCCTGCTTCAACAGCGGCGCTCGGGGAGCAGTGAGGGGTTAGGTGCCTTCAGCCGTGCCTACTGGTCGGGGCTCGAATCGGCAACCCTCCGGTTACAAGTCCAGAGTGCTAACCAGTAGGCCACGGCTGCCCCAAAAAATAAGAATTCTGTGTTTGGTTCTATTCATGTTTGCATTGAGAATCTCATGACAACCTTTTCTTTCACTTTCTGTAGCTTCTATGGCTATGCAAAGCAAAACTATGGTGATAACATTGCAGCAGCGTACTACATATTGAGCCTGAAAGGAAGTTTCAGGTACAGTTTTGGATTCTCCCCACTACTCAATTGTATTTGTGGAAACTGTATGCAAATGGTAGGCCTAAGCACCGATTCTGTAACCCTTGTTTTGAGAAGTAGTCCTGCACTCAGGTGCACCAGCACCCTTAGGCCAGTGTTCTACTTTGCATGTCCGCACAAATACCTGAAGGTCTACTAAAGTATGTGTGAGAAATGTCAGTGTAAATGCAGTGCTGTGTAGAAATATGTACACCCTGCCCTTTGACACAGGCGGTGAAACATGCAGCCAGGTGTTTGTAGCCCTGTTCTACAAGGGCACCAACTATGCATGAACAGACTCCAGGCAGATTTGAAAATGACAATTCTGCTTTTGTGGTGTCTGCATCTGTCCTTGTACATGTCTGCAAGTGAATACAGTGCTAGCATCGGTCCCCAGCACATTTCATAAGGTGTTCGGGAGAGTTTTACTCCTGCATAGTTCTAAACACAATAGTTATCACTACAACCACAACAGTAAGGACAAGATACTGCAAGGAGGTGTATTTGTAGAAACTTTAATTATGAATTGTCTGCCTTTGTCTGTTATCCTTCCGATATTTTCCTGTTATTTACGACAGGTTTGCTGGACAAACAGAATGGTTCCGGCCCAATGCCAGAGGACGATTCAGCTATGAGTTCATGAGCTTCCCCGACTCTATGATTGAAGATGTTGACTTGAGTGACACTCCCATCAACTGTGATGGACTAGACAACATTGGTAATGTCATCTCTTCTTCTGTCTCATCACTAATGCACACATACAAGTTACTTTTATGTCTATTTATGAATACTGTTCTTGTATATTCACCTTAAAGGAGAATTCCAGCGATGTGTGCACTTAACCAGATTTTAAGGGAGCTGGTCAAACCTGTATTTAGGCTGAGAGTGTATTTCAGTCTGAGCAGTAGTGGTTTTGTAATGACAATGCATGCAGATCAGGATAGGGACCTTGATCCTTCCTGACGTCCGTCATGGTGTAGTCAGACAAGACAGAAATGACGCACAAGATTAGCAAGACTTCTGACCAAGTAGCCCTCTTAGGGGCTAGAGACCACAGACCAAGCCAATGGTCGGACGTCTAATTTTGTCTGGCCGGTCAATGAGCATCTGTAACTCCAATCGGTGTGGTGTGTGCAGCTCTGACACCACCTCAACAGGACTCCATTGACTAATGTGTGACCTATTCAACATGTTGAATCGGTGTCGGAGCCATCGGGAAAAGGGTTGCTAGCTTGCTCAACAGACAGTCTGAACGGCAGCATATAGTTTGAAGTCGTCTAGGTGTGCATTTGCCTTCTCAGCCACTGCCTCCACTCCCCACACCCACCTTCACTGCCCAGACTGCAACTCATATTAGCATTGTATAAATTGTGAGAGGATGCACTGCAGAATGCAACAATGTGTGAAATCAATTTTGCATAGCTCAGTGTGTTTCCAGTTTCATGCTTGTGCACACTATGTTTCTGCCCTAAAAATTTGCCTCAGCAATAAACCACCTTCAAATTTCTGATGACACATTGTTGACTTTGTGCCTATGGCTGCCTGAACCTTACGGTTTGTTGGCTCACAGTGAAAACACATTTTCTTCTCTCCTCTCCTTCTTTATCAGTGAGTCAGCTGCAGCTCCGGAGGCTCACCCTAAGGGGCTGCCCAGAGGTGGACGGCTGGTTCCTCACACGCCTGCACATATTCAGTGACACCCTGGAGGAGCTGGACATCTCCCACTGTCCCCGCGTTACTGTAGGTGCCCTGTGTGCTCTGCAGCATCTCAGGTAGTGTGGGAAGCCAGAAAATACCTCTATATGCATGCAAGCGCCTATGTTTTTGTTTGACTCTCATATGAAGTAGCTAATCCCAGGTGTGTGGGATTGAATTGAGTGTCCATCCACATCTGTCCCACAGAAAGCTGCGTCATCTGGACATATCTGGCCTCCCCAGTGTGCACAACCCTGGGCTGCTGCGCATTCTTGTGGAGGAGATGCTGCCACACTGCCTTGTGGCTGGGGCTGAGTACAGCCAAGGCCTTGAGGACACAATGCAAACAAACATACAACAAACAAGCATAAACCTACAGCTACAGTCTACAGCACCAGAGGCCCAGCCACACGCAGAGGAAAGTGGGCAGACTAGCACTCAGAGACAAGGGCAGACGCAGTGACGCTTGGAACTTGTACACAGACACAATTATTTATATGAACTCTTCATTTCATAAGGTCAACCCACAATCACAGATAAAAGGGGGAAAAGAGGATGATCAAACACGCATGCACTCACACAATAAACTGTTATTTTGTTTCATGTTTGTTGCAAATTGCAGTCAAAATGTCTTTGCATAGCATTGTTCTCAGTGTTGAATTATTGTAATTCAACTACACTAATTGTAATTAGTGTATTTACACTGATTTTGACATTAATCTGCACTTAAACATTTAAATGGGAATTGTCTTCACATGTACTGCGGACTCATTCATGTTTTTGAATGGAAGTGTGATTGCAGTTAACACTCCAAGGTTGATGCTGTACAGTTTTATTAAAACATTTTATTAAAATGCTAAAATGTATACTGAATTGTAAGCATGCTGTCCATATCATGATCCATTTAGCATACAGTAGACATGTCATTATTTTTGTAATTGTAAATGTATTCATAGGCCTTCAGTAACAACTATTGGCATTAAATGCATGTAATTAAACTGTGAACTGTGTATGTGTGAACAAGGTCTAACTCAACTGAAAAATGAAAGGACTGCCAGATTTGCACTTTAAACAGGTGTGAAATCTAGTTTACAGAAAGGTGTTAATCCTCAAATCCTATTAACCGAGGTGAAGTGCTTTCAGCTAGGTGGCAAACTGATTGAGAAGGCAACGTTGAACACCTTTTAAGACAAGACAGTTGTTTTTCTAAACTCAGCATGTATGTATCTAGCGTATGATTTTTTGTGTGTATTTCACTTAAGTTGGTTCACGCATCATCAGTCACCGATATCAAAAACACCGATTTACCATTTCTTCGCTGTACAAAATCAGGGTAGTGTTACGGCAATGTTGGAATTGTATTGCTGGTACACGACACATTGAAGGTTAATTTGCCACTTAAATGGTATGGGCAACGATTTTGGAACTATCTTACTCCACAGGCAGAAATGGTCAAAGAAGGAAATAATACTCATGCAGCCGGCTTTTCTAGACGGATTTGTTTTGATGTAGGAACACTTCGGTAGTGTCGCAAAGATGTTTGGTGTCGCAAACATGACAATATTGTAAACATACTTAGTTGACGCTACACTGTCTATGGGTTGGCGAGCTCAGATAGGTACTTTGAAGTGGAATCATTCCATACAATCTTGATTCCGTAGAGGTGTAGGCAAATCGAATAGATGTCTGATGCTCAAGGTAACAATTTTTCATTTTTGTGAAATGTCTATTATGCTCAAGTTAAGACAAACTGACAACTATGGACGTCGTCAAGCTAGCGGCCTTGCTAACGTTCGTTCTTCATCTTGCATGAACGTTAAATCAGAGTGTTAATCTTAAAAAACTAACTTGTGTACCTCTATATGTCATGTCTTGCTGTCACTTGATAGTTTAACTAGTAAATGCAGTATAGCATCTATTTATTTTGCTTTTAGAAGCCACAAAGCCAGACGAGGAGGCTCCAGTACCCCAGGTAAAAACCTTTAATCTAATCAAAGGTAGCCTGTCGCATTGCTCACGTGATCGCGCAGAAAGCACAAATGATCACCCATGAAATTATTGTATATGACTGAGAAACTTTACAAAAATATCTGTTGGTTTATATAGCTAATTAACTGATGTCTAATCGTATCCAGGACCAGTCGGACGATAGCGACGAGGGTGAGGCATCGGGAGACAGCGAGAGTAAGTCATATAGCAGCTATTTTTTTTCTCTCCAGAGAGTTGGTCATTAATTGTGGTTTAAAATATTGCGATGAACCCTGTCCGCCCTGACCCATGCCTCCCATACTTCAGTGGATTTTCTGCGCAGCCTATTTTCTCGGACACTCGGCTTGGGGCCTGGAGAAAAGGTTTTGGATGAGTTGACGCTCGACGGTGTAGCCCGATACATAAATAGCGGCGCATGTAAGTGACAGTGTCTCTCTTAACCTCTATCAACTCTTTTCTGTATGGCGAGTATCCTACGATGTGAATGATGTGTACGATGTGTAATTCACGATGTGAATCGTGAATTTTCACAATATAGGCTCCTGGCTCAACTTTTCGTATAGGCTATACATCTTCCGGATGAAACAAGCCAGTGCGTTTCTGCATCTCCCCCTATAGGCAAGAATATCATCTGCATGGTCGGTGCTGGAATATCAACATGTAAGTAGCCTGATCAAAAAAAAAAAAAAAAGTAGCCTGATCAACAATAGACTGACTTGATTTTTCTGTCTTTTGTAATCTCCTTGGTTTCTGCCAGTTCTGCATTGATGCCCTTCAGTTTTTCCAGTGTGCATGGTCTGTTATGTTTTTAGTTTCTTTCTGTAGTATGTCACACACAACTGGATACCACTAGACTGGAATCTGAAGAACTGGAACTGTGGCAGTTGTCCAAAACTTCATATCCATATTTATAAAAGTCATCCTAATTTTTTTTTCACTTGTTTAAGACAGTATAAGGACATAAGAGAGTGCCGAGTTGGGACTGTGGTTTGTTTTTTTGTGTAAAGCGGCAGGCATCCCAGACTTCCGCTCTCCAGGGACAGGCCTCTATGCCAACCTTCAGAAGTACAATCTACCTTACCCAGAGGCCATATTTCAGATTGGTTACTTCAAGGTATACACCCTCAGTGACTGGTGTTTTGGGGCTATGATTCACAAAAAAATGTCTTGTTGTGCTTTTTATGTCTTTCTCAGTTTCTCAATTTCTCTTTTTCAATTTCCCTCACGGGATCAAAAGAGTATATATACATACAGTCTTTTCTCATCCTATGTTCTCCATGTTGTACTCTCAGACACACCCCGAGCCCTTCTTTGCCTTAGCCAAGGAGCTCTACCCTGGACAATTCAAGGTATTTTAGCTCACCTGCATGTTTGGAGCGTCAGTTATAGTCATTTAATATTTGTGTACTCCTGTATGTATAGGTTTGTAGTTGTATGTTTGTAGTTGACTTTATGCGTTATGTCTGAAGCCAACAGTGTGCCACTACTTTATCAGGATGCTGAAGGAGAAGGGGCTGCTCCGCCGCTGCTACTCCCAGGTGAGACCCCTGCATCCTCTGTCCACCATTAGCCCTGTAGCACTCAGATCATGAGCAGCTCCTACTGAATGTTCATGACCTGCTTGACATTCACTTACATCTGTTAGGTCATCTCTGGTCTTTGACCGATGGGTTCTCCTACAATGGATTAAATGTAGATATTAGTGTTATTATTATTGTTGTTATTATTATTTTGCGTAGAACATTGACACTCTGGAGCGTGTGGCGGGGCTTGGGGATGCAGACCTGGTTGAGGCTCATGGAACTTTCTACACCTCACACTGTCTCAGCTTCCTCTGTCGCAAGGAGTACTCCCTCGAATGGATGAAAGGTTGGTAACTAGCAGATGCTTTTGTCCAATGTGACTTACAATGACATCAATAAACATTATTTTAACATTAAAATGAACAGTTTATAGTAACTGGCCTAAATATGGCCTAAATTAAAAGGAAAATACCAATTATTAATAGACTTAATAGAATTAACAGATTATATGTTTATAGTTATAGTTATGAAATAACCATAAACATATACAAACCATGACTGCAATGTTTTGTAATTAATTAATCAAGGTTAACAGATAAGCCTTAATCTGATTTTCTCTGACCTGCAGAGAAGATTTTCAAGGATGAGATCCCCATGTGTGACAAATGCAGTGGATTGGTCAAACCAGGTGAGACTCTCCAGTTTCATTTTCTACATTTTGGTTGGTTGGCTCATTTTGGTGCATGCAACATACGGTAGTTAGTGCACATGTGACATGACTCTCTCTCTATCTCTTGCTCTTTTCCTCTCTCCTCCTCCTCTCTCTTGTGTCAGACATTGTTTTCTTTGGTGAGAATCTACCAGCCCGATTCTTCACTTCCATGACAGCGGTAAGAGAGACCAGAAGACGATAGAGCTTGAGTTATTTGTGTCAGTTGCCCACAGCACTGGTGGGATTGCATCTATTAAATTACCCATTTTGCTGTTCTTTTAACAATTTTGACATCTTATGATGAATATTGTTATTTTTTATTGTCATCTTAGTTCTGCCATGTGTTTTTTGTACATCCACATCTAACTATGACTTTTGTTTTTTAAACAAAGCATTGTCTTTAATATATTACACAGTTCTCATCTACCCTCCTAACTATTCTAATGAGTGTCATCCTGGCATGGTTCTCAGGCATATAGCTCAACTGAGCAAGTAGCCTTATGAGCACAATAACCGTTCACTATGCTGGTTGAGGCATTGAATGTTAATCGCTTTTCCATTTCTGTTGTCATAGCATTTATTTGTCTATGTGTATAGATGGATAAAGAATGGTGTGTGTGTGACTGTATAAATAGTCTTTGACACATACATGTATGAATGGTTTTGATTCTCTCCTCCTTCTTATGGAACAGATTTGGGTAGATGGGCTCTCAGACCCAATTTCTTTTATTGTGTTCATTGTCAATGGTGCTACTCTACATAAAACTGAATTGCATTTGAATGTAAGTGAATTGAATTGAAGTTAATGTCCCTCTGTTACTTTCTTTTTAACCCCCCAACCTCTGATCTCTCTCAGGACTTTCCTCAATGTGACTTGCTCATCATCATGGGCACATCTCTACAGGTGCAGCCCTTTGCTTCCCTAGTTGGCAGGTAAGCACCTGATGCCTCAGTGCTCCAGCTCATTTCATATCAGCTGTAGATTTGTCTCTCCACCTTTACCACATTTCAAACATGTCTCACATTAGTCGTTATGTGTGTTCAATCCACTGACCACCTACCACCTGATCGGAGTTATCATCTAGGGGCAGCCGTGGCCTACTGGTTAGCACTTCGGACCTGTAACCGGAGGGTTGCCGGTTTGAACCCCGACCAGTAGGCACGGCTGAAGTGCCCTTGAGCAAGGCACCTAACCCCTCACTGCTTCCCGAGCGCCGCTGTTGATGCAGGCAGCTCACTGCGCCGGGATTAGTGTGTGCTTCACCTCACTGTGTGCTGAGTATGTTTCACTAATTCACAGATTGGGATAAATGCAGAGACCAAATTTCCCTCACGGGATCAAAAGAGTATATATACTTACTTATACTTATCTCAGAAGGAAAAGACTGGTTGAATATTTACATGGTCTGTGTTCCTCAGAGTAATGTGAGAATTTGACCATTTCCATGTGTGTGTTGCATATTTATTTAGAGTCCCTAAGAGTGCCCCCAGGCTCCTCATAAACATGGAGAAGACAGGAGAGGTGCGTTTCCTGTGCTTTTGTCTTGTTTTATTTCATTAGATTTGCACAGTATGACCTCTGTGATCATATGTTGCTCTATCCCCCTCCCGCTCTGTTTCTCCACCACATTCTCCCTCTACAGTCGGACTTCCTGGGTGGGATGCTTGGTTTGGGTGGAGGGCTTGACTTTGATTCAGACAAAGCTTATAGGTAAGACAATGGCATTTCTGACACACACACAAATACACCTATCCTACAAATATCCTGCTTACAGCTGTTTAGTTCGTATACAAAACAGACATTAACTGCTGCTGCATGGTCTGTCAAATATGTACTTACAAGAAAGCTTTTGGTAATGCTATTGTTTAGGAATACAATCAACTGACATAGCATTATCCCCTTGATTTGGGGACAAATGTACGGGAAATGAGTGGGTGATGGGAATGCACACAGTTGTGAAAAATCCCATAGTGAAGCTCCAGTCCTCTCCCATAGGGATGTGGCCCACATCAGCACCTGTGATGAGGGCTGCCTGGCTCTTGCAGACCTCCTGGGATGGAAGGTAAGCCAAACACACAACACAATAACGTTGGTCACTGGCGTTTTTGTTCATTATCACATGCTACCTTGGCAGTAGTACTAAGAACAAACACACGATGGCAGTAATCAGCAGATGTTAAGGAAGTACCTGCCTCTCATGCACTGATAAACTAAGTTATCACTGTTAAATTGCTTGCAAACACAAGCTAGTTGCCAAATGAAATGGGGCAAAATGGGACATAAATCGGTCACTGTGTATACCACAGCTGACTGCTGCTGTGGTGCATTAGTGTTTTCTTGTGAAAATACATTTGTATTTGCAGTCTGTGTTCCCTCTACCGTCCAAGCTTTTATTAATTTAGCTGATGCTTTTGTCCAATCAAGGCTCAGTGCGAATAGGAGACAGTATTGTAGTAATTATTATCCAGCATAAAAGCTACAACGCCAGTTCAGAGTCAAGTTAATTGACGGGATATAGATAAGAGGAATAGACAGGATAAAGGAGGTCATGGTAAGTGCAAGTTAAGTTTGTTAGTGGTATTAATAGAGAAGGTTAGTGCAAGTTAAGTGTGTTAGGTTTGTTAGTGGTGTTAATAGAGGAGGTAAGTGCAAGTTAAGTGTGTTAGGTTTGTTAGTGGTGTTAATAGAGGAGGTTAGTGCAAGTTAAGTGTGTTAGGTTTGTTAGTGGTATTAATAGAGAAGGTTAGTGCAAGTTAAGTGTGTTAGGTTTGTTAGTGCTGTTATTAGAGGAGGTGCTCTCAGAAGACTTTAACAGAGTTTAGTTCTCCTGTGTTGGTGGTTGGTGGCTTTGTTTTTCCTCTCTGTTGAGATGGATAGGAGTATAATGTGCTGTTTCTAATTGGTTTCTATCCTAGGAGGAGCTACAGGAGCTGGTGAAGCGGGAGCACGCTTTGATTGACAGCAAAAACAAGAATGAGAAAGGTGGAGCAGCCAATGAGACTTCTGCAGCCACCGAACAGACAGCTCAGGGGGCGGAAGCTGGCAAAAGTGAAAAGACTGAGTGACCAATGACCAATGACAAATGACACGAACAATGGAAAGAGATGCCCTGTGGCTCTGGCCAGTGGACTCTCTGTCCCTCCCACTTTACACATCTCTCTCTTTTCTTTCTCTCTTTCTCTCTATCCCTCCCACCTTCCCCTTTTGTTTGCAGAATCAGTAACATTTTCTACTTCTCTAACTTGGTCAGCAGAGTAATATGTGGTAATCAGGTTACTGAGACCTGCACATTGATGATCTTGCTGTATCCATGAGAGGAGGTTTTAAGCCTCAGTTGTCTATACATGATTCTGAGCAGTTCAGCGGTTCATACACATCCACATGAGGCTGGTAATATCAATAGTGCAAATTATTACTTCAGATAAAGACAGTTAATTCTCTTAATCATGATTTTTAAAAGCAATAAGTCTGTATTATTTGATTATTTTGATAGAAGAAAGTATATGAAAGATAAACTAACATTAATATATATGTTTTAATATTTTAAAACTTATCAGGAGCTTAAGTTTTCTTGTTTTTGTTGGAGGAAGAAGAAGTCGCTCTCTCTATTAGAGTGTTGCAGCACTGTGTTCTCTCACCATAACCTCAATATGATCGTAGAAGCGCACGTATGAACGGCAAGTCAAAAACAAGACATACAACTAAAGCAAATAAAACGTTCTAAACAAAGTAGAACAGTGGAAGTGTGGGTTATTTTATAGTATGGAGTCATATCATTACCATACCCTAATCTCTCAGATTAAACTCAGACATGTTGTTGAGCCTGGTCAGAGCCCTGTGTGGGCCTGGCCCCAGTGGCCGCTTTCGCAACACAGCCACAGGGCTCCTTCTCACCAGCTCCGCATGATAAGCGCATTTCCTGCTGTGAAAAAACAGCATCACCTACTGAAATGGCTTCCTGTTTGACGGCTGGTGTTCACTACTCTCTTCAACTCGGCCAAAGATAGGGTGGTGCCTTTTCTCTGGGGTCTTCTCTGTAGGCCACTGGGATTAATCTGTATAGTGAATGATTAGGCCTTAACAGCATATTCAGCACCCTCTGTTGGGTTAGCTAGGTGGCTTGATGTATGTATGTTTTATGTGTATGTATGTGAGGCTTTGGATTTCACTGTTGAATCTTGTAGACTTACACATTCCATTATGTGCGAATATACCGTGTGAGTATATGTAAACCTGACAAACTAGCAGAAAACCACATTCCAAGTTCAACGTTTACCCCCGCATGAGTACATGAGCGTCACCACAAGCCTCAGCGTGGTGGACAGGCTGTGTGAGAGAGAGCACGCTCCAGTGAGAGAAACGAGCTCATGCCATGAGAGCCTGGCGCGGTCACAAGAGGACGTCACCTGTCATCTCGCAGAGCTGCAGCACATGGCATCAGAGGACTGGCCCTGATGAGCACGCTGGGGACTGGTCAGCAGCAGAGGCAGAGGCTCTTGAGAAATAGCTGAGGATTACGAGAGCAAATGAAGGCGAGCAACTGAAGTTGCATGAGCACAAGTGGTTGGAGGCTCAGCATGCAGTGAGATGAAAACTAGAGACAAACGCATCAAAGGAACCCTGGTTTCTGCAGCATAATGTGAGTACCTTTGGTAACATCCTTTTGTCACTAGATTGTCTCTTGTCGCTTCATATGTGAAATATGTTGACTTGCAGCTCCCAAGGAATCATGAGCACAGCCAAACATACATGATTCAGTTGAGTACTTAATTCCCATTGCTTTCCAAAGATTGTATGTATCTTGCTGAAATTATAGTTGTGTAGAATTGCACTGGTGAAATAGTAAAGCTGAGCTCATGTGCATGGCTAGTTTGACCTCTTCAATGTCTCAGATTTTGGTATTGTGTTTATACATCCTTATATCATATGTCTATGTGCTTACTGTCACACCCCTAGATTCTAATATGGTAGTTTAGTTCCAGCCCACAGAATCCACTGAATCTTTGTGAAGATAAGAAATGTCCCATGACACGTTGTAACACTAATATAGGGCCTGTGTGTAAAAAGATAGAAATGCTCTCAAAGTTCTGAGCCATTTAAAATAATGAGAACCATTTTATCATTGTGTTTCTGTTTTGGATATAAGAGAAAGAATAAGAAGTCAGAAATGAAAAATGACCTTGTTGAGACCGGTTAAGCTAGTGAAATGTTGATCGGTGCACCATTTCCTGCATCTTTTTTTCACTGCATTTTTTCATTTCCTGTGGTTGCCTTGACACCATACAGAAACATCCAATGGGGGACAGCGACTGTTTGAGACCTGTTTAGTGTACCTGACCCAGCTGCCTTTTCTTGGCATAATGAAATCCCCGCAGGATGAGGCTGACCAGGGCTATGCTACATGGTGAGAGGACACAATGGCTTGTCTTCGTTGAACTATGTTTCCTCTTTTATGATGTAATAGCAACAGGTCATTAGATACCTCTTTGGCACCCTGTAGGACTCATCATTAACCTCAATGACTGACAACAGTGAAAACACAAGGGAGCAAAATGCCTTTATAACATAAATATTGTCTGAGATTTTTGTGCATGTTTGTGATTCACTATTTTGATTCACACTGCAGTCTCCACAAATGGCTGTTCTCGAAAGATTGACATCAACCCATCAACCTGTTGTCCATGTAGACTCATTGGTAATCATTGGTAATTAACACCATTGTTATCCCCGATGTTCAGCTGTGCTAAGTCCTCCGTAAGGATGTCCAATGGGGACTCAGCTCTTGCCAGTGGTCCATTGGCCCTTCTGCTGCATCTTAAGGCTTGCCAGGAGGCCTGGGCACCTGGGCCACCCTGGAATAAAGATGGCACACATGCCGCCCTGTGGGGTCGGCCTGCAGGGGTAAGTACCACTCACAAACAAAATGCACAGCTCTTACTAACAACTTTTAGTCTATATAGAATAAATATGGTGTCACTGCCTTAATTGAGATTTCCCTCATATTAATCCCAGTGAAATAGTTTTTTAGATATAGATAGATAGATAGATAGATAGATAGATAGATAGATAGATAGATAGATACTTTATTGATCCCCAGGGGAAATTCAAGGGAAATTTAGCTCAGATTTAGCTGGCTACAAATGTAATCTGGCTACTCTTGTACTTAGCAGCATTTCTTGCAAATCCTTTGGTACAGTCTCAATAGACACAAACTTTACACTGTGACCTGGAGAACCAGCCAAGAGAAAGGAAACATGCTCACTCAGGTTCCCGGTAGCACTCTTTTATATTCACTTTGTGAAGGGTGCAGTGTTTAATAGCACCACATAAATATCCCTTTAAGTGCACATTGTAAAGTGTAGTGTTGCTCAGTGAGTGCATTAGCCTAGAACAGGTCAGGAGAGCAGCTATGCGTCCGGCGCAAGATAAGGAGTCAGTGCATGCAAAGTGACACTGTGAGTGCAAAAGCTGTCCGCTGTCCACTTCCCTTTTTTAACTTACTTGCTTCAGACTTCAGTCAGATGAAGAAGAAATAGCCCGTGTCATAGCAGAAGTATGTGCAGATAGGGCTCTGTGTGTCAGAGATAATGAATGAGAGCCCATGCACGACAGAGAAAGAGAAATGAGCTTTTGCAATGGAGATTACAAGATAATGAGGACCTTGTTGAAAAGTTTCAGTGAGACATGAGATTTTGTGAGTGTTTCTTAATAGGGAATGTCTTTTGCTGGCATCTCCCAGGCAACGGTAAGTAAATGGGGACTAAGAGAGAAAGAGTGAGACAAAGGGATGTGGACATGTGTGTTTAGTTGTTTTGACTCTATATACCAGTTTACAGATACTGCATGTCATGCCATCAACATAGGTTTAACTATGTAATCTACTAATACACACTACTTACTGAGTGACAGAGAATTGAATTCCCTGTGTTACTGTGGTGACATGTTTAATTTGCTATGGTTGTTCTTTTATATTCTATATATGGTATGTGTATTCTTAAATATGCAGTTCATATGTGCGGTATGTGTTGAATCTGTTTGAAGATTTTATTTGTTGTGTTATCACTGTATGTACGGTCACTGTATGAACTGGGAGATGCTAATTTTGTTGTACAACTGCGCAGTGACAATTATTCTGTTCTTTTCTATTATATTCTATTTTATTCTTTTTATTCTATTCTATTCTATTCTATTCTAAGAGGTGTATGTGAATGTATGTGCGTTCTTTAATTCAGGCCAGAATATTTTTAAGCATGTCCCATGCGTGTGGTTATATCAAGTTTGTGCTTGTGTGTATGTCTGAGTATGGGAGGTTATGTGAGGTCAAGTGTTGTCATGCAGCTCATGAAGCACGCTAGCTGACAACACATATTGTCACACTGTCATCACTCACATACATCATACATACAGTACTCTGCTTGCAATAGTAAGTCCCTTCACTATACTTGCAATACACTGCCCCCCCCCCTCTCCCCTACATACACAGCACATTATTTCATCAGGAAGCTTCTCCAACACACATCCCCAACATACTTACAGCACACTGCCCCCCCCCCCCCCCCCCCAATACACAGCACATTGTCTCATGAGGAAGCTTCTCCAACACACATATTGCACACTGCCCTCTCCCCAGATACACAGCACACTACCCCATCTCCCTTGTCATCCCCCCAACACACACACCAAGACCCCTGGCAGTTGGGTTAGCCCCTTGAGCCGTGGATCTGCCCAAGGTTTCTTCCTTAGTAAGGGAGTTTTTCCTTGCCCCTGTTGCTCTTGGGTGCTCCTTGTTGGTGCCCCCCCCCCCCCCCAATCCCAATCCTCCCCCACCTTTCTTATGCAGCCCTTGCCACTTAATCTACTAAACCCCTCTTCTACTGCCATAAATGCACAAATAGGCTGACACCAGACATAATTTCACTGCATTTCTTACATCCAGTAACTATATGCATGTGACAATAAACTTCCTTGTATCCTTGTATATTTTACTCTATTTGCCCAACCTAGAGGAACATGTTGCTATCTTAAATCAGCTCTTGAGAAATTTCTGAACTCTGTTTCTCCTAATCCTCCTTTAAGATAAATTATGAGCATAAGAATAAAGATAATTTCTTAGGAGCTAAAAATACGAGAAAATTATGAAAAGATTGTATTGATATTGATTATTGATCTTGATAATTGATTGAGCTCAACATTGTCAAGGAGAAATTAGGGTATGGAGATCTTACTTTGACTGTTCCTTTCCTCTGGGAAGTTAAATATCATCTATACAAGCCACACTTTTTTTCAAAACGTTGTCCTTCTTTTTGAATTAACGTCATGCTGTCTGAATGCATGAAAATTAAATCGTAGTTACTTCCTTGTGGCCATCCTTTAAAAAAATATCCTCACTGCAGAGTTTCCTGGTACTGCGAGATTCTGCTGCTCAGCCAGAACTGCTGTGTTTATGTGTGGAGAGTGCC
>NW_027468598.1:3230000-3235000 GCF_046254945.1 Alosa pseudoharengus | reverse complement strand
CAATACACACCTCCCGCAGTGCACCCTGATTATCTCCACATAATATTATATAATCAGTAACCATGGTATTCAGCTTCTTTCAAACATGTCAATAAATTGTAGTCTCTCTTGGTACTTTTAAATGTTTTATCTCTGTTTTATATCTTAATTTCCAGGTTGTCAGCTGTTGGCTCAACAACAAAGCAGAAAGACATAGTGGACCACTGGCTAGCCACACCACATGATAGTCACAGAGTCTTCTACATTGCAAGACTGGTTTACCCATTGCTTCTGTGACAAGATGGGTCTTGTGTTCCTGTGATCGGACAGCTCAACAATGCATCATTCTAACTGACACCAGATGGATTGATCTTTTCTGCTGATCAGATGGGTTTTCAGATTGTCCGTCTGGCCAGAGGGGGACCACTACACTGGCAATGGCTTGGGTTTGCCTTAGGGTCCGCCAACCATAGAGGTTTCTGCCCAAATCAACCAGCGGTCAACAGGTGCTGCTGGCCAGTGGATCTACATTTTTGTCATGATAACCTGTTTTTTTGTAAATAACACTATAGATTATGGATTATTCCAAGGAAGACACACACTGATCAATACATACTTATCTTAAGGGACACAAAGAGAGGAAGGACTCCATCCACTAATATTGGACATACAGTATGGTGTCATTGTCTTGTGTATCCATCCAATGCAAAGCTAGATTAATATGCAATACTTGCAATAATTTGTTATGCCATGTGAAATTATTTGGTTAAAGTTGAAAACCACACTCGTATGCATTAGCTCTTGCAAAAATATTTAATGGAGCATGTCTACAACAGACACATATGGGCCCTAGGCCATGCTGAGGCCGATACGCTGATGATGGCCTATAGAGCCGAAATGTGTCCGTTTGTAGACATGGCTTTAAAAAAAATGTTTTCATGTCTTTCTTTGAACTCACACCCAAAGATGTCTTTTATTTTTTCAGCACGCCTGTTCCTGTGTATCTTTTTGTTTTTTTGGTACCTTTGCTCACGCTACCATGTGTTCGTTTTGTGTAGTGCTGAATGTATTAGGGAAGCTGAACGCCTTTGCTGTGTTTTATCTGTATGAAAGAATCCCCTGGTTAAAGAAATCACACCTTTTAATTGACCTTGATACATAAATGTATGTTGTGCTGAAATAAAGCAATTTCACTGCTGGGCTCACCTGTGGCAAATAATTTCACTGACACCACCTGCTGTGGCAAATGTAATGCACCAGACATCCTTAGAAACTACCATTCAGACACCCATATTGGCCAAACAGGCCTTGATGAGTCACACAAGGTTTTTTTATGAAATGTTGGTGTGTGGCAAGTTATTTTGATACAGGGGATGATAACAAACTCATATGGGGGGTAGATATCATATGACATATTTCATGTGTTGCAAGCCACCTCTGTGGTTGTGGCTATAGATCACTGCCCCCTTCCATCATGGACAATCCCTAGTCAGGAAATGCTGAGCCTGCATTATGTCCCTTCCACCTGTTTGTATCCAGGAGCCAGGTGAAGCTCTGCAGTATTCTACAGCACATTTGTAACCTTAGCCAGGGGAGGGTAGCTATGCTGTAGAGGACATCTTGCCTTGTTCTTGTCCCGAGAAATACTTTCCCCATCTGCCCTCAATACTATAAACCGGTTGTCTTAACATTGCACAGATTGGTCTTGGCCCTCTTGAGATCATATATGACCAGCTACTTGGATCCATTACAGTTCACATACTGCCCAGAGGTGGGTGTTGAGGATGCCATAATCTACCTGCTCCACAGAACACACTCTCACCTGGGCAGGACTAGTAGCACTGTGAGGATCATGTTCATTGATTTCTTAAGTGGTTTTAACACCATACAGCCTATGCTGCTACATGAGAAGATTCAGGTAGACACCTCCACAACCTCATGTAGTTTTGAGTACATAGGTTGTGCAACTGAAAGGGTGTGTCTGGTCAAGTGGTCAGTGGCGTAGGAGCACTACAGGGGAGTATGCTGTCTCCTTTCTACTTCACACTGTACACCTCAGACTTCTAGTACAACTCTGAGTCATGTCACCTACAGAGGTTCTCAGATGATTCTGCAATTGTGGGGTGTGTCAGTGATGGTGAGGAGTACAGGCAACTGGTGGACCGCTTTGTGACATGATGCAGGAGCAACCACCTTCTCTTGTATGTGGCTATGCACTTACCATACTCTTCCCTCCACTTCTACCACGTCTCCTCCTACTATACTTCGACTAGTCCTTAAAATGTAGGCACTCTTATCCTCTAGTACGAGTACTGACAGATGCAGTGGTAATTCCTAGTTAAGGTCTCCTCTGCACTGCTTAAATGTTATTCTATTGATGTAGCTCTGTAGCTTAAATGTTGTTTTGGATAAAAGTGTCTGCCAGATTAATACATGGGAAGTGATGCATGGTGGACGTTAGGAAGGCCAGGCTTGAGTTGGATGCCATCTCAATCTTAGGTGAAGAGGAAGAGGTTGTAGAGAACTACAAATAGAACTTAGCACAAAAAGTAAGGACATTTGTGTTTGGTAGATAATTTCTCTGTGGCAACCATTCTTTTTGGCAATACATCTTATACCGTTGGAAAGCCTGTTTAGTTCCCTTTCAAAGGCCCCATTTGTAAGGAACATGCACTTGTGGGATGAGCAGCAGAGCTGAGTATGTAGGTTGCACCCATGAAATGTTTGCCTAATCTTCTCTGCCAATGCCAAACCGCGTATTCTGCCATTGACTCGTTTAGTATTTGGTGTATTGGATGATTGACGTTTGAAGAAACAAGACATATTGGCAATTTAACAATTCATTTCACAAACAGAAGCCTCAGTAGCATGTGGAAAAACCACACAGCCACAACAGCCTGGCACCTTCTCCTCAAGCTAATCACCAGCCTGTTCACACCCTGCTGGTGGACGGCATCCCATCCCATGAGTCCAGAATCTGAAAACATCACTGAACATAACATTCCTCCACATGTTCAGGTTCCAGTGCACGTGTTGCCGACACCAGTGCAAATGGGCCTGACGGTGAAGGGCAGTCATGGCAAGACTCCTGGCTGCCCTATGAGACCGGAGATTGGCTGTGTGCAGTCTGTTCCGGATTGTCTGGGCAGAGAGCTGTCAGCCATATTGTCCTGCAAACCTTGACTGAAAAACTGTAGAAGACAGATTTGGCCTTCAGTTTGGAGATGGTACTAGGGCTCACTCCAAATAATGCCGCAACTTGGTTTTGTGAAACACCAGCTTGAAGTTGCCATCGCAAGGGCCCTATCCAGATCCGTCAAACACGGCATGCCGAATCTTGGAGCAGACACTTACTGACTGTAGCTGTACTTACAGTAATAGGGTCCATGCTTACAGGTGCCGCCAATCAGTCAGGCCTTTGTAGGGGTGACACCAATATTTCATAACACCAACACATTATATTACATGGGATGAAAAAACTTACCTGAGGTTAATTTAACCTTAACCTTGTTGGTCATAAACAGGGTGCAGTCAGTCAGTGGTCAGAACATAGAACACAACTTAAAGAAATCAGTGAGACGTCTTTAAATATGCTTTATTGTGCATTGTACACTGATACATAGGAAAGCAAATAAAAAGAAGGACTACTCAAGCCCCAGTCAATAAATATAATAAACTCAAACAAGTATCTAGTTACAATTATCAGTATCATTTAAAGAAACTCATTTTTAAGTGGAAAAACAATGGTAGTCACTCAACGTGGAAAAGTTTTGGATGTGATTCTGGAATGTTAAGTTTAAGTGCAAAAATAACGATATTGCTCAAGATGATAGCATATTCCTGCAACTGCTGTCTGCACGCGGAGTGCATGATGTATATTTCATCGAACACCATTGGTGTGGTAAAATAATCATTGAATAGTAGAGTAGCAGCAATTTGTCAGTGTGGCACAATTACAAAATAGTGCTAATAGATAGATAGATACTTTATTGATGCCCAAGGGGAAATTCAAACTATTAATATGAGATGTTACTCAGTGTGGAACAGTAAACTTTCAATGTGGCGAGTTCATGCGCCAATGATCCGCTGTACTGATGTAACTACCCGTTGCAGTGAACCACAGGATGTGAGGATGTGCAGAATGTGAGGATGCGCAAGATGTGAGGATGTGAGGATGCTAAGGATGATTATGTTAATTGAAGAGCAGTCAGAATTGAAATCCCTGCTCTCCCAACATGTCAGGAGAACCACAGATGAGCGAAATTGGTAGTGGAACACTTCTTTCTGTACATGTTCTGCTGGTCAGGATATCAGGAGCAAATACCTGTGAAAAAGTAGAAGTAGAGGGCTGAATTTAAGATGTGACTGGAACATACAAGACCTTCCCTAAAAACAACAACATCAACAAGGCCAAGAACAAGAAAAAACAAGAACAAGAACAAGGACAACAAGAAAAACAACACCAAGAACAAGAACAATAATAACTAGAACAACAACAACAACAAGAACAACAACAACAATACCAAGAACAACAACAACAACAAGACCAAGAACAACAAGAGAAGCAACAAGAACAACAAGAACAGTAACTCACTAATAAACATTAATCTTGTGATACAAGAGAATATGTGTTTGGCCAGGTTATAGCAACAATTGCTAATGTGTGTTTGTCTATCGATAGATAGATAGACAGATAGATAGATAGATAAATACACATACACACACACAGAGAGATAGATAGATAGACACACACTCACACACAAACACACAGACACAGATAGATAGATACACACACACAGACACACACATATAGATAGACACACACACACACACACACACACACACACACACAGATAGACACACACACACAGAGAGATACACACACACATATACACACACACACACAGATAGGTAGATAGACACACACACACACACACACACACACACACACACACACACAGATAGACACACACACACACACACAGATAGACACACACACACACACACACATTAGAGTTTAG